>NC_032027.1:6499769-6573099 GCF_001865875.1 Lupinus angustifolius
ACTGTTTGCCATCTTCAAACTCCTTCTTTTGCTTCCGTCCCTTCCTTCTTTTCCAGTGCACACACACACATGTCCCTTCTTTGATTCACACATAATCAACCTTCACCAATGAGCTCTTGATACCACTGATAGCTTTTGTTCTTTGAAGAATGCAGTATGCACACCAAGTGCATATGCTTCAATTAGCAAGAAAGAAAGAAAGAATGATGCAGAGTGAAAAGAGAGAAGAATGAATGTTGGTTTAGAGAGGAGAAGAAGATAGGATAATGATTCAATGAATATACCTCAAATTGTATTAAAAGATCAATAGAATTCTTCACATCAATACAATACACAAAGCTTACTATTTATAGCTATTCATCCTAACTAACTTGCCAACTAACTAGCTATATTAGGAAACTTAACTAACTATTACACAAAGCTGAATTATCCTCCAATACACTGAAATTCAATGTAGCACATACATGTTGAATAAAGACCAAATAGTGTGGACCGTGGACTTGTGATCATATTCAGAATACTTATGTTAATTAAGTAGTTACAACAAACAAAGGTTGTTGTTTGGAAGGTGCTGATAATTCTTTGAAACCAATTTAAGTTTGAAGTAAATTGGTCAATTGACTCATTTGTAGATGTAAAACACAGTGGAGTATTAATTTTTGGATGAACGGTTATAATTTATCATTTCATTTTTAAAGTATACATCTCAACTCTAGACAAGTTAAACCTATACTTACAAGCATGTTTTGTCTTACAAGGTCTCCAATAAGTAGTGCAACAAATGAAATACTATATGGTTTTTAAGGACACTATTCTTGAGTTTGAGCATAAGTAAAGAGGATTACGATCATCTCCGGTACTGAAGAGTCCAATACTGAATGAGATATGATATATGGTGAAAAAATTTATTTAATAATCATAATTTCATGTTATTTTTCAATAAAAAAAATTTAGAAACAATTTCATCCTCATGTTTTAGAATTGGCCTCTCCGATACAGGTTGGGAGGTAAACTCATGTAAAGATGAGTAAAAAATGTTGAGTAGTTAAAGTGCATTAAAATCCCAACTCAATATTGTCTGTTTAGATTATTTTTTTCCATCGACCCCACACCACTAGGTTCCTTATTTTAAGTCATCAACTTCAGTTTAACAAAAAATCGAAAGTTAATTGCGTAACTTATAATATACCTTTTTAATTAAGAATAAGTTAATATCATGATGTTGCTATAAAATGATAATTAATTATGAAATGTCATTTAGCACTAAATTGAACAGTCTAGCTTCTCTTCCTTGTGGTTTGAAACTTAAAGAATTCGCTGCCAGTGTGGGGTTCCACTTTGTATACTATTTTCCCATCTGCGTCACTAACTACTTTGACTATTGACTGTTAATCAAATTTCATCCTTCACATTTTGAAAGCTTAATATATGCATTATTATTATTATAAAGATTTATATATAGTTATTATATTAGTCATCACTTATTTGTATTATTTTTTTGAAGAGTCAATGATAATTAAAGAATAATAGATAATAATAACAATATATAAAACTCTTACATTTTTTTTTATTTTTCTTAAATGTAACGCTATGGAAATGCGCACTTAATGTAAGATAACTACCATAGGTAAAGTGGGTAAATGGATATTGGTTTGAGTCCTCATAAATGACTGGGAAAATGCATAAACCCCCAAGAAAAAAGATCATTAGTCTTTTTTTTGTTAGGAAGAGAAAAATTACAAACTGATGTATTTTATTATGTACTAGATGGCTGCCTTAAAATAGGCAAAGTAAAGAGGTTACAATCAGTTTCACAAACTACATGCACAATTTCCTCTAAAGTGGAGGTAACTTGTTAAACTATTCATAAACTGAATATAATAAAATATCTAACATTCTCTCTCTTAAACTGAAAATTCTATTTTCAGTTTACTAACTCTGCTGCTGCAGCTTGCAAACACCTAACAAATTTCTCAAATTTTGGAACGAAGGTGCTTTGAGAGGTTTGGTAAAAATATCTGCCAATTGATCTTCACTTCTGCAGTACTTCAAGACGATTGTTCCATCATTGTTAAGGTCTCTCAAAAAATAGTACTTAACTTCAATATGTTTACTTCTTCCATGAAGTACAGGATTTTTGGAGAGTTTGATGGTTGAGGTATTATCACAATATATTGTAGTAGCCTTCTCTTGCTTGAAATGTAGTTCTTCAAGTATTTTCCTCAACCAAATGGCTTGACAAGCACAAGTTGAAGCAACAACAAACTCAGCTTCAGTACTTGATAATGTGGCTATAGGTTGCTTTTTAGATAACCATTAGACAACCCCTGTGCCAAGCATAAAGACATAGCATGAAGTACTTCTCCTATCATCTTGATCCCCTGCAAAGTCACTATCAGTGAAACCAATCAATTCTGATTTTTCACCATTCTTGAAAAATAGCCCAAGTTGTTTTGTTCCTTGAAGATAACGAAGAATTATTTTGGCAGCTAAGATATGCATTTCAGTTGGACTTTCCATTTATCTACTAATTAGGCTGACAAAATGCATTATGTCAGGCTTAGTAGAAGTTAAATACATCAAACTATCCACAATTTGCTTAAATAGTATGTTATCCACCTTTTTTCCTTCACAATCTTTGTTTAGCTTCAAGCCATACTCAGATGGAGTACTTACAGGATTGCAATCCTGCATCTGAAACTTGTTTAAGAGTTCTTGGACATACTTCTTTTGAGAAATAAAGTACCCATTAGTTGATTGCACTACTTCTATACCAAGAAAATAATACATCAAACCAAGATCAGTCATTTCAAACTCAATCATCATAGACTTTTTGAATTTTTCAAACATTACTAAATCATTTCCAGTAAATATAAGGTCATTAACATATAAGCAAACAATAAGTATTTTTCCTTCATATCCAACTTTAACAAAGAGTGTATGCTCACATGGGCATTTCTTAAATCCTTCTCTCAAAAAATAAGCCTATATTCGACTATACCAAGCCCTTGGAGCTTGTTTTAGTCCATAAAGTGCCTTCTTCAATTTATACACTTTATGTTCATTTCCAACTTTAATATAGCCAGGGGGTTGATCAACAAATACCTGCTCATCCAAAGTTCCATGAAGGAATGCTGATTTAACATTCATTTGATAGGTAGGCCATGAGTTTTGAGTTGCCATGGCAATCACTAATTTGATGGTATCATGTCTTGCAATTGGAGTATACACCTCTTTATAGTCAACACCATATTCTTGCTTATATCCTTTTCCCACCAATCTTGCCTTGTACTTGTCAGCTTCACCATCTTCTTTTCTTTTAGTTTTGAAAAGCCATTTTACACCAACAATTTTCTGCCCATCTGGAAGATCAACAAGCTCTCATGTATGATTTCTTTCTATGGCTTCAATTTCTTCATCCATTGCCTTTTGCTATTTTGCTTCCTTGGCAACATTCTCAAATGTTGTAGGATCACAATATGAAAATAATGCAAAATGAGTAACAGGATCATCAATTTGATTAATTCCAGTTACCTCAAAATCTTCCATCCAAGATGGCCTCTTTCGAATGCGACTTCTAGGAGGTTCAACATATGCATTTGTTGAAGTTTCTACTCTTGTTGGTGTTGCAATTTTTTCTTCTCCTCCATATTCAACTTGTGAATTATTTGTACAAGGCTGCTGCCCATTTTCTTGTTCCTCTTTAGGGATGGCAAAAAAACTCGTACATGTGGGTACCCGCGGGTAAAACCCGTACGGGCACGGGTACGGATCACAAACGGGTTTTTAAAAATACTCGTAGTACAAATGGGCGGGTACGGGTATTATGGTACCCGTACCCGTGGGTACCCGTTATTTATATGATTAATATATTATATTTAATTAAAATAAAAAATACATTATTCTAACATTTATTACACAATGTATATTTTTTCCTTTTACTTTGTTTACATATTTTATTGAGTTTGGTGGTGAAACACCCTATAAATATTATTACATGTGTAGAAACACACATATTTTACAAAGAAAATATATATTTTTTGTTAAAAAATGAGAACAAAAAATCACACAGATGGAAACCACCAATAAATTTAGCATTTTTGCCAAATATTCAATCAAAAGATACAAAAATAATTAAGTTTCATCTTATTTGAAACACAATAGAAAGTAAAAATATTAAAAATTAACATACTTTTTGAGATAAAATATATCTCTAATCAAACTTAGGCACACAAAAAGAAGTCTGAATACACATTATTGTCCAATCTAGAGTTCAGTTTTAAATTGTGGTTAAAGTGACAGTGTTTGCCACAATTGTGGAAAATTGTGAGAAAATTAGCTTATGCAATCACAATCGTACCAATATGAGGGTTCTAATCACAAGGTTTGAACATGAAAAAGCTAACTACGCACCTGAAAAAAGAAGAAAAGCCCCTATTCTGGTCAAATGCATTTGTTTGTTGTACTTGTATAATAAATAGTATTTGTCAACGCACGCAGTCCATCACGAAGCATTTGACGGTGAAATAAAATAATCATCAGGTTATAAAGTATTACATTATGAGTTATGAAAACAACAAATGGTCTGCGCATCCAAAAAAGAATTAAGATGCATGGTTCACAAGTTGAATAATAAGTTATTCATTACTTTAATTTATAGTAATATAATACTAGAGAATTCAGCACTTCCATGTTTCAAAAAAGAACAACTAACTTAAATAGGAATCCAAATCACCTATACTAAAAAATTTATATGTCTCTATATCAATTTAATAGAATTTTATCGAGTAATTAATAACACACATCATTTTATTTCTTATTAATTGTCATACTAATGTATTTACATATTTGACAAAATATTATTAGATTGATAAAGAGAAATAAAAAACTTTGGATATAAAATATTTGAACTCCTTGACGTAGGGTTAGTTGGTTGCCTCATATGACTAGCTCACTTGGTAGCTCGCCAAAAAACATCAACAAAAGTAGCTCCTACCCGGCTCTGACTTGTAATCAATTTGAATATACATTATTTTAGTGGTTTGTATCTTATCAAAGCAATCAAGAGGACATGAGTTTAGAGTATAACTATTTTTGGCTTTGAGATTCTTTAAAAAATACCAATTTCAAGAAAACATTAGATTCCATATAAGATTTATCTATTAAAAAACACTTTGGCATATGATTGTATCTAGCTTGTAATTTTTGACTTAGTGAATAAGTTACTAGAAGTCTCCCCTTACCAAAAATTTGATAATGTTACTTTTCAATAATCCGCATTTCAATTTTAGGCTTCAATTTTTTTTAAATTATAGTAGTTATTATGGGTGAGCAGGACTCGACTCGACTCACTCACCTAACATTGTCCGATCGTGATCGAACTCGAATATGGTCGAGTCTTATAGGATCTATGGTTGAGTTTGAGTTTAAAAATTAGATTGATCAATATTTAGGGTTGGGTAGGGACAAACATGACTCAGCCCAGACTCATCCCATTGTTACATACTCTTCATGTTTGCATGTGTTTATATTTAATTATGTATAGAAAATGTCATCTTTTGGTTGAAAGTATCATTCATTATCTAATTTTTTAAGCATATGTATATGATTAACAATATATAGACACATATCATTTCATATGTTAAATTACATATTCGTAATAATAAATAATATTGAGAAGACTTTATCTAAAAGAGTGTACATGATATTTAACTAAGTCTAGGGTTGAGTTAGGGTTCGAATGATGAATCAGCTGATATTTAGGGTCGGGTAAGTAACATGCCCTACCCAGTCCAACTCAACCCATGTTCACCCCCAGTAGTTACCCCAACTAAAAAATATATAATTTTTATTATCTCACCTTATCTCCAAATTAATAAAAATATTACATATCCAATTATAAATAAAATATTAAAATAAATGACTGAAAATTTTGATTTTAAATTTTTTATGTATTTAATTACTTTGATTAATAATTATTTAATTAATAAATAATTAAATAAAAAAATATTGTATGTATTTTTTTAATCATTTTTCAAATTTTAGCTAGTTACAAAATTTATCTAACATCTCTAATGTAATAAGCTATTTCAAATTTTCCAACTATTTTCACAGCAGTATTGCCAATCAAATTCCTTTAAAATATTCTGATTAAATCCAAAAGCTTTGTCAGATACACTCAAATTTATGATAACTATAATAGTGAAATACTGATGAAAAAAATTAAAACTCCCACTTTTTCATATATTTTAATAATTGATTCTAGAAAGGGAGCCTCCATATGACCAGTTTATTTAAATCAAAATAATTCCTTGACTTTGTTTCTAAAAGCGGCTTATAATTATATAAACCTCCATATCCAAGTGCAACCCACCAAGCGCAACTCATTCTCAATTTTCTTTCACTCACCCCATCAAAGATATCACATCTCATTTCTCAAATTCTCTTACATACTTCAATTCTTTAATTACATCACATATATATTGTGTTACATAAATTGTACTTACGTGGCCATGAAGAGACAAAGAGATATTGAAGTATTAGAGAGCATAGATTTGGCTAATTGTGTCATGCTTCTAACTCATCCCCAACCACATAACCCTGTGGAATTTGAGTGCAAGACATGCAACAGAAAATTCTCATCTTTCCAAGCACTAGGTGGCCACATGACTAGTCACAAGAGGCCAAAACTTGAGGCTGAAGAAACAATAGCACAAGCTAAAACTCTTACTCTAACCTTAGGGCACAAACCAAAATTTCACAAGTGTTCCATTTGTGGACAAGAATTCTCTCTAGGACAAGCACTTGGAGGCCACATGAAAAGGCATAGAGGTGCCATCAATGAAGATGTTTCTTCAATAAAAAAGGTTGTTGTTGCAAAAGTAGCCCTTGGCAACATTCTCAAATGTTGTAGGATCACAATATGAAAATAATGCAAAATGAGTAACAGGATCATCAATTTGATTAATTCCAGTTACCTCAAAATCTTCCATCCAAGATGGCCTCTTTCGAATGCGACTTCTAGGAGGTTCAACATATGCATTTGTTGAAGTTTCTACTCTTGTTGGTGTTGCAATTTTTTCTTCTCCTCCATATTCAACTTGTGAATTATTTGTACAAGGCTGCTGCCCATTTTCTTGTTCCTCTTTAGGGATGGCAAAAAAACTCGTACATGTGGGTACCCGCGGGTAAAACCCGTACGGGCACGGGTACGGATCACAAACGGGTTTTTAAAAATACTCGTAGTACAAATGGGCGGGTACGGGTATTATGGTACCCGTACCCGTGGGTACCCGTTATTTATATGATTAATATATTATATTTAATTAAAATAAAAAATACATTATTCTAACATTTATTACACAATGTATATTTTTTCCTTTTACTTTGTTTACATATTTTATTGAGTTTGGTGGTGAAACACCCTATAAATATTATTACATGTGTAGAAACACACATATTTTACAAAGAAAATATATATTTTTTGTTAAAAAATGAGAACAAAAAATCACACAGATGGAAACCACCAATAAATTTAGCATTTTTGCCAAATATTCAATCAAAAGATACAAAAATAATTAAGTTTCATCTTATTTGAAACACAATAGAAAGTAAAAATATTAAAAATTAACATACTTTTTGAGATAAAATATATCTCTAATCAAACTTAGGCACACAAAAAGAAGTCTGAATACACATTATTGTCCAATCTAGAGTTCAGTTTTAAATTGTGGTTAAAGTGACAGTGTTTGCCACAATTGTGGAAAATTGTGAGAAAATTAGCTTATGCAATCACAATCGTACCAATATGAGGGTTCTAATCACAAGGTTTGAACATGAAAAAGCTAACTACGCACCTGAAAAAAGAAGAAAAGCCCCTATTCTGGTCAAATGCATTTGTTTGTTGTACTTGTATAATAAATAGTATTTGTCAACGCACGCAGTCCATCACGAAGCATTTGACGGTGAAATAAAATAATCATCAGGTTATAAAGTATTACATTATGAGTTATGAAAACAACAAATGGTCTGCGCATCCAAAAAAGAATTAAGATGCATGGTTCACAAGTTGAATAATAAGTTATTCATTACTTTAATTTATAGTAATATAATACTAGAGAATTCAGCACTTCCATGTTTCAAAAAAGAACAACTAACTTAAATAGGAATCCAAATCACCTATACTAAAAAATTTATATGTCTCTATATCAATTTAATAGAATTTTATCGAGTAATTAATAACACACATCATTTTATTTCTTATTAATTGTCATACTAATGTATTTACATATTTGACAAAATATTATTAGATTGATAAAGAGAAATAAAAAACTTTGGATATAAAATATTTGAACTCCTTGACGTAGGGTTAGTTGGTTGCCTCATATGACTAGCTCACTTGGTAGCTCGCCAAAAAACATCAACAAAAGTAGCTCCTACCCGGCTCTGACTTGTAATCAATTTGAATATACATTATTTTAGTGGTTTGTATCTTATCAAAGCAATCAAGAGGACATGAGTTTAGAGTATAACTATTTTTGGCTTTGAGATTCTTTAAAAAATACCAATTTCAAGAAAACATTAGATTCCATATAAGATTTATCTATTAAAAAACACTTTGGCATATGATTGTATCTAGCTTGTAATTTTTGACTTAGTGAATAAGTTACTAGAAGTCTCCCCTTACCAAAAATTTGATAATGTTACTTTTCAATAATCCGCATTTCAATTTTAGGCTTCAATTTTTTTTAAATTATAGTAGTTATTATGGGTGAGCAGGACTCGACTCGACTCACTCACCTAACATTGTCCGATCGTGATCGAACTCGAATATGGTCGAGTCTTATAGGATCTATGGTTGAGTTTGAGTTTAAAAATTAGATTGATCAATATTTAGGGTTGGGTAGGGACAAACATGACTCAGCCCAGACTCATCCCATTGTTACATACTCTTCATGTTTGCATGTGTTTATATTTAATTATGTATAGAAAATGTCATCTTTTGGTTGAAAGTATCATTCATTATCTAATTTTTTAAGCATATGTATATGATTAACAATATATAGACACATATCATTTCATATGTTAAATTACATATTCGTAATAATAAATAATATTGAGAAGACTTTATCTAAAAGAGTGTACATGATATTTAACTAAGTCTAGGGTTGAGTTAGGGTTCGAATGATGAATCAGCTGATATTTAGGGTCGGGTAAGTAACATGCCCTACCCAGTCCAACTCAACCCATGTTCACCCCCAGTAGTTACCCCAACTAAAAAATATATAATTTTTATTATCTCACCTTATCTCCAAATTAATAAAAATATTACATATCCAATTATAAATAAAATATTAAAATAAATGACTGAAAATTTTGATTTTAAATTTTTTATGTATTTAATTACTTTGATTAATAATTATTTAATTAATAAATAATTAAATAAAAAAATATTGTATGTATTTTTTTAATCATTTTTCAAATTTTAGCTAGTTACAAAATTTATCTAACATCTCTAATGTAATAAGCTATTTCAAATTTTCCAACTATTTTCACAGCAGTATTGCCAATCAAATTCCTTTAAAATATTCTGATTAAATCCAAAAGCTTTGTCAGATACACTCAAATTTATGATAACTATAATAGTGAAATACTGATGAAAAAAATTAAAACTCCCACTTTTTCATATATTTTAATAATTGATTCTAGAAAGGGAGCCTCCATATGACCAGTTTATTTAAATCAAAATAATTCCTTGACTTTGTTTCTAAAAGCGGCTTATAATTATATAAACCTCCATATCCAAGTGCAACCCACCAAGCGCAACTCATTCTCAATTTTCTTTCACTCACCCCATCAAAGATATCACATCTCATTTCTCAAATTCTCTTACATACTTCAATTCTTTAATTACATCACATATATATTGTGTTACATAAATTGTACTTACGTGGCCATGAAGAGACAAAGAGATATTGAAGTATTAGAGAGCATAGATTTGGCTAATTGTGTCATGCTTCTAACTCATCCCCAACCACATAACCCTGTGGAATTTGAGTGCAAGACATGCAACAGAAAATTCTCATCTTTCCAAGCACTAGGTGGCCACATGACTAGTCACAAGAGGCCAAAACTTGAGGCTGAAGAAACAATAGCACAAGCTAAAACTCTTACTCTAACCTTAGGGCACAAACCAAAATTTCACAAGTGTTCCATTTGTGGACAAGAATTCTCTCTAGGACAAGCACTTGGAGGCCACATGAAAAGGCATAGAGGTGCCATCAATGAAGATGTTTCTTCAATAAAAAAGGTTGTTGTTGCAAAAGTAGCACCAGTTTTGAAAAGATCAAATAGCATAAGGGTTATGTGGTTGGACTTGAACTTTACACCGCTAGAGAATGACTTGAATTTATTGTTTGGAAAGATGACACCTAAAGTGCATGCCTTCTTATGATGTGATATATTCTTGTTGTTACATAACTTCTCTTATGTAATCATTGATTTGTATTTGACCATTCCTGTTCTTTTCATTTGAAATTGTGAATTGTATTCTTTCAATTTTGTAACTTGAATTGTTCTTCTTCTTTGTTTGCCTTCTTCTTCTTTTAACTTAAATTGTTCTTTTAACTTAAATTGTTCTTCTTCTTTTCTTTCCATGGACGAAACAATAATAACAATATTAAATATGGTTAATTAATAATGGGTCTTCATGACTTGACTCAGATAAGTGGAACTAACCAATATAATGTTGGTCTAGTTATACGCCATTAGATATTCGAGATGACTAAAAAGTCAAAAAATGGTTTTTGAGAATGGCATTTGTTGTGATAGGCAATCGCCCATTTCAAAAGAGATTAATTCCTTAACCACCAAAAAGGGTGAGAAAAAAATAATCTAACAAATGGGACTTCTGGATACTAAGGTTCTCAGCAAAAGAAAAAAAAATGTAAGGTTGAATTTCTATGATTTAATTGTTGTCTTCCAAAATATTATCATTATTCGGAAGAAGCAAGCAATCAAATAGTAAAGAGTATAGAGAAAAGAGAATAACACAAGAGATTTGGTAATGAAGTTCAGCCAATTGTGCCTACATCCCCATGAGCGTTGAGAGGCTACCACTATGTATTATTAGAGAATAAGGATTTATGTTTGATTATTTTTCTCCTTATTATATTAGGTTTACATAACATAAATATATAGTCCTCTACCTCAACCCTTTTACATCAGCTCAAGCCCATAACTTGTATTGTTGTTATCTAGAGATATGAGTCATTGCACAACAATCTCCACATTGGTGAATATCATAAATGTTCATCTTCCGCCATTGGGTTGGGGGCACTCTATAGTTTAGCATTAGTGAATGTTCAGCAAGCTCAAGCAATGTCTGACCTTGTCCACGGTAACCGACTTGGTTAACATATCAACTGCCTTTTATGAAGTGTGAACCTTCTGCAATAGTATCTGCCCACAAGCTACCAACTTCACGATCTTACGAAATCTCGCATCAATATATTTGGTCCTAGCATGATACACCTAGTTCTTTGCCAAGAAGATAACATTCTAATTGTCACAATGCAGCGAAACTCCACCTTGCTCAATGCCTAACTCATTTACCAGCCCCATAAGCCACAGGGCTTCCTTAGAAGCTTCAACAACTGCCATGTACTCTACTTCAGTTGTTGATATAGCAACAACAAACTGAACTGATGATCTCCATATAATTGGTCCACCTGCCAAACCCGTTGTGGACCTTCTATCATCCAAGTCTCATGCATAGTCCGAATCAACATAACCAATAACTGAAGGCTTACTCTGCTGGCTGTCAAACATGATACCAAGACATGTAGTCCCCTTCGAATATCTGAAAATCCATTTGACTGCTTATCAATGTTGATTCCCTGGTTTCTACATGTACTTGCAAAATTGACTAACTGCTTGTGTCAAGTCCGGTCTAGTACAAACCATAATATACATCAAGCAACCCACTATACTGGCATATGGAACCTTTGACATGTAATTCTTCTCTCCATCTGTCTTTGGATACTAATCTAGGGAAAGCTTAAAGTGATTTGTCAATGAAGTGCTCACTACTTTAGCATTGCTCATATTAAATCTCTCTAAGATCTTTTCAACATAGCTTTGTTGGGAGAATCATAGTTTTCTAGCTCCCTTATCCCTATGAATCTTCATCCCAAGAATCTTCCTAGCAGCCCCTAAATCTTTCATGTCAAACTCCTTACCTAGCATGACTTTCAGCTCATTGATATCACTCAAATGATTAGCAGCAATCAACATATCATCAACATAAAGTAGCAGAAAAATAAAAGAACCATCATCAACGCTTCTTACATAAACACAACAATCATACTCACAACGCTTGTAACAAAGCTTCAACATATAAGTGTCAAACTGCTTGTACCGCTGTTTGGGAGACGACTTCAACCAATATAGAGACTTCTTCAACTTAAAAACCAAGTGACTCTATTCAGCTGCACTGAACCCTTCTGGTTGTGTCATGTAAATTTTCTCCTCTAATTCACCATGGAGAAAAGCAATCTTCACATCCATCTGTTTTAAGTGCATATCCCGGCTGGCTACCAAGACAAGCATTATCCTGATAGAAGTATGTCTCACGACTGAGGAGAAAATCTCATTGTAGTCGATCCCCTTCTACTGTGAATATCATTTTGCTACAAGACGAGCCTTGAACTTTTCCCCTTCTTTTTCTGATACTGTTGGCTTCCTCTTGTACACCCACTTGTACCCAACTACACGATTGTCTGAGGTAATGACACAAGCTCCGAAGTTTGGTTCTTCTTTAGAGACTTCATCTCCGCCATCATGGCACCCATCCATTGTTCTTTCTCACGACTGTTTATAGCCTCTTGAAAGCTACATGGATCTCCTGAACTGATATGGAGAGCAACTGAAGCCATATCCTCAAAGCCATATCTCTCTAGAGGTTTGATAGGACGCTTATCCTTGTCTCTAGCAAGTAGATAGTCCTGCACACCTAAACTCTCCGCCTTAGAATCATCATGTTCTTGACTTGAACTAGTGCATGGTTCCTTGCCTTTATTTACCTGAACTGTTTCATTGCTCACAGGAATCATATTGGATCCTAAAATCTCTCCATTTGGCATAGGCACCTCTTTCAAAACTAATTGTTTCAACATGAAATCTTTATCAGACACTGCATCTCTGCTCAACACCACCTTTCTAGAAACTGGATCCCGGAACTTGAACCCCTTCACACCTTTGGTATATCCAATGAAGATACACCTCTTTGACTTGGGATCAAGTTTAGATCGTTCATCACTAGGTACATGTACATAAGCAGGACAACCAAATATGTGTAACATATTATAATTGATTGGGTTACATGTCCATATTTCTTTTACAACTTTACCATCCAATGAAGCCCTTGGTGATCTATTGATGACAAAGCATGCCATACTAAGTGTCTCTGCCCAAAATCCTTTAGAAAGTCCAGCATTCAGTCTCACACATATGGCTCTCTCTGTAAGAGTTCTATTTATCATCTCTACAATACCATTCTACCGAGGAGTCTTTTTCACTACAAAGTGCCTTTGAATACCATGTTCCTCATAGAATTTCTGAAATTGTGAGTCTTTGTACTCTATACCATTGTCTGACCTCAGGTATTTGATTTTTCTAACAATTTGGTTCTCTACCTTTGTCTTCCAAACCTTGAATTTGGCAAAGACTTTTGACTTATGCTTTAGAAAATATACCCAGACCTTGCAAGAAAAGTCATCAACGAAGGTAAAAAAATACCTAGAACCTCCTATGGATGTTTCATGAGTGGGCCTCCATACATCAGTGTGGACATAGTCTAGAATACTTCGAGTTCTGTGTTGGTCAGCCTTGAAACTAACTCGTGTCTATTTCCCAAGCACACAATACTTGCACAAATCTAGATTGCATTTGTTGACTCCCCTCGACAGTCCTCTTTTGCATAGTTCTGTCATGTCACGACACCAATATGACTCAAACGCGTGTGTCATAATTTTGTAGCACCAGGGTCTGAATCTATTGAAATCTATTCAACAACTCTAGTAACTCTACATACAATTGTTCTCCCTAACAACTTATAAGTGTTCCCAATAGTCCTCTTACCCTTCATCACAGTCAGAGCATCTTTGCATACTCGAAGAATATCACTGTCCTCATCAGCTCCATAGCTAATTCCTTTGGCCGGCAATGTCCCCAAAGAAACCAAATTCTTCTTCAAATCTGGTATGTGCCTAACCTCACATAACATCTTCACTACACCATCATCCATCACAATTCTAATTTCTCCTATACCAATAATTCTACATCCTTTATTATTTCCGAGATACACGAAATCAAAATTGCTTGCCATGTATGTGGTGAACCATTCTCTATTTGGTGTCTTATGGTGGGAATAACCAGTGTCAAGTATCCACTCATCTGTACTATAATTTGATGATACAAATAGTATATCAGCTTCACTATCGTAACTAGAGTCATCTTTCTATGCAACATTGGAAGATGTAGATACTTCATCTTTCCCCACCGGCTTATTAGGACTCCATTCATTAGGACAATCTTTTCTATAATACCGAGTCTGTTTGTACTTATAGAACTCTATTGGTGTTCTGCCCCTGGAATTTGGTCTTATCTCTTTAACATGACCTCCTATGCCTTGTCTTGTCCACACGTTTGGCTCCCTTTCAAATACAGACCATCACCCTGAGACCTTTCACCTACATTCTGACTTCTTTGAGTGTGGGGTAGAAGTGCAAATGTGATCTCATCCAATTTAATTGAGTCTTTCCCGTACGTCAATATTGTCACCAAGCGCTCATAGGAATTTGGCAAAGAACACAATAATATTATTGATTTGTCCTCATCATCAACCTTCATATCAAGTTTATGCAAGTCATTGATCACTTGATTAAAATTGTTGAAATGTTGTTGCAAATCAGCACCTTCCTACATCTTCAGGCCATAGAGTCTCTGTTTCAAATACAACTTATTTGTTAGAGACTTGGACATGAACCGCTTCTCTAATGTCTCTCATACCTCTGTTGGTGATGTCAGATCCATAACATGATACATCACCTCATATGATAGACAGAGCTATATAGTTCCTACAGCGTTCTCCTTTAACTCTTACTAATCCAGTTGGTCCAAACCATTTGGTTTACTCTCACGCAACACCTTTGATAGACCTTGTTGAGCCAACATATCTTTAACCCTCCTTTGCCATAATCCGAAATTAACAGTTCCATCGAACTTCCTCACCTCGAATTTGGCACCTGGGTTAAGAATCATCTGATACCAATTGTTGGGAACAAGCGAACAATCACATAGTAAAGAACATGGAGAAAAGAGAATAACACAAGAGATTTGGTAGCGAGGTTCCGCCAATTTTGTCTACGTCTTCGGGAGCGTTGAGAGGCTACCACTATGTATTATTATAGAATAAGGATTTGTGTTTGACTATTCTTCTCCTTGTTACATTAGGTTTACATAACATAAATATATATTCATCTACCCCAACCCCTTTACATCAGCCCAAGCCCATAACTTGTATTGTTGTTATCTAGAGATATGAGTCATTTGCACAATAATAAAGTGGAGAGAACTACTAGCTACAAAGAAAAAGATTACTTTTTGACTTCCTAAAACCGGCAAACTAATGAAGGTATGAGAAAAAAAAAAAAAACAAAAGTATCCTTCAGGCGTTCAAGACTTGAATATTGTTGTGAAATGGCTCATATCTCTAGATAACAGCAATACAAGTTATGGACTCGGGCTGGCGATGTAAAGGGGTTAGGATAGAGGGTTATATATTTATGTTATGTAAAGCTAATGTAACTAGGAGAAGAGTAGTCAAAACACAAACCCTTATTCTCTAACAATACATTGTGGTAGCCTCTTAACGCTCTCTAGGAGTAGACACAATTGGCCAAAACTCGTTACCAAATCCCTTGTTATTCTCTTTTCTCTATAATCTTTTATAATCTGATAGATTGCTTGTTTCCAACAATTGGCATCAGATGCCTCTTAACTCAGGTACCAAATTCGAGGTGGGGAAGTTCGATGGGACTTGTAATTATGGATTGTGGCAAAGGAGGATGAAGGATGTGTTGGCTCAACAAGGTCTATCAAAGGCGCGGCATGAGAATAAACTAGATGGTTTAGATCAACTGGATTGGGAATAGGTGAAGGAGAAGGCTACATGAACCACACAGTTCTATCTATCAGATGAGGTGATGTATCATGTTACGGATTTGACGTCACCAACAGGGGTATGGGAGACAATAGAGAATCGGTTTATGTTTAAGTCTCTAACAAATAAGCTGTATTTGAAACAGAAAATTTTCATCTTTTCAAGCACTAAGTGGCCACATGACTAGTCACGAGAGGCCAAAACTTGAGGCTGAAGAAACAATAGCACAAGCTAAAACTCTTACTCTAAGCTTAGGGCACAAACCAAAATTTCACAAGTTCTCCATTTGTGGACAAGAATTCTCTCTAGGACAAGCACTTGGAGGCCACATGAAAAGGCATAGAGGTACCATCAATGAAGATGTTTCTTCAATAAAAAAAGGTTGTTGCTGCAAAAGTAGTACCAGTTTTGAAAAGATCAAATAGCATAAGGGTTATGTGGTTGGACTTGAACTTTACACCGCTAGAGAATGATTTGAATTTATTGTTACCTAAAGTTCATGCCTTCTGATGATGAAATATTCTTTGTTGTCACATAACTTCTCTTATTTAATCACTGATTTGTATTTGAACATTCCTGTTCTTTTCATTTGAAATTGTGAATTGTACTCTTTCAATTTTTTTAACTTCATAATTGTTCTTTTTTTTTTGTTGCCTTCTGCGTTAATGGTGTTGCTTCTCTATACATGGATGAATTTCTATTATTTAGGGAAAAAAAAGGTAAGGTTGAACTTCTATGATTTACCTGTTGTCTTCGGGGGAAATATTATCATGTGTAGAGAACTACTAGCTACGACAAAAAGGTTAACTTTTTGACTTTCTAATTACCCGCAAACTAATGAAGGTAAGAGAAACAATAGGTATCCTTCAGCCATTGAAGACATTATGTCAGATTTGTCGTTCAATGGTTCTTATTTTAGATGTATAATAGCACTTTTGGGCGCTTTCTTTTTTACCATAGTAGTATATGGTCATCATTACCAGTGTTTCACAAATGTTGTTGTATTGATCATATACCACATTGCAACACACAAAAAGTGTTGTCATATAGTACACCAATACAATAGTGCATCGTCCACAAAGCGATGTCATATATTCTTATATAAATAGCGCATTTTATAGGTCTTATTAATAGCGCTTATTGTTGCGTTGTTGACGTTTATATGTTTAACAGCGCAGTATCAAAAGAGCGTTGTTGTATCATTAATAAATTTTCTCAAACAACACCTTAGTACAACAACACTTTTTATAGAAAGTGTTGTTGTAGTTATCATTTACAACAACGCATGCTAGGGCTTCCCCTAGAATTCATTGTTGATTTATATAAATTAATACATGCATATACATTTATTAGCATAACAAACATTCTCAACAGCACAAACATTTATACATTCTGAACAAAACAAACATATTAATACATGTCAGAAATTTATTTTATTAAACATCAATACAATACAAAATACAAACAATGAATATCATGTCAATTATGTTTTGATAGAATACATAATTACAAATAAAAAAATTACACAAATTACAAAGAAATTAAACAATACTATACAAATTACAAACAATTAAAATTAAGCTATAATTATACAAAGAGTATTTGCATCTACTTTTTCCTTTTCTTTGATTGTTTTTGTCTTGTAGGATCATCCTTGTTTGAAGGAGCATATTGATTTACCCAATGCCCTTCATTCAAATCATCTCTTGTATATAAATCATTATCTGCAGTTAGTCCGTCTCACACGACTGATATGTCCCAAAAAAGGATCATCTTCATCAATATCTTCACATTCTTGGTCACCAATATTATTGACGATTATTTTGTTAGTTAAAAGAAAAATGGACCATTTCATATCAGTTGGATCACTAACATAGAATACTTATTGAGCTTGTGATGCTAGAATAAATGACTCATCTTTATATCTTGACCTATTAAGATCCACTTGCATGAACCATATCTCATCAACTTGGAAGCCATTGTTATTATCAACTCATATACAATAAAAAATTGGTATCTGAAACATTGTGTAATTCAATTATCATATGCGTTCAATCACTCCAAAGTATGACATGTTCGCATATATTAGGTTTCTATATTTTGCACTTGACATGTATAAGGTTCGAGCAACAAGAGTCACACCACTATTTTCCATTTTACTTTGATCATCTTGTTTTTTCGTATAAAATGTGAACCCACTAATTAGGTAACCAGTGTAGGATAAGACATGAAGGCTTGGACCATTGGCTAACCATTTCAGTCTTTCGAAAATCGAATGTGCATTTATATTCAACTCCTCATCAATGTGATTTTTTAGCCACTTTATGAAACATCGATTATGCTCTTTGGAAATCCAATTATCATTCTTACTTGGGTAACACTTTCTTAGCATCTCCTTGTGTGTTTCAACATATGGCTCAACCTCGTCGGCATTATGTAAAACTTATAAGTGCGCTTGCTCCAATTTGGTTCTAGTTATAGTCAATATTTCATTCCCTGTAATACCTTCACCAAATGTTTTTTTTTTTGCATATCGAGGCTTTGGAATGCTCATGAAATCACCATAGGTAAAGTATCTGTTACAAAAATCAAGAGCTTCTTCAACAATATATCGCTCGACGATACAACCCTCTGGTCTTGATCGGTTCTTCATATACCCTTTTAATGTCTTCATATAACACTCAAAGGGGTACATCCATCTCTATCCGGTACAAAAATCAAGAGCTTCTTCAACAACATGTCTCTTGAACAAGATGAATGCTTAGATGAACCATTATGTCAAAAAAATAAGGTGGGAAATACATTTCAAGCGCACACAAAGTCAAAATAATTTGTCTTTGCAATGCAGATAATTACTCAGGGTCAATCTTTTTGCTACAAATTGCCTTGAAGAAGAAGCATAACCTAGTTATGGTTCCTCGAACTTTTTTTAGGTATAAATGATCGTATTCCAATAGGCAAGAAATGCTCCATAAGTACATGACAATCATGAGACTTAAGACCTTTTAACTTGAGGTCTTTTATTGATACGAGGTTCTGAATGTTGGAATAGTACCCTTCTAGAACTTTAACACCACGAATAAAGTTACAAAATTCAATTTTCTCCTTCCTCGAAAAGTATAAGCTGCTGGAGGTAGAATGTACGTTTTCCCTTCATTATCGGCCCCAATTCCTTTCTTATTCCCATACTAACCAAGTCCAACCTTGCATTCAAGCCATCTTTGGTCTTACCAGGGACATTGAGTAAGGTACCAAGGAGACTTTCAAACACATTTTTTTCAATATACATAACATCGAGGAAATGTCTTACATATAATGAACTCCAATATGACAATTTGAAGAAGATTGACCTTTTCTTCCACTCATTTGTGGCAATTTCTTTTGCAAAAGGTTTACCAAAGTTAGTATTCAAACCCTTTAGCTTTTGAAATAATTGGTCACCTATCAACAGCAAAGGAGCACGACCTTCTTCATTGTTTCCATCAAATGCTTTTCTCTATCGTCGATAGTGATGATCTGAAGGCAAAAATCTGTGATGGCCAAGGAAGAAATTCTTCTTATAGTTTTCCAACCTCATTGAATGAGTATTGGCTTCACATACAGGACATGCGGGGAAATCACTGATTGTGCCGAATAACAAAGTCATCAAGTTGAAGCTTTCTTCCCTATACGCATCATATACATTTATGCATGTCTCCCACATTTGCTTCAAGTCTTCAATTAATGGAGCTAAATATATGTTTATGTCATTTCATGGTTGTTTAGGTCCAGAAATTAACATAGATAACATCACATATTTGCACTTCATGCATAGAGAAGGAGGTAGGTTGTATATCACTAACATCACTGGCCATGTATTGTGGGCGCAACTTTGAACATTATGTGGGTTAATTCCATCCGTTGACAATGCAAGCCGTAGATTTATTGATTCTTGACCAAAACTAGGATAGTCGTGATCAATTTTTCTCTATTGAGGAGAATCTGCAGGATGCCGAAGCTTGTCATCTTTAATCATTTCTTCATCATGCCATGTCAACTTCTTTACATCTTTGGAATTGTTAAACAAACGCTTGAATCTTGATTTAATGGGAAAATATCATACAACCTTTTTAGGAATCGAGTCTTCCCTCTTATATCGTGATGCATTACATTTAGGACAAAACTTTAAAGAAGCATACTCATTAAAAAAATAAGATGCAATCATTTTCACAACCATGTATCCTAGTGTAGTACATGCCTATGGAGCGTAATGTTTGGTTTGCATCATAGGTTCGAGAAGGGAGCACATTATCTTCCGCCAACATATCCTTCAGAGGTGCAAGCAAGTCGGTGAAACTCTTATCAGTCCATTTGTTAACAGATTTCAACTTATACAACCTTGACATCACTGCCAATCTTGTGAATTTAGTACAACCATCATATAATGGTTTCTCAACATCACTTATCAACCGTTGAAACATCCCAGGACAATCCTAAAGATCCTCTTCGACAATGTTTGTCATTTCCTTGAAATGATCGTCTTCACATGCATTTGTGTAGTTGTCTTTCATTTGAATTTCATCGTCACAATCCCTAACGTCTCTCGTCTGACCATGTCTTGTCCAACATGTGTAACTTTGATCAATACCGTGACACACTAAATGGATTTTTAACTCATTTGGAGTAATTGGGTTTGAGTAACAACATATTAAGCAAGGACATACAATTCTATTAGGGTTTTCAGCATTCTCAATTGCAAACCTAACAAATGATTTCACTCCTTCTTCATACTCATTTATCAATCGATTGACACTCATCTATTTTCGATCCATTTTTTATTAAGAAAAAATATAATGAGCATAAATCCCTAAAGCTTGGAGTTAAGCTCACCAAGTAGAGTAAATGCATTATTATATAATTAAAAATAGGGGAACTCTAGCTCATAATGTAAGTTAAATGAGTCGGAACTCGGAAACCCCAACTCAATACAAGCTAAATGAGTAAAATCACTTTCACTCATTTATAAGGAAAATATTTATAACTCAATACAAGCTAAATATAATGTAATTAAAAAGGCAAATAACTATATCAAAAACTCACTTTCAATTCGTTGTTAAATGCATGAATGATGATTTTTAGGTTAAACGAGTGAAGGATTTTCGAAATTGGTGTTGAATGATTTTCATGTAAAATGAGTGAATGATTAATGACTGAATGATTTAAAGGTCGAATGATTTTCGAGGTCTATTTTGAGAGTAAATGTGTTTCGCTGCTGACCAAATGAGTGTTGGGATTGTTGATGAACGTGTGAGAATGCGAGAACATTTTAATTTTGTAGGGTCTGATAGTATCATCAACAACGCATAGTGAAGATGATGTTGTCAATGATACAAAATCAACAGCGCATAGTGAAGGTGGCGTTGTCCATGATACCTAATCAACAACACAACCTTAAGGAAATGTTGTGAAAGAACTCCCATTCAAATATAAAAAAGGTAAGTGTTCCACAGCGCAATCTTACGGAAACGCTATGGAAGATATAATAATATTATTACTAATTCTTTTTTTTAATGAAAATCAAATTAGTAATTACATTATGACATTCGATTAATGACAATTAATTAAATATATAGAAAAATTAATAATGAAAATAAATAACATTCAAACAATTAATCAATTAAGCACTGTTTTAAGTAGAGGAAATAGTTTTGTTGATAATATTCAAACATGCATATACGTACATTGCATGAAAATATAACACATATATGTACATTGCATGAAAACGTAACACATATACGTACATTGCATGAAACGATTTACTTGTCTTGTGGAGTCAGTGTAGCTTCGTCACCACTATGAGAACCATGATCACCACTTTCAGAAGCCCCAGTGATGAAGTTTTTTGAGGTTTATAAGGATTTGTAGAGAGTATGAGGATTTGCAGAGAGTGTGAGGATTTGCTGAGAGTATGAGGATTTTTTTTTCAATTAAATTTGAGAGCGTAGAGGGAACGATTCATGTTTTAAATATTTAAACTGTATTACCAATTTAAAAGCGCATACTAACAGTAGAGTTGTTGAATAGACATCTTTAATAGTGTATACTAACAGTAGCGCTGTTGTATTTATATCTTCAACAATGCATGTTAAGGATTGCGCTATTGTTGTGTATCCAGTTGTTTACTACTTATTTTCATTAAGACATCTTCAACAACACATGTTTAAGTAGCGTTGTTGTATTGATATCTTCAACAGTGCATATTAAGGTTTACGTTATTGTTGTGTATCCAGTCGTATACTACTTATCTTCATTAACATATCTTCATTAACATATCTTCATTAACATATCTTCAACGGTAAATGTTAAAGTAGCGCTATTGTATTGACTTCTTCAACAGTGCATATTAAGATTTACGTTGTTGTTGTGTATCCAACTGTTTACTATTTATTTTCAACAACACATCTTCAATGGCACTGTATTAATTATGCGTTGTTAAACTGAACTTATTTTCCTATTTAACAGCGGGTTCGTAGTTATGCGTTGTTAAATTAACATTTTACATGACTGAAAAATATTTATACAACATGAATTAAAGTTATTTAAGATGAAGTTGTCATGAAGTAGATTACTGTATAATTGTGTTCACTAATACAAAACTGGAAAGATATTAAACATTACATTTTTTTAATTTGTTTTTGTATCTATTAATTATTGTTAATTTGTTTAATGTGTTTAATTTATTAATAATGAACAGCAAAAATATTAAAGAAAATAATCATCCAAATAATTAACAAAAAATAGAAATTAACATCAAAATAATTGTTTTATTATTCATTCAGAGAGGCAAAATACATTATAATGAACTAAATGATTTAGTACATGTGAATATAATGAATTAAATGATTTGGCACATCAAGAATAAAATGAAAATGATTTCAATGAAGGAAATAATTTTTTCTTCGACTCCTCTATACAAAACTTCATCTCACGCAAATCTTGTATAGCAACACTTGCCTTCTGAAATCTGTGACCGCTTTGAAAAGTGGAAGAACTGAATGAATTAAATAATTCATTGATCTGGGTCTTTTTTTCTTCTACACAAATCTTGTATAACAGTTCATTGATTTCATTTTAGAATCTGGGTTCTTTTGCCATGAAGGAAATCAATGTACTTAAGGAATTGCTGCAGATGATGAAGAAAAATAATTCATTGATCATTTTCCTTTTATTTCGGTTCAAATGAAAGAGATCAATGAACTAAATCTTTATCTCACGCATATCTTATATAATAGTCACTTTCCTTCTGAAATCTTAGACCGTTTTGAAAATTGAAATAGCTCAATGAACTAAACTCAATATTTTACAAATTAATCTTGTCCACAATTTTTTCTTCCACTCCTCTACACAAATCTTGTATAACAGTTCATTGATTTCCTTCTAAAATCTGGGTCATTTTGCCATGAATGAAATCAATGAACTTAATGAATTGCATATGAAGAAAAATAATTAATTGATCCATTATCTTTTTATTTCCTTTCAATTGAAAGAGATCGATCAATTAAATAAAAGTGATCAATAAACTAAATCTTCATCTCATGCAAATCTTGTATGATAATCACATTCCTTCTGAAATTTGAGTCCTTTTGAAAAATTAAAAGTTGTTAAAGACCTCCTTGACATGATTCTGAAACAGAAACACAATTTTTCCTCGACTCCTCTATACAAATTTGGGTCCTTTTTCTCTTTTTCACTCTATGCAGTATTGCTCTTTTTTTTTAATATTTTGTATTTTCTTCCTCCTAACTTCATTAACATACTCTTATAGACACACATACTCTTACTGATGAAATAAAACATTGAGTGAACCATAATTTTATAGATGAGCAACCATTAATATGTCAACAAACGAAGAGACGCATAATGTACCACACAACCATTAATATTTCAACAACCAAGAAATGCATAATCACTCAACCATTAATATTTCAACAAATGAAGAGATGCATAACTGCCACCATTAATATCTTGGACGTTTAAAAATTCGTAAAATATCAAGAGTGCATAATTAAGCAAGTGCGATTACTATGTCATCTTCAATAGTGCTTCCTTAATTATGTGTGGTTGCATGTATTAATATCAACAACACTTTCTATTAAATACGCTGTTAAACATGAATCATTCAAGCTAGCGCTAAGGTTACCGATATTCAATAGTGTTTTGTCAAGAATGCGCTGTTGAAGTTACACAATTTGAAAACGTTGTTTTATTATGCGTTGTTGATATTCTTCTATCTCATTTTCAACAGTGTTGTTCAAAATTGTGTTGTTAAATGACCAATGTTTATTACGATATCTGGCATAGTGAAACTTGAATATGGTGATATATAAGGTCGGTTTTCAACAAGAAATATTCCATTATTGGTAACAAAACAATATATTGTAATGTATTTGATGGAAGAGTCAAATTCCTCACCATTATTGGAGAAAGAAATGCAATAAAATATCAAAGGAAAAATAACATACATTAACATTTATGTCCTTTTTATTTAAAGTGTGATTACACTTTTACTATTAAAATTTGAAGGAATAATCAATTTCCTCTTCATTACTGAAGAGGAGACTCACTCTTGTTGGAAGGATAGCGAGAGAAAATGTTTAATTGATTATTGTTGGAACAAGGTTTGTTGAAAACCATTAGTGGTAACTTTCGGGTTTGAAATCTAAAATGTTCCCAAGTCCCACATAGAAAAGTTTTCAAAAAAAAACAAGTCTCAAGTCCCACATTGGAGAGATGAGGAACATGAAAAAGATCTCATGTTATAAATAGAGGCTTTCTCCCCTTATTATAACTTGCACCAAGTTGAAGGCGTTTCCTCTCAACTTTTCTTTCTTCCCCCTAATACTCTGCCGATGCATTTCCGGCAACCTTCTCCCCTTTTCTTTCCGTGACACTTAAGAATTGGTACAAGCAGCCAAAGTGGGATTTCGAGAACTGGCACTAGTAGTCAGTATTATGGGTAAAGAATT
Organism: Lupinus angustifolius; assembly: GCF_001865875.1. NCBI lineage: Eukaryota > Viridiplantae > Streptophyta > Magnoliopsida > Fabales > Fabaceae > Lupinus > Lupinus angustifolius. Next base: position 6,524,997 of record NC_032027.1, read on the forward strand.
GGCACGGGTAGGCAAATTGTGGGCATTTCGAGAACTGACACTAGTAGTCAGTATCGTGGGAAGAGAATTGGCACGGGTAGCCATATTGTGAGTATTTCAAGAATTGGCATTGTTAGCCATATTGTGAGAATTTTTTAGAATTGCCATTGGTAGCCATATTGTGGTGGGTGTATTCGAGATTGGTTCTTACAGTGCAGTAAGAAATCGATAATAGAGATCTGGGCTGTTTTATCCTGGGGACGGCATGGTTGATAGTCTTCTTGCACATTTTGGGCAGTACCACGAAATGTCTTAAAGAGAGCGACTTGGTCGTGACTCAGCCAGTAAGTATTATGTCATGCCATTTATAATTGTTGCAAGCTACAGTAACAATAATTTTAAGACGTTTCGACTGCAATGGCATTCATAGATAATATTACTAGATCGAAAAGTTATGACTTGAACAAGCCATTTCGGTTTGACGGAAAAAATTTCAAATGTTAGCAACATAAGATGAAATTTTTCCTCACTATGAATAATGTTGTCCACGTTCCGAAAACCGACATCCTAGTGGTGTCGAATGAGGCTGAAAAAGAAGAAAAGGATAAATTGGATATTGAAATAGCTCTCTGGAATGAAAATGATTACTTGTGTAAGAACTTCATTTTGAATGGGTTGTCCGATGATTTATATGATTACTATAGCCCGCACAAGTCTGCCAAATTAATTTGGTATGCATTTGAGAAAAAATATGATACTAAGGAAGTTGAGACTAAGAAATATGATGTTAGCCGCTACCTCAAGTATCAAATGACTGATGATAAATCAGTAGAATCTCAGTCCCACGAGATTCAGAAAATTGCTCATGAGATCATTTCTGATGGTATGCCCTTAGATGAGCAATTTCAAGTGGCTGTCATAATTGACAAGTTGTCTCCTAGTTGGAAGGACTTCAAAAACCTTTTGAGGCATAAGACCAAAGAAATCTCTTTGGAATCTCTGATCACTCGTCTTCATATTGAAGAAGAGGCTCGTAAGCAAGATCAGAAAGATGAGGTGATGATTGTCTCCAACAATAGCACTAAGAAGAAATTATCAGGTGTGGTTCTGAAGCCTTCTAGCACTAACTTCAAGAATCAGAACCGCGGTGAGAATAAGGTAAGAACATCAGTCGAAACAAGAATTGGAACCCCCAAAAGGTCCAATAAGCTAAGCCACCCGCTAAGAATGACTCTGACAACTTGTTCATCTACTTCAAATGTTGGAAGCCAGGTCATATGGCACGCAAGTGCAGAAATAAACCTATGGATCGTCCTCCACAGGCCAACATGGTTAATGAACCATTTGTGGTTGTATTATCTGAGGTAACTATGGTTGGAGGAATTGATGGGTGATGGGTAGATACTGGCACATCCCGCCGTGTCTGCTATGACCATGCTATATTCAAAACATACACGGATGCTGATAATGAGAAGGTGTTATTGGGTGACTCCCACACCACTATTGTTGTTGGAACTAGTGATGTGGAGCTGAAGTTTACATCTGGGAAGACTTTGATTCTTAAAGATGTGATGCGCACTCCAGAGATGAGGAAGAATCTAGTTTCTGGTTTTCTTATTAATAAGGTTGTTTTCACCCAGACCATAGGAGCGGACTTATATACTCTTACTAGGAATGGGGTGTTTGTTGGGAAAGGGTACGCCATTGATGGCATGTTCAAATTAGTTGGTGATATTTCTATTAATAAAATTCTGATTTTGTTTACATGTTGTGTGATTTTAATATTTGGCGTTCTAGACTTTGTCATATTAATAAACGTGCGATTTCAAATTTGAGTAGATTAGGTTTAATTCCAAAGATATCTAAAAATAATTTTGAAATTTGTGAATCATGCAGTCAAGCAAAAATTTCAAAAAAAAACCACATAAATCAGTTATGCGAGAATCTGAGCATTTAGATTTAATACACTCAGACATATGTGAATTAGATGGAACTTTAACTAGAAATGGAAAACGTTATTTTATTACTTTTATTGATGACTGTTCTGACTTTACTTATGTATATCTTATGAAAAATAAAAGTGAAGCACTTAACATGTTTAAGTTATATGTAACTGAAATTGAAAATCAACTCAACAAGAAAATACCGAAGCTTATAAAAGATAGAGGCACTGAGTATGACTCTAACATGTTTAATAATTTTTATAAATTAAATGGCATTAATCATGAAACGACTACACCATATTCACCTGAAATGAATGGTAAAGCTAAAAGAAAGAGTAGAACTTTAACTGAATTAGTTGTAGCTATTATGTTAAGTTCTGGTACAACCCCCTCTTGGTGGGGTGAAATTTTATTAACTATATGTTATGTGCTATATAGAATCCCCAAGACTAAAAAAATTCCCCATATGAAATTATTAAGAATAGACAACCAAACTTGTCTTATTTGAGAACTTGGGGTTGTCTGGCTTATGCCCGGATACCAGACCCCAAGAGAGTTAAACTCGCAAGTAGAGCCTATGAATGTGTATTCATTGGGTATGTTGTAAACAGCAAAGCGTATAGGTTTTATGACCTTAATGCAAAAGTGATCATTGAGTCTAACGATGCTGACTTCAATGAAATGAAATTCCCTTTTAAATTGAGGAATAGTGGGGGTACAACAACTAGTCATATACCTATGATTAGCAATAATTATATAACGATGGGTTAGAAATAGAACCTAGAAGAAGTAAGAGAGCAAGGACTGCTAGAGAATATGAACCTGATTATATGGTCTATTCATTGGAAGAGGATCCATCAACACTCCAAGAAGCCTTGACTTCTTTGGATGGTGATTTGTGGCAAGAAGCCATAAATGATGAGATGGATTCTCTAGAGTCTAACAAAACCTGGCATTTAGCTGACTTGCCTCCTGGCTGCAAACCTATTGGTTGTAAGTGGGTATTGAAAAAGAAACTGAAACCTCATAGCACAGTGGATAAATACAAGGCTCGCCTTGTAGCTAAGGGTTTCAGGCAAAGAGAAAATGTAGATTTCTTCGACACATTTTCACCAGTTACTAGAATAACATCCATTAGAGTACTAATATCGATCGATGAGATATATAATTTATTAGTACATCAAATAGATGTTAAGACTGCGTTTTTTAATGGTGATTTGGAAGAAGAAATCTATATGGAACAACCTGAAGGTTTTGTAATACATGGGCAAGAAAATAAGGTCTGCAAGTTCGATAAGTCGTTGTATGGTCTTAAGCAAGCACCTAAACAGTGGCATGAAAAGTTTAATGACTTAATGGTCTCGAATGAGTTTAATGTGAATGAAAGTGACAAATGCATTTATTGTAAATCTTAAAATGACATTTACACTATCATATGTATCTATATAGACGATCTACTCATATTTGGTTCCAACATTCATGTTGTGAATAATGTGAAATCATTGTTGAGTAACAACTTTGATATGAAAGACCTTGGAGAGGCAAGTTGTTGAAAGATTATATTTGAGAGGTTGTTTCCCCTCCCACCAGATCGTTCCTTCGCAAGGTGCCAATTTGTTGAGAGGGTTATTTACTCTCATTTTCGGTGTGTTCTTTTTTATTTGATTAAGTAAGTGAACTCGGTTTTATTATTTGTTCGTCATCTCAGCTTTGTTGAAATAAATTCCAACGCGCCGGTATAATGGTTTCAAGAATATTCCAGTTACAACTTACTTCTTAATAATCATGTGAATGATTTATTCCTTCTTTGTCTCATCTCGGCTTTGTTAGAATAAATTATAATGTCGATACAATAGTATCGAAGCAATCCCTTATTATATAATTATTAAGTACCTTTGAATACCATCTCGGTTTTGTGGAATAAATTTCAATACTGGTTTAATGGTATTCTAATGTACAAAAGTGATGAATAGTTAGTTGTTAGAAATAAATAAATAATTAAAGAACAAAAGAATAATAAATTTAAGTGACCTTTTATTTATTTACTCTCTTTCGGGTTTATTTTATTAACAAACCAAACTTCTTTCTTAAGGAAGGTTGGTATTAACGAATAAATAAATTACGGAAAGTAAATAACAATAAATAAAAGTTAGTAATTTAGTTTCATCACTTTTGTATATTAAAAGGTGTTTTCAACAAATAAATTTATTGATAACATTTTACTATTTTACAATTTACACCTCTTTCAAGATTCAATTGTAGTATAGTATAGGGTTATGTCGAACCACAATGAATTGCCTAATAGAATAAATCATATGCATATGTCAAAGCACAAATAATGAGTTAAACATATTTTGATGGTTTTTTGTTTGATTTGCACATAAACAATTTACAAGAAACATAAACTAAATATTAACAAATTCTTGAGGAGACAAGATCAATTTGAATAAGGAAAATATTTCTCAACTTCTTATGAGTGTGAATTACTTAGACAAGTTCTTATGTTTTACTTTGATTAACTCCAAACACCAAGTTTTAAAATCCTCATTTTAGTGTATGTCCTAAAATGGTATAATGATAATCACTTATATTTATTACTAAACAATATTATGTTCATAAAGAGACTAGGTTGTCACACCCTAGTCATTGGCGACTCTAATATTGAAGTAGTGATGAATATAAGATCTTAGGAAAAGTATGCTTAACTTGGCAAATAAACTAAGTAGTACAACTACTTCTTAGTTTATTTGCTAAGTGTTTGAGACAAGTAATTTTATTGACTTGAAATTATTTTTTAGGTGATCAATCTAAAAAGAGCATTAAGTACTTCTCAAACAAATAAAATTAACCAAAGCTCCAAATGAGATTACAAAATTGATTTTTGCATCTCATTTGCCTTCTCCTTTTCTCCTCTTGAATTCTAAACTAAAATTACAAAGTTACTTGAAATAAAGCTCTAAAAACTAAGAAAACGAAGAGATAACTTCAGAGAAGAATTTCTAGTGAGATATATGTGAATTTGATATGTAATTGATTCTCTTTGCTCGAGTGAAATGCTTCCTATTTATAGAAATTATTTCTGGACCGTTGAGCTGCTTGGTTGGAACGCTAAGCAGCTGACCAAACCCTTCAGCATGGGTTTGGTCCCTTAATCAAGTAGCTTAGTCACCTCTTATGCTTGATTCATCAAAGCTAGTTGTAAGATACACTGAAAAGCCTATTGTGGGCTACTTGAGGTGAGGTCATTGGTGACTTCATGGTTTGCTTGATGGTTAAGTCAAGTCTGGGTGCACACCACTTAGCACACCTGTTGCACCGCTAAGCTGCTTGTTCAGCAGCTTTGACCGTGCTGACTGGGACGTGGCCAGGTGCTTGCTGATCTGGTCAGGAGTCTCGTTCTCTGCTGAGCTGCTTGGTTGGACCACTAAGCTGCTTGTTCAGCAGCTTGGGCATGTGTCAAGCTTGTGTCTGACCGTGTCAAGCTGAATTATGACCGTGCTAGGACTAGTCTGGTCCTAGGCTGAGCGGCTAAGCATGTCCGCTCAGCTGCTTGCTTGAGCAGCTTTGTCCAGGTCAGGCTGGTGTCCAGGTCAAGCTGATTTCCAAGTCAGCTTCTTAGCGTGGCTTGGTCCACACTTAACTGCCTGGTTGAGCACCTTGGTTTTTGACTTCTTTGTCCTTTTGACCATGAGACTTTTTTTTCTCTTCTTTTCTTCATTCTAAATCCTATAAAATACATAAAAAAGAAATACACATACAAATATACAAGATTGTGATATTTTATACAAAAGTATTGTTTGATGTTGGTTTTTCTCAATTATGCTTAAGATAAGTGTCATAAAAGTGTATGAAATTTAGGTATGTTTGGCACTTATCACCAGGTCAGCCTAGCACCTGGCCCACTAGAAAAATGGTTGCTTGGCCTAGAAGAATATGTGGAAAAGATCCTAAAGAAATATAAATACTTTGACTGTAAACCTGCTAGCACACCATATGATCTAAGTATAAAATTTTCTAAGAACACTATTGAAGGTGTAAGACAAGTTGAGTATGCTAGCATCATTGGCAGCCTTCGGTATGCCACTGATTACACTAGACCTGACATTGCCTATGTTGTGGGATTATTATGCAAGTTTACCAGTAGACCTAGTATGGAGCATTGGCATGTTATAGAAAGGGTAATGAGATACCTTAAGAAAACGATGAACCTTGGATTACACTACCGAAGGTTTCCAACTATCCTATTATCCTAGAAGGATTCAGTGATGCTGATTGGAACACTCTTTCAGATGATTCCAAAGCAACCAGTGGCTATATATTTAGCATAGCTGGTGGGGCTGTTTCTTGGAAGTCAAAGAAACAAACTATTTTGGCTCAATCCACTATGGAAGTTGAGATGATAGCACTAGCAACAGCTGGTGAAGAAGCAAGTTGGCTGAGAAGCTTGCTTGTAGAGATTCTCCTATGGGAAAAACTGATTCCAGCTGTGTTGATCCATTGTGATAATATCGCGGCTATTGCAAAAATTGAGAACCGCTTTTATAACGGTAAGAAACGACAAAACCGTCATAAGCATAGTACCATTAGAGGGTTACTCTCTATAGGAGCTGTTAGAGTGGATCATGTACGCACTGAGAATAACTTAGCAGATCCTTTGACGAAAGGACTAGCTAGAGAGAAAGTCCATAATACTTCTAAGAGTATGGGACTATTGCCCTTAGAACGAGGATCACTCATGATGGTAACCCGACCTAACTGACTGGAGATCCCAAGAAATAGGTTCAATGGGTAATAACAAGTTGTGAAGTGATATGAGAATGAACATGCTATAAAATTATGAGAAGCATGATTCCTGCAGCATATGTAAGGATGAGTTAAACTCTTAATGAGATTTATACTCCAATTGGAGTGGAGTACCTAGGCTACAGGAGTACTCTTGATAGACTCACCTATGTGAATGTGGAAATGGGGGCCGCTTCCTATGAAATTTTGGGGCATAAATTTCTAGAGCGTCCACTATACTAGGATAGACGTGCATGGCCTTTAACGCACGGGCTTTACAGAATACACCTTTGAAAAGGTTGTGTGTGGTTTGATGTTGGAGATAGAGTTCAAGACTACGAGTCACTCTAGTAAAATCTGGATCTTATTCACTATGCAAAGGTGCAAGTCGCATGACACCTTTGTTTATGCACAATCTTATTGAGACCACAAATATTCTCGGAAATCGTTTTTTAATTTCAAGTGCGGGATTGTTATAACATGGTTTGTTGAAAATCATTAGTGGGAACTTTTGGGTGTGAAATCTAAAAAATTCTGAAGTCCCACATAGGAAATTTGTGGGGAAAAAAACAAGTCTCAAGTCTCACATTGGAGATATGAGGAACATGAAAAAAATCTCATGTTACAAATAGAGGTTTTCTCCCCTCATTATAACTTGCACCAAGTTGAAGGCATTTCCTCTCAACTTTTCTTTTCTTTCTTTTTGTGGCACTTAAGAATTGGCACAAGCAGCCAAAGTGAGATTTCGAGAACTGACACTAGTAGTCAATATTGTGGGTAAAGAATTGCCACGGGTAGCCAGATTGTAGGCATTTCGAGAACTAACACTGGTAGTCAGTATCGTGGGAAGAGAATTGGCACGGGTAGTCATATTGTGGATATTTCAAGAATTGGCATTGTTAGCCATATTGTGGGAATTTTTAGAATTGGCATTGGTAGCCATATTATGGTGGGTGTATTCGAGATTGGTTCTTACAGTGCAGTAAGAATTCGATAACAGAGATATGGGCTATTTTATCCTGGGGATGGCGTAGTTGATAGTTTGTTTGCACATTTTGGGCAGTACTACGAAACGTCTTAAAGAGAGCGACTTGGTCGTGACTCAGCTAATAAGTATTATTTCATGTCATTTATAATTGTTGCAAACTATGATAACAATAGCTATTAGTTTACAAAAGTTGTAAGTGGGAATAGAATACCAACCTTGACTCAAAGGAGTTGGTAATTTCTATCTGGATGACACTCGATGGAGGAGTACGTAGTCACACATTGAATGCAAGAGAGTACATAAAAAATTTATTACCTAGATTAAGAAAAAAAAACACATTATATAGGTGAGTAAAATTAATTATTTTTTATTTTTATTTTGGAAATATATGGATCAGTTGCAATAAATCCTTTGATGGCCTAATCTCTTCATACCATATTGAAAGTTAATCCTTTAAAAGCTTTATTCAAGGTTTCAAATAGCGTTTGTGTTGAAGTGTAAACTATTTTCATTTATATTTACTCTCAAATGCTTGATATAATTTTAATTCAAAAGTATCAATTATTATTAAAAGAATAAAGTATTTTCTTATATAAGGGGATAACTTATATTCTTAATTTCATTGAGTGTTTGACATGTATATTATTTTTTATAATATATTTTAAAATGAAAACTTCTTGAAAAATGGAAATAAAACACATGGCAAACACTTAGAGAATTTAAGGAGATCATTTATTTTCTAGTGGAAGGAGATGCTTTATTCTTAAAATAGCTACATGATTCTTGAAATATATAAATCTCTTTTTTGTTATAAATATATAAATCTTTTAAAGGGTGCGCTTGAAACATGAAATATAATTGTAACAACAAAATTAGAAATTAGAAATTATGTGCTTAAATTGTGTAAATAGTTAGGAGGAAGAATTATATTCTAAATGTTGTTTCATCAAATTGGGAATTACATATGTGGTGGTAGAAGTGGGGGGTGGTGATAAAATTGTTATGATGAAGTATCAACAATTAGGGTCATTATGTCCGCCTAAACTAGGGTGGACATAGACATGTTCGTTTTTATATAGGACATGAAATATTATGTTCTGTCTGCTCTAAGGATAGGTAGAGCAATCTTGTGGACTGCCTTAAATACAATTACAATATATATATATATATATATATATATAAAACAAACAATACATGATTTGCATATACATATACAAATATATTTATCATAATAAACAATACATACAAAATACAAATACATATGTATAATACTAAATACTCATAGAACATAATTTGCAAAGAAAATATAAAACGTAATAGTACATATGGATATATATAATATACAAAATACAAATGAATATATATTAAACGAATATATATAAGAAAAAACTTATAGTACTTTCTCATATTTAATATACAAATTCATTAATAAACTGAACACATTTTCTCACATTTAGGATCGGATGAACATATTTTTCATGCTCTACCCGTCGAATAAGTGCGAGCAGGCATGTAGGCCTCATAGACTTTGCCTAAATTGTCAATGATAGATGGAGGAGATAAAGATAATAATAATTACAATGATGATAATGATAATGATGATATTGGTGATGGTGACAATAATAATAAGTTTAGTGATAGTGATAACTGTGAAGAAGATCTTTGCTCATGACTTTGGCACAATTTTCATGAAGACACCAATATCACCAAAAAGAATAAAAGGAAGAATACTTATGAAGACAAAGAAGATTAAAGCTTCACGATAATTAGATTAAGTCTCTATATGTACTTCTATACTAAAACTCTTAAATATACAAAGTAGTAATGCTCAAACTATTTTAAAGAAAGTTGAAACACTTTAAAATACTTAAAACAATTTTCAAAAATAGTGTGTAACGGGTTACTTCATCTAAGTAACAGGTTACGTATGTGAGAAAAGAGTTATCCAACTGAAAACTGTTCAGAGTAACTCATTACTGTCTTTGAGTAACTTTTTACCACTTTTGAAAAGTTGAGTAACTAATTACCTTGTTTGCTATAACCGATTACTCTAATTTAATTTTAAATGAACAGTGGACATAGAGTTTGGGTAATCGATTACCCACTGTCAGTAATCGGTTACTGAGAGCTGTTGCATCAGATTTCAGATTTTAAAATGAAATGTTCTCACTCCAAACGAAATCTCTTCACTTCAAACAACTCCGACACTTTCAGAAAGGCACCATGGGTGTTTGAAAAGTCTACATAAAGGTTTTAACTCTCACAACACAAATACACAACAACACACAACTCTTATACAATTTCCAAAAACTCTTAAACTTATTCTGAAGTTATTTCTCTACACTTTTTACAACTTGCACTCAAACTTTCAAAGTCATTTTTCTGAAGTTGCTTAGAAGTGTTTCAAAGTTTTCCAAAGAGCATTATTACTTGGTATACATAAAGAATTGATTGGATTGCAAGTTATACTATTTTCATACTTGTAAAAGCAATCTGCTATTGTTGTACATTCTTCAATATTGTTGCAAAATACTTTCTTTCACGGGGTGTGAAAAGAAAGGGGATTAGAATCACTTGGAAAAGTGTTTTCCAAGAGTGAATAAGAATTAGGGAGTGTGTAAGGTACATAGAAATCTCGGGGTGAAATATTGTAATTACAACTCATAATTCTTAGTGAAGAAATCTCTTGTACTGCAAGAGTATTGGACGTAGGAATGGCAACGGGGCGGGTCGGGGTCGGGTTTGCACATACCCGAACCCGAAATTCAAAATCCGAACCCAAACCCAAACTCAACGGGGATGAAAATAAAAATACCATCCCCGAACTCGTCGGGTTTTGGGTAACCCGAACACGAAAAAACCCCGAAAATGATAAAGTGTTAAGGAAAATATGATATTATTTTCGTGTAATTTTACTCTAACATTTCTATTTTCTCTTGTATTATTTCATTTCTTTTATGTTTGAAGATCAAATAGTATATAAAGTAACATTAGAGATTAAAAACAATTGGCAAATGATAGAAATTTCAATTTTAAATTAAATTACCTTACTTCGGGGCGGGTTTGGGTTAGGGTCTTTGCTATACCAAACCCGAACCCGAACCCAATCACATCGGGTTTTTCCGTTAAATTCGGGTTCGGTTCGGGCGGGTACCCACGAGTTCGGTTTTTATTGCCATCCCTAATTGGACGTAGCCTTCGGTGGACTAGAAGGTGAATAGTATAAAAATCACTGTGTATTCTCTTCTCCCTTATCTCTTTCATTTTATCTTGATTACTTTTCTATATATATTTTCCACTACACGTTAACTCTTGATTTTGCAGAAAAAGTGGTCATAATTTTTAAGTCAACTAATTCATCCCCTATTAATTACAATCTCGTTCTTACAATAATAACCGTAATAATCGTAACAATGACATTGTAGTATGATTGATAGTCATGGCTATGAAATATCACAACCATGATGGACTTATCTCATTGAGATGATAGACTATTTTAATTGTTTTTTATTTTATTTTTGCCTCTAGAATCTATGTATCCCAATCAATTGGGCTAATCCTCTTAGAAATAAGATTTATAAAATGTGTTTTTGTCTTTTCTAATAAAATAAATTTTCCTATTGAGGATAATAATCAAACTCTTAATAATATGCTTATGTAACTTAAATTAGTTGTGTGTATAGGACTTTCTTATTTTACAAATTTTTGAGCTGAAATATACCAACGCTAAACATTTTTTATCTTTTTACATCTTCTCATTTTATCTTTTTTTTTTTTTTTGTTTCTCAAAGGTGTATCCTCGCACTAGAGGCAATTTTTTCCATCCACAAGATTCGAACCCGGACATTTTTTCCATCCACAAGACTCGAACCTGGGTTCTTGCTTAAGGGGAATCAAGCATGTACCACTTGAACCAACGTCCGTTGGTATTTTATCCTTATTTGTTTATTTTCATTAAATTTCTAAAAAAACAGTCATGTATACTTTTCCTTCAGTTTGCTCTACCAATTTTAATATTCACATTATGCTATTTTTGTGAAAACAAAATATCCACAGCTTATCTCATCTTATAAAAGAATAATATTATGCTTAAATTAACTTTTATGAGAAAGGTCACAGAAGAAATCCACACAAAAAAGTACTTTGTTAAGTTTATGACAAAAAATAGGATAAGATGAGATAAATGTAATTTGGAGTTTAAAAAGAGATTTTGTGAGAAAAACGAACGTAATTTTTTACATTTATTATTTTTTTACAATAAGTAATAGTAATTCGTTAAGAAATAAATTAAAAATATGGTTATAGATACATAATCACATAAAATATATATATAAGATTTGGAAATGAATTTTTTCGGTATTAAAGATGTATGTTATTATTTTTGCATTTACATATAATTATATATAAAACATAAAATTATCATATCTTTTTATTTTTCTTCTTGTTTTTTATATATTTGTCTCACTGATACTAGAAATTCTAACAAAATATTTATATTGACTAAGAATAGTTATTCTTCTATGGGGCTAAATCAAGGTTCCCATTTTCAAGCCCATGTAAAAGGAGTTATTATCTCTAATGGGCCTGATCAAATTTATCCATATTGACAATACATTTATTGCTTCATTTACCTGAGTTATAAATGGGATATAACTCTTAATTTAGGAGAAATACATTTTAGAGCAAAACCACTGTGAATGGCCCACTGAATATGCATGTTTAATGTGGTAGCACGGATTTTGCTCATTGCTTCCTTATGTAACCATGGTTGTTTCATTTTCCCTCTACTGTTGGCTTTGATTAATCTTATTCCTTACACGAAAGTAATGTTGAAATTGGATAAACAACAATGAAGTTAGTAGTTTGTCTTTTTCAATTGCACTACAATTTTAAAGGTTTTTAAGTTATGCTAAACCCCAAGGATGTTTAATGGTTAATTCTACACAAGTTAACTCTATAAATATATGGTTTTAGGAATTTAAAGTTTGAGTGTAAGGCCTCCAATTACAAGCAATGAATAAATCTTTTAATTTTCAGAACTTTTAGCTCTTGTATATGAAGATGATAGTCATAGTTCAACGTCTGACTTTATGTTAAAATGGGAATGATGCGCTAATTCCTAAGTGAAGAATATCATTTCTTGGTATTTTATGTTGAGTTTTCAACTGAAGACTTGATGGTGTATTTATACTTTAAAATATAGGGCTTTGTGATAAGGAATATGTGATTAATAGTTAATCGATTGATTTATATAAATTTACTTGTGTTTTCACATATTAAGGATAGGTTAATTAGGGGTTTAAACCATGAAACTAGTAAAATCAAACCCAAAATATAGTTCAGTTTGGTTTAATGGTTTGATATCAATTTTTATGTTGTGAAATTGATTAGATATGATTCAGTTCAGATTTTTTCAATTTTTGAAATCGTTCAAATGGAACCAAACTATGTACACATTTTGTTTTATTGCATCGCCCATTATGTATCTTACTTTCTCAACTACAAAAAATAAGCCCAATCTCTGTATCAATATGTACACATCACACATTACATTTTTCAAGCACCCTTTTAACACAAAAATATTAAACATGAAATTTAGTTGATGTAACCAATTCCAAAAGAGATATTTTATTTATTTATGATGATATTAAGTTGAGTAGTCCATTGAGTAGTTTTTAAAATTATAATAATACTTTTATATGATAGTTGTAGAAAAATAATATGATTTCTCAACCTTTTAAATTTTCCAAAAGTTAAACAAGTAAACTGATGAACCAAAGCTCACACGTTTCATTTGGTTTGATTTCTGATAGTGAGAAAACAAGAATGGGACTAAACTATTTTTTTGGTTTGACTATTTATATTCCTCTAAAACTAAACCAAATCACACTTAGATAGCATTAAACTTAGAGGAAAAAATATATATGATGGAATTTTATATATTTATTATTGTATCATCAACCTTTCATATTTGATCATCATTACTTTTCAAAAAATATAAATAAAAATAGGTTATATATTGTCAATGTAAATCTTTACACTAATAATATGTGTATAAATATTACAGTATTCTTAAACTTATATATATGATTTTTAACCTGGAAAGTTGGTCTACTTTTGACTTTAGTTTCAACAAACAAAAAATATACTAAAGTCACGAAGAGTATTAATCATGTCATTATTAGGCAATAAAACCAAACTTTTGAAATATGTAAAGATTAAAATAAAAATAAATACTTTGATAAAATTTTAAGGACATAAACATTTAAACGATTAAGTTTGATAAATCATGTTCGTTTGTGTTTGTCGTATGTTTTCTGGTGGATATTATTCAGACACCCCATTATCAATAATGTAATGTCATGTCACTTTCAAGGATTAGTAAAATTGGCCAATGTTTGGAAGAAAAAAAACAGCTCCTTTCAAACTTATGAACTATGGATACAGAAGAAAAATAATAACGATAGATAAACAAAAAGAAGAAAAACATGTCACTAATGTCATATGCAGACTATTCCATCTTGTGCTATTTATTTATGAGTATGGATCTACTTACACAAAGAGTTTGTTTAAATAATTAAGGATCCCCTCCCTTTATTTATATATATATATAAATAAATAAATAAAGTATATGAAACTTGTACTTATAAAAAAAAAGTATATGTAACTTGCAATAAATAGAACTAACTAATCATTGATATGTTTTTATAATGCTAGCCTTTGCTTTAGACCATATATATTGCAACGCCATGGTTGAATTAATCCCAAATGATGCAAGAAACAAAGACTCATGATTGTATTAACAAGACAAGTCTTGGTGTTTATCATTCCAATTAACAAAGTGGGGATGCATAACCCAACTATAATTGTACGAACATATATAAATCAGACTATTATTTCTTGCCAATATTAGTGATACACATTAAAGTAATTGTTTGCCTTGGATTATATGAATCACTCCTCGTTACTAGAGAGGATAGTTAGGTAGAAATACATAGAAAAATATAAAAACAATTATACTTACTAATATTAGACTTTTAACATTAAAAATAACTTAAAAAATCTAATTATCCTCTTTATTAATAGAGAGAAATTTGACTAGGAATATATTAGGTCTAATCCAATAATAAAATTGAGAGTTGATACTTGATACTAAGACTCATTATTAGATGGCAAATATTCCAATTTCATTTTTTGGTCATAATTAAAGTCCCTCTTCATTAGTTGAAACTTTCATGTGGGATGCTCATGATTGAGGCATCATACAACTCTGTACCAATAAGACTGTTAATGATGATAAACATGGTCTTCATTTGTTAAGCATATTTGTTTAGCCTTCCATGATATCATTAATAGAGATTTGTTGACTCTTGAAAAATGCATTCCACATTACCACTAGGATACATATTGGTCCAATGAAAATATATATGACAGTTAAAAAATTAAATGTTTTTTATTTTTTATTTCTGCTTTAATATCATTGGTTTAGTATATGGTTTAGGACATCATTTAAGACATTACTTGTCCAATAAAGTCATTAATTAGGGATTTTTTAATTGATGAGTACATACATCAATTTATCATGGAAAGTTCCCCATTGAGTTTATATAACTGAGATGGGACCATAATGATTTTCAATCTGGTAATGAAGACCATCCCACATTCTTTTCACTTAGAAAATGGATTTTTTTTTTAAAATTCATAACTGAGTACTTCTAGCTACAAAATATTAAGTATATCATCTACCCAGTTTTTGTTCTACTCATATTTTTCATTAATTCTTAAATATTATGTAAAAGGTTTGATATTTGATATGTATATAAATTTTGAAACCTTGAATGGATTATTTTTTTGTTCGTAAATACTCTTGATGTACACAGTGAAGTCACATACGTAAATGTCAGATACACTTCACTCGTAATTTATAATCAATGATGAGGAATTAAAGCAGGCTATAACTACTAATATTGTAAGAGTATTGATATAATACTATAGTTCATTACTCAGTTAAGTTGTAGAAAAAAACATATATACACTGATAGTGTAAGAGTTTTTTACACTATTACTATATTATCTACTATTCATTTTCAATTATATTTGATTTTTCAAAAAAAGAATAATCCAAATGAATGGTGAATAATACACTGATAGTGTATAATTCTTTACACTGTTATTATTAATTGAAAATGAATTTATACTCGTGCCATTTGAAAGATGGAAAACCTTTACGCCTTACAAACATCATTATGATTCAATTGAAGGTTTATATTTTTTTTTAAAACTAGAAATTCACATTTCGAGCAATTTAACCAACTAAATTTTCAAGATACAAAATTATCTAAGTTACAACATTATGAATCACATGGGTGTTAATTTGTACTCTTTTGTACAATATTGCACTGATCCTTCTTTTTATATAGATCTTATTTATAACCTGTAATTGTGATGACACCTTTGTACTTTTTATAGTATTTTTGCTTATAAAAAGATACAATCTTTTGCTTTATATTTTGACCGGGGGATACATGTAATGGAGTTGCTACCATAGTTTTTATTTGAAAAGTATATATTAGAAACCCATTGTTTTTAATACGGTCTTTTATAGAGGTTGATCTTGGGAGTCAATTACAAGTGGGGGAAGGAATTGACATCCCACATTTCCCATGAATGTGATGACTTGTTTTATTATTCCATTCTCTTAAAATAAAAACTAAATCATTAAGATTAAAATTTATATTTTGGGTTTTTATCACTTTTTATTAAGATGGTACTTACTGAAGTAAAAAATGAACAAAGACTCAAGCTCTAATAAGAAATAAAATTAATGATCGGAAGTTGAGGATGGACGGTCGATAGAATGTAGGACATCAGGTAATTTGGTCGGACCGTAGAGGGAGGTACCTGAAAATATCCTCCAACACTCAAGTCAGTAGAGTATTATAGAGAGATACAAGAGTAAATAAAATAGAAGTTATAGCAATAAGTGTAGCAATAAATGAGGAATGCAAATTAATTATACTTCATGTGTGATTTCTTCTATTTATAGAGTTTAAGAGGTGCTGAGATGACATTTGATCATTGGTTAGCTTTAAACGGGTACTATGAACATACTCTGATCGTCCTTGCTTGACCTGCGAATTTGCCCATGTCGATTTGTCGGGGCAGGTACAATGTTCAGGCGGCATGACAAGTTGTTTGTTGTCTGACATTGATGGCGAGTCAGCGGCACAGTAAATGATATGTCAACAATATATTAAATAGCATGTTTGAGGTGTATTAAATAGCGTGTCAGAGGTCTTGATATCGTGTCAAGAGCATTTATTACATCTGCCATGAGTAGACCCATATGAGGTGAACGAAGGAGACATGCGGGGTACTACACGGGATACTCAGACAAAAGAGGTAACCCAGAGATACCAAACTAATAGATTCTTTGGGGTTGGGAGTGCATATATGATCGGGCTGGAACAACATCTAAAAAAGAAAATTAACAAAATACACATGGAAAAAACCAAATTTACTTTGGGATTATACTTGAAATGTTTTGTCCTTCTAGTAGTTCATGAATTAGAACAAAGTGTTATATAAGCAAAAGAAAAGTTGCCAAAATGTGTTCCAAGTGGCGTTTTTCCGATTGGGAAAGACTTACTTAAAGGTTTGGAATTCAAACCACCAAAAAACAATGACTTAGGTAGCATATGTTACAAACGTGAATATTTATTGTTCCATAAAGTGTATTACTTCATATGTTATTATTTTGTTTGGCCAAAAAAATACTTAATCATTATTTTTTTAATTTCAATACATTTTTACAACTAATCAAAAATACTACCAAATGAAATGACACACTTTATGGTATAATAGATGTGCTCCCCTATTATAAAATGAGCAGCCAGATGAAACGCAAGTGTGTCAGGCATGTGTTGATGTGTGATGACTTGTTAACATGGATTGGACGTTAAAAAAAATTAAAATGTAGTTTGTTTAAAAAGATTTACACCACAAGTCATAAGTTCACACCTTACAAGGTATAAGTTCATATAGTCAGTGTCCTCCCGCTAGAAAGTTGTTGTACCTTTTGGAGCACAACCTAAAAAAGAGTTCATATCCTTTAATACTAAATAGTAGGTCTATTATTGAATAGAAATACTAATATATGGTACTAAAATTTTCAAGACTTCATATTTTTAATTATTTCAAAATATATAAAATTTTATTTTCCTTATTATATTTCAATATTGGGACTAATATCATAAAAGAATTCAGATTAGAGGTGAAAAAATTATTCACAATCCATCCAAATTCATCTGTTAGAGCTAATGAATTTAAATGGATATAATCCAATAGATAATGTTAATAATGGATTGATTTAATTTCATCCATCATATCCAATGGATATCTATGAGTATATCAATTTGGATGGATACACAATCCATCTAAAAAAATAAAAACAAAAATATTTTTTCACATAAAGCAACAAGCAAGCCCAACTTTGCTATGCAAACCTAATGTGCAAAATATAAACCAATATTATGTGCCGGTCAGAGTGCTGGTATAGTGGTTCAACCAATATTTCACTATTAAACCGCATACCGGTGAAGTTAGATATTCATATATTTAATACTAATATTAATGTTGAAAAATCAATAAAGAAGACGATAATTATTTTCATTTATACTACTTGTTAAAATCTACATTGTTTTCAATGTTTTAGATGTATAAAATATATAGTACTTGTGTGGTTTCATCCATACAAATATTTTGATAAAAAATAAATCATTCACATTTAAAAAATAATTTTAAATGAAACCAGCTGGTATGATTGGTATGGTTCAATTCAAACATATGATTGATTTTTATCAGTATAATTGTATGGTCGTTATAAATGTTGTATCGTAGCGGTATTAAGACCGATTCACCGGTTGGACAGTCGGCAGAAACCAATTTTGATAAAGGTGATATAAATTACTCTCTTCCTAACAAAAGGATTCATTCAACGATATTATCTTTTTTATCAAAACATTCTTTCAAAAAGTTTAAATAAAGATTGCTATAACATTTTGTATCATGATTGAGCACAAGAAAAAATACATGATTGCATAATACAATATCTTTGACCTTACTTACATTGTTGTCTTTCAGAGCTTTCACAGGTAAATTTAAATACTGATATTTTTCTAAAAGTGTTTTTAAAAAAACATATTTTAAAAATGTTTTATTAAATAATAAATTTTAAAAGGATTTTTTTCCTTCAGAGAATGTTTTAGTTCAAATTAAAAAAAATTGATTGGATATCCATCCATTCAATCCATTAAAATGGATATATGAATGAAATGAATGGATTGAAATCCATTAGATATGGATAAATTAGATAGTTTAGAAATATGATTTTATGGATTTATATGGATTGCTGAATGACTTTTCACCCATCCATTATAATTCACATCTATATTCATCCAAATCCATCTAATTGCTACCCCAAATTCATATACTACAAAGCAACTTCCTTACTTATATATCATTGAAATGTTTTCACTAACTAATGTGGAACTTGCTACTTTTCAATTCATACACTCAAAGATTCGATCAATGGTTTCAACATATCCTAACCTATAATACAAAAAAGTCGCATTAAAAAAACGATAGGAGTCAGGGCACCAACTTGTCGAAGTTGGCCCGAAAAGCTTAATTAAGTTTTGAAATCATTACTAGTAAAACTCTAGATTCATTTAATATTATTGAAAGATTATGCCTGCAAAATTATGAGTGCGCTTATCTACATATATCTTATCTGGGTGTCATGCATTATGATTAAGACACAACCTTAGCCCTCAATTGATAATGACAATTCCTACCTGCTATTTGGTAGGATTTAAATTGTGCAAGATCCTATTCCTCTTTTTTTTTATTTCTTGTTGATATTATGTGTGTTTGTCATTGACCCAACCCAACTTTTGTTCAAAAATTTATTTTGAGTAAAGAAAATGGAGATTGTTTGTGGACATGAATCAATGGACCTAATAAAGACATGTTAGTTTCCATTTGGCGTGTAGAATTTGGCATAGAATTATGACTTGCAACTAAAATCGAACCTTGACAATTGAATTATCATGTTTGGAAGCACTTTGGAGTTAGACTTGGACTTGGAATTCTATGTTTTACTTATTTGGACAATCCAAACCAAAAACTATATATAATTTTGAAGCAATTCCAATTTGCAGGAATTCAAATTATAAATGTGAACCACAATTCCAATTTCATATGCAAAATGAATTCTTATTCTAATTTATTCTAAATAATATATAATGTGTTATGCTTGCTAAGGCAACTCTAACTAAACTAAAAGCAAGTGCTATTTATTTTGTTAGATTGATTAGCATAAAATAGCAGGTAAGTGGAAAGTGAATGATTGAGATAAGCTTAACATGATTATTTTTCTTTGAATTACAATTTTTGTCATTATTATAATATGTTTTCAACTAAATTGCATATATCATTAATTAAAAATATTTATTTTTCTTGATTTTTAGAAAATATTATTGTTCATTAATTGCATTTTGAATGGCAAAAACAAAGTAGTGATGACAAAAAATTCTAATAAAGACAAATAGAAAAGTAATACACAGAAAATATAAATTATGTTATAAAAACCAACAAAAAAAATAAAAAATGTATCCTATAATAAACACTAGCAAGTGATTAAGACCAGTGTCAGGAACAATAAACAAGACTACTAATATAAAAGGTTTGTACCTGCTCTCTACTTGTCATCCCGCCTGTTCAGCTTGTCGAGGAAAGAAGAAAAGAGATTACATGTCCCAAAATCTATTCCAATTTCATAAATCAGATTAATTATATTTTAGTAAGTAATATAAAAATGTTACTTTTCTAAAATAAAAAAAATTGAATTTATATGACAATTTTTAATTAACTGTGACCGAAAATTGAGACGTGTGATTTTTGTTGATGATGGAAATAGTCCCAATCCATGAAAACAATTACATGCTAGTAGGGAAGGCATTGAGTCTCCACTTGCCTCGTTTATTCACAGTTGGATGAGGACTGGCTTCGTACTTGTATGGATATACGCTAGGTATGCTATCTATGGATTCTTAGATATCAGTAGATGTATGGTATGAAGAAATCCAGAAAATATTAAAATCACTTCCTAATAGTATTCTGAAAAGCATGCAAATATAAATTCATTTCTCTTGATATATATTTGTACAAATCTGAATGGTGCATTTAGTTTTCACTCCAATCATTCTAATCAACATCATGCAGATGAGCCACCTTTGAAATTATGCCCCTCTCAGGTCTCCCCTTTATCTTATAGGCAGTAGTATCAAAAAGTAAACTTGTCCTTTCTCAAAATGAATTATTCTAAATCTTCATGCTATTTTAGACCACGAATTTTCCCAATTTCTTAATAGTTTAAGTTGTAAATATGTATGCTGGCTTGCTGTCATTAAAATACTTTAGTTGTGCTTTTAACTTCTACCTCTGCCATTTTGAAGGGAAAATATATTAGAAAAAAACACAATTTATTATCTTAGATATATCTCTTTTTATTTTTCTAATTAAATATATGTAAAGGTTATATTTATAAATCCAATATAGAAATAAGATTATTGTTTCCAGCTAGCTAACTAGTAAGCTTAGTCAACTAGTTACTTCAAAACTGCATTTCAGGAACAAAAAAAGGAGCAAGAATGTCAAAACTAATACAAATTCTAATGTGAAAAATTATTCCAGCATACATGTATAAAACATAAGTCTAATATCTATACACTATCCGTCCGTGTAAATATTTATATATATATTCAATATATTATCCATCAATCTTTTATTTTAGTTTTTTAAGAGTTAATGATAATTGAAAATAAATAATAAATAATGGAATAACATTATATAAAACTCATATAATGTTCGTGTTTTGGTCATAAAACATAACTTTCGGCCTCTAGCTTCATAAGAGACAACTCACTACCGTAACACTGTGTATCCAATTCTTAGACTATTAATTAAGGAAGAGTAACATCATGATAAATTTCAAATCCTAATGGCTTGTTATAATATTAAGACTAGTATTGCCAATTCGTTTCAGATCGTAGAATTTTTTAAAAAGCTATCCACATGTCGAACCGGCCTAGATATTGCAATCTATAAATTAATTTTCTTTTGATCTTTTTAGTCAAAAAAGTTAAAATTCTTAATAAAAATGATGAAGGGCTAATTAGTTTACGTGTCCATGAAAGTGGAGCTTGTTTGATTTAGGTAAACATGTACACGTTGTTGATCCGTGAGACAGAAGGTAAACTATATGTTTAAATAATAATATTGTGTTGATGATGAATAATACATTCAAAATTTAATATTACAATCAAAGTAATCATCAAAGAAGAAATGGGATTAGGATGACTCCAAGTTCCAAATGGAGTGTTAAAGGAAAGGGTATATCATCATCGATCCCACATCAGAAATACATGCATATTTCCTTGTGAGGAAGGAAGTGCAATAAGATGTGACATGCAAATATAACTTTAATTGAAAAGAATGGAGCCAAATTATTTATTTTGCTTAAATACATAGACGTAATAATGTTATCACAATATACTTAAATGGTAAAAATGTTACATCACTCAATTTTATTATTTGTTTTTCAATGTACTTCTTTCTATATTACTAGAGAATTTTAACTCAATTTTATTCTAGGATTCAGGTAGGTATAGTAGATTTGAATCTTGATTAAGTATGTGACATTTTCTCTTCTCAACAATCATTTCCTTAGTTTATATATATATATATATATATAATATAATATAATATGGTGTGATTAAATATATTTTACTAGAACATTTTAGCCTAATTTATAGTATTTTTAGGTCGAAATTTAAAAAATTGAATTATATTAAAAGAAATGGAAGAGCCAGAGCCAGATTATGTTCATGATTCATCAACCTAGTACCATGGTCTGTAAGATCCAGATAAAATTCATACCGTTTTGAATGCGGTTAAGCACTCTTTTCTTGCCAAGTATAACTGATGAGTAGGATAGAAAGTCTGAGAAACACAATACTGTTACAGACTAATTCTTTTCCCTCTAATGCAACCCTACAAAGAAAAGGTGGGTATCGATATGAGTATCCCATATAATAATATAAGACTTATATATTGTGTTAAATATTTTAAGATGTCACTAAAATAAAATTCCTATTGACGGTTGTTTTTGTTTTAAAATTATATTGTTTAGTTTCACTTTTTTATTCTACTACCTCTAATCTTTTTTATATGTTGCTTTCAAATTTTTAGTAAATATGGTTGTTGCCAAAATACTCTTCTTTATTCAAACAATTTTAGTGAAAAGGGAAAATGATTTGGTTCCATAAATAAAGGATAATTTTAATAAATATGATATAATTATTGACAAATTTAATAATGTTTTAACATTCTTTTATCCACATAAAATTAGTCAAAATTAATAATGTTGTACGTCACATTCTTTTATCCACATAAAATTAGTCAAAATTAATAATGTTGTCACATTCTTTTATCCACATAAAATGTTTTAATATGATATAATTATTGTGTCACATCTAATATAGAGTCATAATAATAGTAATATGCAATTTTAAGTATTGTGATATTAAATTGAAGCAAATTTAATATGTTATTCCTATTATTCAACAAATATTTTTTTAACACTATGAATTGTAACATTTAACATATAAAATAGTTGCTTGGGTACTGAAGACGGAAGCTCAATTTTTCTTTGCAGGGTTGCATTTGCATAGGAGAGATAGATAACTTAGACTGCAATAATATGTATTTTAGGCTAATTAATATTAGGTTAAAATTTATTTTTAATCCCTCAAATTTTACATTTGTATAATTTCAGTCACTAAATTTTTTATCTCTGATTTTCATCCTCAAACTCAAATGGATGTGCAAAATTAGTTTTTTTTTGCCAACTTTCTTTAGAAAATGTCAACATTGTTTCCTATATGAAAGATGTTGTCTAACATGACATTACATTTGATATTCGCAAATTGTACCCATAATTATAAAGTGTGATTTTGATTCTTATGTTTTTCTTTTATACATATTTGGTCCCTAAATTTTTAATTTCTAAAGCATGTCTATTATCCAAAAAATGTGACATTTATGTCACTATTTGTTACCCTAAATAGAGAAGTATATTTGTTAACATAAAAGAGTGTTGTGATTTTCTAACCATTCATATTAAGTGGCAAAATAATTTTAGTACTATAAAAAGGTATCCTTTTACCTCATAGATAAAGAATTAATTTATTTCAGGATGCGATTGAAGTGACAAATTTTTTAGAACATTATATATGTTCCCCTATTTTTTATGTGCACTTTTCATTCTCAAATTTCTATGATTGTGCAAAAGCAATTCTCTCAATTACGCTTACTATAAATAACTGCAATATATATTATGCAATTATAATCTCATCTTCCAGAATTGAATGTAACAGATAAAATGGATGTTATCTAATATAACATTATATATGTCATTCTCATCTAACACCTAGAATTATATTATACAATATTAGTCCTTAATTTTTAGTTTGTTCCAAAGTCATTGTCATATTATTATACTTAATAAAAGTAGTCTTCATAAAAATATCTTTAATTAACAAAATGAAATTGAAAAAAGCAATAGATCAAAATTAAATAATTATTTGAAAAATCTTACCTTCATTCGTTTAAAGAAAAAATATTACCCAATCAACCTAATAACACGTGTAAATTAGATTAATATTAGATAAATTACAAAATAACAAAAAATAAGAATTACAATTTAGTGTTTAAACTTAATAATTATTCTCTTATTTCTTTTATCAGTTGGTCTTGTTCTTTATGAGTATGTACTTGTTCCGCATTAACAAGGGATAAGGTAGGAGATAGTCCTCCTTCGAGAGGATCTAGACGCACCTGCACTAATATTTTATATATTTAATTAACTTTGTTCGCTTTTTGACAATTTTTGTGTTGTTTAATGAATATCTTAGCTTATAACTTGTCGCTTTGATGGATTAGGTTATATTGGCATGATATATAGAATCTTCTTATCTGCTGAGAGCAAGACACGTGTACAAGAAATTTAGTTTTAACATGAGGTATGTGGGATGGGATTAACTATCCCATTTTTGTGCTGCAATGATGTTTTAGTCTAATTAAAAAATGTTATCTAATTTTAAAAATTATAAAAACATATAATATATTTTTTATATTATTTGGTGAAATACGATTAGTTTGAGATATAAGAAAAAAAATTGAAAAATTTAATCTTATTTTGTATATGAATAATAAGTATGGATTTAAATCTTATAATGTGTTTCACCCCTTTCCATTCGCTTATCTTTTTCAACTATCTTAATAAGATCTTTTATTTCCCATAAAAAAACTATTCAGTCGGAAGCTTATGTTGTTCAACTAATGGGGCACATTAAACGGGCACTTAAATTAGACTTGAATCTCAGTGATAAATGGCTACCTAATTTGAGTTTTTTTTTAATGGATAATATTAGTATTTATTATGGGCTAGACTCGAATTCTCAATTTCTTTTATTTCATCCTTAACTATCAAACTATATTATAATTTCTTTTTTATTTTTTAAATTTGTTATAGATGAGTCTTCAACATACAACCTTCTTCACTTCATTCCTTAAATTTCTTTGCCTTCGTCATTATATCATACCAGCTTATGCCACCTACATAATTTGAGTGAGTTTGATTGGATTAGTGATGGATTTTCTCTACTGGATATTATGTTTTAATTTTCCTTCTTTTGTTGGATTTAGCTCATCTTTGACCTTGACAAAGCAAGATGAGTACTTAGTATGTGTTAGAATCCAAATCTAATGAAATTTACTTAACTACATGATTAACGTAATTAAATGAATAATGAAATACAAACCTCCATATCATAATATATCATAATAATCTATCCTCCTATAAATCATTATATATTACAAGAAAAAGACTTATATCATAAATTATTATTTTGTAATATATATCATTTTCTTGTAATTACAAGAATTTATATATTACTTTTGCATGATACTTATTTTGGAGAAACGGAATTAGATACTTATCACACATTTACAATTTTTAAATTTAATTTGAGATTAGTCTCTTTTTCCGAAACTAATAGTTTTTCTCTAAGTTTTTGGTTTTGAAATTAATCTCGTTATCTTTTTCACGTATATTTAAGTTACTTATTTTTTCAAATTTGTCCTTTAACTTATTTATGCTTAAAATGGTTTTCTAATCCTTATTATTGTAAAGTCAATGTCTAGTGCCCCTTTATTATTGTGAAGTTCCCCTTGGAGCACGTTTCATAAGGCGAGCTTCTATTGTATTTGTCCCCTTGTACATAATTAAGTGATCAACCAGAGGATGTATTGTGATCATAATCCTCATCATCATTCCATTGCTTTAGATTTAGAGTTTGGAAGATCTCTTCTTTTTCGTTTTTATTTGTTAGTTGATAGTTTCCCAAAATAGCTTTTTGTTAAGTTTGTTATTAGGTAACTTTTCTTTTTAGTTTATTTTCTGTTTTTGACCGTTGGTTTGTTATTCACCAACTGTGTCTTTTCTTGTATAAATTAGGCCTTTGTTCAAGCCTTAATAATCAATGAGAAATCATGAAGTATTCTTTCAATTGCAATATGGTATCAGAGCTCTCAATCTGAGAGCTCTGCTGCGCATACTTACTCTACTCGCTTCAAAATTTGAAGAATGTCATTCTCCTCATTCCGATTCACTTGTTCCAGATTCAGTGCAAAACATAACTCATTGATAGTTGCAATCAAATCACCATAGAAAAACCAGTGTGAAGGTTTAGTCTTCTTCATATTCTCTTTAAAGATTTTCTTGTTCTGATTAAGCACTTTCTTTCGTTTTCTTCTGAAATACCATGTCAAATTCTGGTATTGTTGAATCACAAGGTAACTCCTCCATTCCTTTCCTTAATGTCGATCCACAAAACCCTATCAATGCATACTACCTACATCCAGGGGAGAACCCCGGTGCCATTCTAGTATCACCACCATTAGAATGTGGGAATTACCACTTATGGAGTAGAGCCATGAGAAGAGCTTTATCATCTAGGAAAAAGCTCAAATTCGTTGATGGCTCCATAAGAGTATCTTCCCTTACTAATTCTCACTACGATATTTGGAAAAGATGCAACAATATGGTTGTGTCATGGATCACTAGATCCCTTTCCCCTCAAATTGCTGAAAGTACTGTCTATATTGACAGTGCGCAAGGTCTATGGATAGATCTAAGATAAAGGTTTTCGAAAGGCAATTACTTTAAAATGTCCAATCTTCTTGAAGAAATCCACTCTATCAAGCAAGGAGAAAGAGATGTGTCAAGATACTTCACTATTCTGAAAACCATCTGGGAAGAACTAGAATCCTTGAGGCCTACACCTTCTTGCATTTGTGAGATACAATGCAGATGCAACCTAGTTAAAAGCATCAAGGATCATAGAGAATCAGAATATGTGAGATGTTTTCTAAAGGGATTGAATGACCAGTTTCAAGCCACCAAGTCTCAAATCTTATTGATGGAACCTTTACCTTCCATCAACAAGGTATTCTCTATAGTTACCTAGGTTGAGGCTCAATTAGACACTATGCCGAATAATGAAACAAAGATCTTATCCAATAGAAGGGACAATGAGAATTGGAGGACTACCATAGGAAAGGACAATGTAATAATCCAAAGAAGTCAAGATGATGCTTGGAAAACTACAAGTGGCAGAAGTAGTAATTCATACCAAAGAGGCAGATGAAGGTTGGGAGGAAGAGGATACAACCAAAGATTTTCATCCACAAGAATTTGTACCTATTGCAATAAAGGAGGTCACACTATAGACATATGTTATCACAAGCATGGATTTCCTCCCAATTACACCAAGATTAAAGATAATGAAGGTGCAATGAACAATTTGATAGAAACCAAACAATTGGAGAATGCTAAACAACAACCTATATTGTAGTTCAATCCAGAACAATATGCTCAATTCACCAATCTCCTACAACAAGCAAAGGTGAATTCAACAAATAAGGGTCAACACAATGTCAACCAGTTCAGCCACAAAACCACAGAAGGAGGCACTACACAAAGTGATGATTCCAATCATATATCAGGTAACACCTCCGCTTGGATTCTATATAGTGGAGTCACTGATCATGTAAGCCCTTTCATCTCTAATTTTGACATATTGAGACCTATTAAGCATGTAAGAATTAAGCTTCCAAATGGATCATCCCTTATTGCTAAACAATCAGGAACAGTTACACTATCTGCATAATGTCCTGTTTTTACCTCACTTTCAATACAACTTAATATATATACATAAACTTACAAGATCATTAAATTGCAGATTGATCTTTGATAGTTCTCATTGCCTTATTCAAGATATGATTACTATGAAGATGATTGGACATGTTGAAGCATTGAATGACTTATATACACTCAAAACAACATCTAAGTCATCTAAACAAGTCTTATGCAATGTAAACAGAATAATTGCAAATAACAGTAAGAATGCCAACTTTGATTTATGGCATTCAAGACTTGGACACCCTTCTAATAATGTTTTGCACACTATTTCTAAGCAATTTCCTTTTGTTAAATATGATTCATCTTTGATATGTGATTTCTATTATATGGCAAAAATGATAAAACTTCCCTTTTCAAAAGGTACTCATGATACTGAGTCGCCTTTTGATCCTGTCCATATGGACATATGGGGACCTTTG
Organism: Lupinus angustifolius; assembly: GCF_001865875.1. Classification (NCBI taxonomy): domain Eukaryota; kingdom Viridiplantae; phylum Streptophyta; class Magnoliopsida; order Fabales; family Fabaceae; genus Lupinus; species Lupinus angustifolius. The sequence continues at coordinate 6,553,494 of NC_032027.1, forward strand.
GGTGTTCCCTCTATATATGGCCATAAATATTTCTTGACTATTATTGATGACTTTAGTAGACATACATGACTTTTTATAATGCAATCTAAGGCTGAAACTAGGCATCTTGTTCATAGTTTTATTCAATTTGTTCGAACTCAATTCAACAAGATCATTAAAGTCCCCTCATTTCGAGCTTGTACACATGCTTCCAGAGCTACTCGATTAGCTACGGCACGTGGTGCATTGCCCCAAGGGTGCCCTAAAGTTCCTCCGCCGAATTGAAGTACGGAATCATCTCCAAAGATCTTGGTCAGAGCGGGCATATGCCAAACGTGAATACCCCCCGAAGCAACGGGTAGAACACCAGGTAGAGAAACCCAATCCTGAGTGAAATAAATACCGCCACTTCGATCTTTTCAACAAAATCATCACGTAATAAATCAAGAAAACCTAAATTGATCTCTCTTTTTCCCCTTCAAGTTTACCTACTACGGTACCAGAGTGAATATGATCTCCACCAGACAAACGTAAGGCTTTAGCTAGTACACGAAAGTGCATACCATAATTCTTCTGTCTATCGATAACTGCATGCATTGCACGATGGATATGAAGAAGTAGACCATTATCCCGACAATAATGAACTAAACTTATATTTGCAATGAATCCCCCTGTTAAATAGTCATGCATTACGATAGGAACACCCAATTCTCTAGCAAATACAGCTCTTTTTATCATTTCTTCACATGTACCCGCAGTAGCATTCAAGTAATGTCCTTTGATTGTTGTGGAAAGAAAGCATAGGCACTTGCTAAATGTAACTAGATTAATTTTATTTCAGTCTCAATTACCCATCACCTTTTGGGCATATGCTATTAGACATGCTACTTTTCTCATTAATAGGTTGCCTAACCATGTCCTGAAAAACAAATCCCTCTTTAACGTGTTATACAATGAGGAACCTGACCTTAATGAATTAAAGGTCTTTGGCAGCCTTTGTTTTGCTTGTACCCTTAGCAACCATAGGACAAAACTAGACTCTAGAGCAAAAAGGTGCATATTTTTAGGATACAAAATTGGGACTAAAGGGTACTTACTCCTAGATATCAGTACAAGGGCCATTTTTATGTCTAGGCATGTCATTTCCATGAGCAGGTCTTCCCATATACCAATGCTTTCATTGATCATAAGAAACCTGACCCTATACTCCCTACTGAGTCAAACCTTGAATTTCTTCTCTATGATGACCATACCAATGCTTTACCAACAACCTGTCCACCAAATCTTCCATCCATACCAGACAACACTGAATCTCCTCTAACCACCCTTACACATAACCATACACCTCACTTTCCCATTGAATCCATCCTTGAACCTCGAATATCTAATAGGATTAGACACCCCCTTCCTACCTACAAGATTTCCACCATAGCATTCTCAACCATACTACTCTTCCTAACACACCAAGTATCAAACGCCCTTTGTCCACTATTTTATAATGCCATTCCCTATCTCCCAAGGCTCTTCAACATGCTCTTTCCATTACCATTCAACATAATCGAAAACATATAAACAAGCCATCATGTCTCCTCATTGGATTGAAGCTATGCAACATGAGCTCAATGCCCTTGAACTCAATAACACTTGGTCCATAGTTGACCTTCCTCTTGATAAGGTTCCTATAGGGACCAAATGGGTTTACAAAATCAAATATAACTCGGATGGAAGCATTGAAAGGTATAAGGCTCGTTTGGTAGCCGAAGGGTATACTCAAACTGAAGGTATAATTTTTTTGATACATTTGCACCTGTTGTAAAACTAACAACTGTCAGGTTAGTTCTTGCTCTTGCTTCTGCTCAAAATTGGACTCTCCAACTGCTTGATATCAACAATGCTTTCCTTCATAGAGAGCTTGATGAAGAGGTATACATGTTGATTCCTTCTGGAGTCATTGGTTTCGAACCAAGTCAGGTTTGTAAGCTTCACAAATCAATTTATGGTTTGAAGCAAGCTAGTAGACAATGGTATCACAAATTATCTTCCACTTTATTTTCTCTTAGTTATAAACAATCACAACCTGACCATTCTCTCTTTATAAAAATTGTTGATTCCAAGTTCACCATACTTCTCATTTATGTTGATGACTTGATCTTAGCTGGTACAGATCAAACTGAAATTAACTTTGTCATGGCTCACCTACATACCATGTTCAAAATCAAGGATTTGGGGCCCCTCAAATACTTTCTGGGCCTCAAAATTTCCAGATCTACCAAATGAACTATCCTCCCACAAAGGAAATATGCACTGGATATTCTACAAGACACGAGTTTCCTTTCATCAAAACCTCTTCCTACTCTGATGCTCAGAACTTCCAAACTTCACCAACAAGATGGTTCCCCCTTTCCTGATGCAGCATTGTATAGGAGACTTGTAGGAAGACTCATTTACCTCACCAACACCAGACTTGATTTAAGTTTTGTTGTGCAACAATTAAGCCAATTCATGGCTTCTCCAACCTCTACTCATTACAAAGCATTAACCAGAGTTCTTCGATACATCAAATCTGCCCCTGGTCAAGGATTGTTCTATCCTTCTTCCTCTTCTCTGCAATACAAAGCCTTCTCAGATTCAGATTGGGGCGCGTGTATAGATACCAGGAAATCCATCTCTGGTTATTGCGTCTTTCTTGGCAATGCTCTTATATCATGGAAGTCTAAAAAGCAACAAACAGTGGCTCGATCATCCTCTAAGGCAGAATATAGAGCATTGGCTGCTACATCATGTGAACTACAATGGCTGACATATCTTATCCAATATATTCATATTTCATTCAAAACCCCTTCTCCCCTTTACTTTGATAACTCATCAGCTTGCCACATTGCCTCCAACAATGTCTTTCATGAGAGAACCAAATACATTGAGATTGACTGCCATGTTGTGAGATAGAGACTTCAAAACAACCTTTTCCATCTTCTACCTATTCAATCCTCTGGACAATATGTTGACATTTTTACTAAGTCATTAGATCCTCAACCATTTCATTACTTGCTTTCCAAGTTGGGCATCATTGACATATATTCTCCAGCTTGAAGGGGCTATTGTGATCATAATCCTCATCATCATTCCATTACTTTAGATTTAGAGCTTAGAAAATCTATCCTTTTTGGTTTTTGTTTGTTAGTTGATAGTTTCCCAAAATAGCTTTTTGTTAAGTTTGTTTTTAGGTAAATTTCCTTGTTAGTTTTTTTTTTACCGTTGGTTTGTTATTCACCCAGTATGTCTTTTCTTGTATAAATTAGGCCTTTGTTCAAGCCTTAATCAATGAGAAAATATGAAGTATTCTTTCAATTACAATAGGATGAGTGTGTCAAATTGGTAGCTTTATTCAAACAGCCATGTATAGTTATATTCTTCAACTTCATAAAGTAAAAGTAGAATAAAATATATCCTATACCCAACTCTTATAATTATCTGTTGTAGTATAGAAGATTAAAATATTGAAACAGAAAATTGTAAAATCTCCACTTTCACGACAAAAAAAGTTTTAGTTAAATGTCAAATATATTAATACAAATAACATTATAACCTTAATAAGTTGTTGGAATCAAACAACTTGTTAGCTATATTGGGAAGTCTCACTTACTCATGATTGATAGATACGCAAATATGGAGTTATGGTTTTAGTTTGTTTGCTTTGGTTTTTGTCCATCATAAATATAATATAATTTTTTAGTCATTTCTCATGATTTGACATGTACTGAACATGGAAAAGACTTAAACCCCTAAATGTCAATTCCGGCTATAAATGGAGTTTGTTTGATTAATAATGATATGTATCAAATAATGTTTTATATTTTATCACCCACCAATGATAATGAAATGAAACATAAGAAAAAATGAATGCTCAAATTTTTAAATGACATAATAAATTTTTATTAGTATAAAATAATATTTGAAATACTATTTTAGAGAATAGATTTATCTTGTTTTATAAGGCACACATCTATTGTCTCACAGTTTATGTCATTTTATATTTCATGAGCTTGTGATTGATCAAAAAATAATTAATAATTAAATTTTAACTTAAATATATTTTCTTGTCCAATCATAAGTCAATGACATATGAAGTGACACAAACTGTGAGAAAGTAAATGTAGACACTGTTTCATACCCATCACACAACTTTGAAAAGATAGTTTTTTTTCTTGAGAAGTATTTTCATATAATAGCTCCATTATAAAAAGTTTAGTGTATCTCAAGCCTCGACACTTAAAAAAGAAAGTACTGAACTTCTAAATTGATTTGAACCTATACTTCCTAAATATTGGTGACTAATGCGACCTATAATAGTTTAACATTGATTAAAATTTTGATAAAATAGTTGGTGATAACATTTACTGTATTATCAATCATGTTTGATCATTTATTTAAAGAGTATTTACTTTTCATGTCATTATTGTAAGAGATAACTTTAACTTTAAAATACACAGTTAAGTGATGATGCAACATCAAATCAACTCAAATAAACTTGAATATGGGTATAAAGGGCTAATATATTTGTCTATTTGACGTACAATAACAAACTAATCACATTAGTATCTAGAAATAAAATCCACTTGATTAGCACGTATAAGTCTTGAATCGAATTGTATGTTCAATCTGAATTTTCACCAAAGAGAAACTTCGAATAATAATTATATTTTTTGTATTAATTCTTTTATCACATCTTCCTTATCATTCTAATTTATCTCAATCCTTTCGATATATACATACACGTATATTCCGGTGCATTTATTTGCTATAGAAAAATTTACTGTCCTCTTCAACATATCCTTTTTATATATAACTTTTTTGTAGAATATATATAATCAGCTTCAGCATAATCATCTAAAACGTACCAAAAAAGATAAAGCGTAACCATGTGTGTAAGTAATGTCGAATTATGGAATTAGTAAACTTTGTCTCAAAAAACAATTTGGTTGCATTAATTTACTCTAGCAATTTGTTTGGTTATTTTAGATGTGAAAAATAAGTTTCATATTGTATAGAAGTTAATGGGTTAAAAAATATATAAATATATTAACTTATAGAATTGATACTTATAAATTTTGGATTAAGATATTGTGTCAAATATATTTATATGTTTAGTTGACTTAGCTAAAAAACTTTAATCCATGCACACAAAAAAAAGATGTCCCAACATAATTTTGTTGCAGTCTTGAACATATCCTTTCTTATGATTAATAATTAGTATTCTCCTTTTTATATTTTTAGTTATTTAAGCCAACATATAGCTTGTGTCAGTGCATTCCAAACGACAGTTGTAGAACATTGGATATAAATATAGGATATAAAATAAATAGAAGAAAATAAGATAAAAGAATTTGTTAAAGGGGTTCAAGTAATTGTATATATGTCTATAGGAGCTTTAAACGACTATCAAAATATTATTAGAGAATAAGAATTACAAACTCTAACACACTCATGTGATGTTTCTAATTGGGGTAAGTTATAACACCGGTTTGTTTCTTGGATTGCAATACTAGGTAATGTGAGACTTCTTATGATAACATATTTCAAAAATCACAAACAATCCTCACATTGATTGAAATAAACAGATATTTCACTTTTTAGGATATCTACATAAGAATATTCACTTTAGCGAAAATCTCAATCCATGTTGCTTAATGTCTTATTTTTGTAAAAGCTCATCCACATATGAGTATGCTCCGCTTCAGCATAAGTCTTTATGAGTATCCTTGGCCATGTTAACAAGAGTTTATATCTCCAAACTCGTAATGTAGCATCGTGTACCACCATCCAACCAAACATGTCGCCAAACTCTCTATTGTTAGTAAGTCTTTCGATATTATGGAACAACTGCATCAAAGTTCATCATCTTCAATACTTAGCCCATTTGAGCCATGGAGGTTTATTAGAAAGCCTCAACTGTTACCACAATTGTCTACTCTGACAATCATAGTTCAAAAGAAATATCATACTCTCCTATAAAAAGTGTACTCACAATACACACATCTTATGTCAATGACAACCAATATCTATGTCACGTGTTGCATCTCTAACAATGTCTATGCAACATCATGCATCAAAGTCAATGCTCGTGTTACACACTACACCAAAGTCAAACATCACACATGTGCATTTATGGATCCACTAGCAATTAACATCGTTCACCATGACATTGACGACACCCCACAAGGATACATCACTTTTCACCTTAAATGATATCATCTTCTCCAACATCTAAAGATATATTGCTAGCACCTGAATCAGAACATGAGTCATAATCTCCACATGGGTCCCAATCCACAATACATAGACTTTCAGGGTTCAAGATATAACATTGTTGTGCTCCCTACAATGGTATTGTCATGTTTTATTCTCATTCAACTCATATAGTTTATCATTGCATAATGCTATTGATAACCCTTATCCAAACAACACATCCTTCATCATCCTTTGTAATAATCCATAATAAATATGGCACCTAGGTTGAAAGCCATATATCAATTGCTGGTGCTGCGAAAATGATCAATGCATAACTTTGATCACAAGCAAACAAATAAAGTGCATAAAATAAATATAAGTGAAGAAGACAAGAAAATGTATTAACGAAGTTCACTCAATTGTGTCTACGCCTCTACGAGCATTGAACGACTACCAAATATTATTCGAGAATAATGATTATAATTTATAGCATACACGTGAATACTCATCTTTGTCCGGCTCATAAAAAGCCAAACATATATTTTCTCAAAATAATGACTTTGTAAAAATAATTATTTTTTATAAATTCTTAGGACTTATTTTGAATTTAAATAATTAAAATGGGGTATTGCAAGTGTCTCACTTGAATTTAAAGAAAAAAGAAAGGATAAATAAATACAAATTCAAATTAATTAGATATAAAATAAATTTCTTTAAACCTATATCATTTTCAAAATATTTAAAATAAAACAAGAAAAAGAATTAAATTAAAATAGGTCCCTAAAAATCTATACTCATTATCCAAAATAAAAGGGACTAAAAATGTTTTTTATTTATTATTTATATTTTTCGAACTTATATTATAAAATAAATAAAAGATATTAAAAAAATATTTTTTATTAATTTTTATAATTAAATTCGAATTTATAAAAGATAAATAAATAAAATGGATGGGATATTCTAAATATCTCATTTGAATTTCAAATGATTTTAGTTTTAGTTTTTCTTGAAAAATATAATTTTAAATAATTAAAACATATTCAAAAATATTTTTTATGATTTATTTTGGAACCACTGACAAGCTCGGTGATATCATCAGTAACAATATGGCTGATAATTATATATTTTTTAGTGATCAAGAAATACCTTCTGAGGGAATGGTACACACTAGCCCTCTGCATATCTCTATAATGTATCAAAATGCTTAATTGGCAAGGTTCTTATCGACAATGGCTCGTCCCTCAATGTCATATCGAAAAGGACATTATCCAGACTCCTAGTGGATGCATCGTATATGAGATCAAGCTTTATGGTTGTGAAGACCTTTGATGGGTCAAACAGAGATATCATGGGGGAAATGGAGTTGCCTATAAAAATAGGATCCTGCATTTTCCAAATAGTATTTCATTTCATGGACAAAAATCTTAGTTATAGATTTTTATTGGGAAGGTCATGGATTCATGCTTCAGGGACTGTGCCTTCTACATTGCACCAACGAGTTAAATTCATAGTGGATAGACAGCTCCTCACCTTTTCTGGGAGAAGAGGATATGTTGGTATCAAGATCCCTTGACACTCCATACATCGAAGCAGCAGATGAAGCCATTCGAACATCCTTCCAAGCACTAGAGATTGACAATGCGTCATTTGTAGGAGGAGGAACACCCAAACTAAGTCTCCAACCTTCAGATGCATCACTAATGATGGCAAGAGTAATGCAGAAAAAAGGCTATCAACTAGGAAAAAGGTTTCGAAAGTTTGGTCAAGTAAGAGAAAACATAGTCATGCTATGACACACCAAAGATCGGTATTGCTTGGGATACAAAACCACCCGAGAAGATAGGGAAAGAAATACTGAAGAGAAGAGGAAAGGAAAGATGACTCACTTGGGGTAGTGGGAGTATGAAGTTGGAGGGATGTTCATCCCACATATTAGCAGGAACTTCATCAGTGTAGGCGTGGAACCAAGAATGATTGCTATTGTAGGAGATGACGATTTAGAAGATGGAGTAGACTATATCATTCAATGCCTTCCAAGCACCACTCTCAACAATTGTATAAAGGAAGACGCATCTCCACAAGTGCTTTTAGAAGCAATGTAATAAAGACATATGTTTATGTTTCATTGAGTAGTACAAATGTTTTGAATTTAATAAAATGCATTTCTTTCTTCATATTCCATGTTTTATTATATTCTTCATTTTTACACTTGTAGACACTAAAATAAAAAAACAACAAGTAAAACCATGAAAAAAACAAAACAAAATCCCAAAACAAATTAATCATAGCATCAACCTAATGCATATCTAACGTTAACCCCATATATTATAACCATGTTATTAGCCACACATACAATCAATATCATCCAATTAATCGATAAATAAATAAAATGGATGGGATATTCTAAATATCTCATTTGAATTTCAAATGATTTTAGTTTTAGTTTTTCTTGAAAAATATAATTTTAAATAATTAAAACATATTCAAAAATATTTTTTATGATTTATTTTGGAACCACTGACAAGCTCGGTGATATCATCAGTAACAATATGGCTGATAATTATATATTTTTTAGTGATCAAGAAATACCTTCTGAGGGAATGGTACACACTAGCCCTCTGCATATCTCTATAATGTATCAAAATGCTTAATTGGCAAGGTTCTTATCGACAATGGCTCGTCCCTCAATGTCATATCGAAAAGGACATTATCCAGACTCCTAGTGGATGCATCGTATATGAGATCAAGCTTTATGGTTGTGAAGACCTTTGATGGGTCAAACAGAGATATCATGGGGGAAATGGAGTTGCCTATAAAAATAGGATCCTGCATTTTCCAAATAGTATTTCATTTCATGGACAAAAATCTTAGTTATAGATTTTTATTGGGAAGGTCATGGATTCATGCTTCAGGGACTGTGCCTTCTACATTGCACCAACGAGTTAAATTCATAGTGGATAGACAGCTCCTCACCTTTTCTGGGAGAAGAGGATATGTTGGTATCAAGATCCCTTGACACTCCATACATCGAAGCAGCAGATGAAGCCATTCGAACATCCTTCCAAGCACTAGAGATTGACAATGCGTCATTTGTAGGAGGAGGAACACCCAAACTAAGTCTCCAACCTTCAGATGCATCACTAATGATGGCAAGAGTAATGCAGAAAAAAGGCTATCAACTAGGAAAAAGGTTTCGAAAGTTTGGTCAAGTAAGAGAAAACATAGTCATGCTATGACACACCAAAGATCGGTATTGCTTGGGATACAAAACCACCCGAGAAGATAGGGAAAGAAATACTGAAGAGAAGAGGAAAGGAAAGATGACTCACTTGGGGTAGTGGGAGTATGAAGTTGGAGGGATGTTCATCCCACATATTAGCAGGAACTTCATCAGTGTAGGCGTGGAACCAAGAATGATTGCTATTGTAGGAGATGACGATTTAGAAGATGGAGTAGACTATATCATTCAATGCCTTCCAAGCACCACTCTCAACAATTGTATAAAGGAAGACGCATCTCCACAAGTGCTTTTAGAAGCAATGTAATAAAGACATATGTTTATGTTTCATTGAGTAGTACAAATGTTTTGAATTTAATAAAATGCATTTCTTTCTTCATATTCCATGTTTTATTATATTCTTCATTTTTACACTTGTAGACACTAAAATAAAAAAACAACAAGTAAAACCATGAAAAAAACAAAACAAAATCCCAAAACAAATTAATCATAGCATCAACCTAATGCATATCTAACGTTAACCCCATATATTATAACCATGTTATTAGCCACACATACAATCAATATCATCCAATTAATCAGCTCGACGAAGGAGATCATCCTGAAGAATATGAGGCATCACCTGAGTTATTGAGGATGATTGAGCAAGTGAAATTAAGTACATCGGTGATAGAAGAAGAGCGCAAAAAGATGATTTAGCTTCTACACGAGTTCAAAGATGTTTTTGTCTAGTCGTATGTCGATATGCCTAGTTTGGACAAAAATATAGTGAAACACAAGCTATCGTTGAATCCAGATTCACGTCCGGTGAAGCAGAAGTTATAGAGGATAAAGCCGAAGATTTCCTTAAGGGTGAAAGATGAGGTGGAGAAATGGCTAGACGCCAGATTCGTGACAGTTTCAACATATCTAGGATGGGTAGCTAATGTTGTAGCAGGACCAAAGAAAGGAAGCAAACTCAGGATATGCATCGACTACCGAGATTTGAACAAAGCTAACCCAAAGGATGATTTTCTGGTACCTCATATAGACGTCGTGGTCAGCAAAACTGCAGACCATCCCTTTTCTCCTACATGGATGGGTATTTTGGTTATCATCAGATCAAAATGACCTATAAGGATGTGGATAAAACTATTTTCATCACCCATGGGGAACCTTTTTCTATCTAGTTATGCCTTTTGGTCTGAAGAATGCTATGACCACATACTAGAGAGCTATGATAGCTTTTTTCCACGACATGATGCATAAAAGAGGTGGAGATCCATGTAGACAACATCACATGCAAATCCAAATCAGAGGAGGAGCATGTGGAGAATCTAAGGAATTTATTTGAGCGACTCAGAAAGTATAGCCTCAAGCTAAATCCCACAAAATATAGCTTCGGGGTTAAATTGGGATGAGTCATTGGTTTCATTGTTAGCCAGAAAGGAATTGAAGTAGATACAAATAAGGTCAAAGCAATCATGGAAATGCCAGCACCCCAAACCGAGAAAGAAGTCAGAGGTTTCTTAGGGCAGTTGAACTACATATTCAGGTTCATCTCTCAGCTAACAGCTACATGTGAACCAATCTTAAAGCTATTAAGAAAGAGTGAGGCAGTTAGATGGAATGATGATTGCTAGAAAGCCTTTGAAAACATAAAACAATATTTGACCAAACTCCTAATATTGATGCCTTCAGTTCCTGGTCCACCTCTTCTAATGTACCTAACAACCCTAGATGACTGTATGGGATGTGTCTTAGCCCAACATGATGAATCGGGATGAAAAGATCAAGTCATATACTATCTAAGAAAGAAGTTCATTGAGTGTGATACAAGATACTCATTCCTAGAACGCACATGTTATGCTTTAGCATGGGCATCTTGTCGCTTGAGGCAGTACATATTGAGCCACACCACTTGGCTGATTTCAAAGATGGATCTTGTGAAGTATATCTTTGATAAACCAATATTAAAAGGGAGAATTTCTCGATGGTAGGTCTTATTGTCAGAATATCATATAGTATATATGACACGAAAAGCAATCTAAGGCAGTTCCCTTATGGATTACCTTGCTAGTCCACCCATAGATAAGGTCGAATCAATGAACCATGAGTTCCTAGATGAAAATATCACGAGTCTATCCTAGGAAAAACTAGCAAAAGATGGTGTATGGACGTTAGTATTTGATGGGGCCTTTAATGCACTCGGACATGGAATATGAGTCGTACTACCTGGTTATGCATTGACTGCACCAACAATATAGCTGAATATGACGCATGTTCCCTGGGTTTGCGGGCAATATTGGAGAGAAAACTTAAAGTTCTAGAGGTCTTTGAGGAATCAGCCCTAGTCATCCATCAGTTGAAAGAAGAATGAGAGACTCACGACAACAAGCTAGTACATTATAAGGAGTATATCCACAAAATGGTTGAGCATGTTGAACAAATCGACTTCTACCACATTCTAAGAGAGGATAAAAAACTAGATCATGCCTTATCCACATTATCCTCAATGTTTCATATAAATGGGAAGGACCAACCTCTCACGAAAATAGAAAACAGAGATCAACCAACCCATTGTTGTGCAATAGAAGTAGAGCATGATGGGAAGTCGTGGTATCATGACATTAATGTCTATATATAGAAAAGGAGTATCCCAATGGTGCCTTAGAGACTGCTAAGAGAACCTTGAGAAGACTGGCCATGGGTTTCTTTCTAGATGAGGATATTCTTTAAAAAGAAATCATGACATGGTACTCCTCATATGCCTAGAGGAGAAAGAAGTCGAAGTGATACTCAAGGACGTGCACAAAGGCTCGTTTAGAACTCATGCAAACAGACATGCTATGGCTAGAAAGATCTTAAGGGCATGTTACTTCTGGATGACAATGGAGACATACTATTGTGCTTATATATGGAAATACCACAAGTGTGAAATTTATGCATACAACATCAATGCTCCACCAAATCCTCTGAATGTCCTTTCAACACCTTGGCCCTTCTCCATGTGGGGAATGGATGTGATTGGACCAATAGAACCGAAAGCTTCTAATGGGCACTGCTTCATCCTCATGGCCATCGACTACTTCACGAAGTGGGTTAAAGCGTGTTCATATGCCAATGTGACTAGGACAGTGGCACTCTGATTTATAAATAAGGAGTTGGTGTATAGATATGGGCTACCCAGCAAGATCATCACAAACAACGCCACCAACCTAAACAATAAGATGATGTCTGAGATGTGTAGCGAATTCAAAATCAAGTGTCACACATCCTCGCCTTATCGCTCTAAGATGAATGGAGCAATAGAAGAAGCAAACAAGAATATTAAGAAGATTGTTCAGAATATGGTGGTGACATACAAGGATTGGCATGAAATGTTACCTTTTGCTCTACATGGGTATCGCACCTCGATATGCACATCAACTAGGGCAACACCATACTCACTAGTGTAAGGGGTGGAGGCAATGCTCCCATTTGAAGCAAAAATTCCACCACTTAAAATCATGGTAGAATCAGGATTGAAAGAATCGGAATGGATCTAGGCACGATATGACCAACTGAACATGATAGAAGAAAAAGGTTAGCTGCTATATGTCATGGTCAGCTGCTATATGTCATGGTCAACTGTAGCAGAAATTACTCATGAGAGCTTATGCTAAGAAAAGTTCGAACATGCCACTTTCAAGAGGGGGATATGGTGCATAAGAAGATAATCCCAACCAAGAAGGACCATTCGTGGTGAAAAAAACATTCTTTAGAGGAACATTGATATTGACTATTATGGACGGAAACGATCTACCTCTTTCTGTAAATTCAGATGTCGTAAAGAAGTATTATGCTTAATAGACCTTTCAAAAAACAAAAAACAAAAAGAAGTTTGTGCATTGATCATGCATTTTTGCATACTTTCGTGCACTATTTTAGGAGGATGATGAAAACAAATCTCATACAATGTGTACCCTCGGTTGTCGTGACATTTGTTATTCCAAACACCAAAGAAGATATCCCTAGCCAATCCTTTTAAGTCGAGACAATATTAAATAAGTTTATTCAAAAAATATGACATCTTCGAAAAACACTAGTAAATCGAGGAAATGGTAGTTTTCCAACAAATCTTCAAAAGATCTAGAAATGGATCAAGTGGATTAAAAAAAGAGTCTGCTAAGAGCTTTAGTAAAACCTTAGGCAAAAGTTATGACAAATCAAAGAAAAAAATCAGACTAGAATGATTACAAAACTTTCCTTTTCCAAAAGGAATGGAAATTGTATCCATGGTTGAATTGTAGGACATGTTGGAACAATGATTGTGGAGAATATGGAGAAAGATAGGGACAAGAAATACATCATTTGATCCTTATATCCTGTTCTTTCTTGTAAACCTCTAACCATACCACACTACAATCCTAAAACGTTCTTGTTGAGATTCACATTGTTTGAGATACACACCAAGTGTAACAAATGACTAACTCCAAAACAAATTCAAAACATTTTCCAAAAAATATCTATGTATAGCATGATCAATACACAAACACTCTTAAAGAAATGAATAAATCTCGTTAGGTCGAAAACCCAAAAGGGCGGTCTAAACAAAACTTAGGGACAAAAGAAAAAAGAATAGGAAAATTCTCTTAAGAGCATAAGCCAATAAGTCAATATTGGGGCAAATTTTTGGAAGAACAAAAATTAAGACAATTTACAAGGACAAATTTTTTTGGTTGGTCAATGATTGAATAGTGGTGATCTAACATGTTTTGTTATTTATAACCAACTCCCGACACTTCATTCATAACACAAAAATCCAAACACGTTTTTATTTCTTTAATCACATATGAATTAAAGCTTTTTGTTTGCTTTGTTTGTTTTCATTAAACTTGTAATGTCTTAAGAATTTTAAACATGCTGACTTGAGTAATATTCGGAAAAAAAAACAAAAAGCACTTTAATATTGAAAGACAAAGTTAATCGTCGTCTTCTAGTAAGAACAAACAACATTGTTCCTTGCCAACACCAACCCACAAGCAAATGTTGAGGATGTGACGGAGCAATAGCAACGAGTACCGATTACAACTCAATTTGATTTAAAAAATTATAGAATCACAGAACATGAGCATTTCTTAACATGCATTAATAACTATCATTTACATTCATACAAAAATGAAACAACAAACTCATGACATCCCATATTCAAGTAACTTGTGTCTCCAAATTCTAGCAATACACTGACCTGTGTTTTTGGTTTCACCTTTTTCAGCCCAAGTTTTGGCAGCACATCGACCTAGGTTCTTGGTCTTTTTCCTAGTGTCATCCAAATTTTAGCAGTACACAAACATACATCTTTGTTTTCACCCTTTTCACTTCAAGTTCCGACAGCACACTGACCTGTGTTCTTGGTCTTTTTCCTAATGTCATCCAAATACGAGTAGTACACCGACCTGCATCTTTGGTTTCATCCTAAAAATAAGAAAACGAATTAATTTAAAATAGGCCCCTAAAAACCTATACTCACTTTCCAAAAAAAAAGGAGTACATTATTTTTTTATTTTTCGAATTTGAATTAAAAATAAATAAAAGATTTTTTATTGATTTTTGTAATTAAATTCAAATTTATAAAAGATAAATAAATAAAATGCATGTGATATTTCAAATGAATAAAAAAATGATTTTATATTTAGTTTTTGTAGAAAATATAATTTTAAATAATTAAAACATATTCAAAAATATTTATTATGATTTATTTTGGAATTTATAAATAAAAAAATAAACCAATTTAAAATATCTTTTATTTTATGAAAAGATAAATGATAAAATACCAAGTCAAATTTGACTTGGTGTGGAGGTTAGCATCCCACAAAATGGGGTCATGAGCATTATTTGAAAATTTTGTTTAGCCCACTTTTAGAATTAGGTTAGTATAAATAATTTTCTAAGTAATTTAGGCTTAATGTTTAGGGGTTTCAAAAAAGTTACGAAAAAAAGCAAAAAGAAATGAGGTAGAGAGAACTAGAAGAAAACTGAAAAAGGAGAGAGAGAAAAAAAAATTCGCCTTGGAAACTATGCAGAAAGAAGAAGGTGAGGGTCATTGATCTAGTGTAGACGAGACCACTAGAAGAAGTGTGCACCCATTGCTCCAGTCATTGGATCGATCTTCATCACGTTACTTTTGTTTACTAGCAACCGAAGCCAATCAATTTGTGACATGTAGGCAATTGCATGTTGTTACACATGGACGCATGCACACCAGAGTAAAACGTCCCTGCCCAGTGTATTATCTTGTGCAGACGTGCCCATAGCCAACTTTGTGCACCCACTTCACGTCCAATCGAGCCGTGACTCGAAAGCAAGCGCATACCTCCGTTCGTGGAGCCTCCCATAGCGAATGTGGGCCTCTTCCTTAATATTTAATCTATTATAGTCAAGTCCATCGTAAGTCTCGTGCATCCTCTCCTCCAACAAATTAGAGATGTCCACGTGGCGTACAACCAGCATCAACCAATGGCTACTTGACGCATAGATGTTCTTTCCTACTCCTGTTTCATTCTATTAAATCTCATTCACGTGTAAATTTTCTCATTAATTCCTTTTTCTTGTGCAATTTATTTGTTTTAAAATAACAATAACCTTACTTAACCAACAAAAGATTATTTTTTTGACAATAAGCAGAAAAGTATTATATAATTTTTTTGGGAAATAAAAATTACTTTTTCTTTCATGGATAAATAGTAATAATAAAAAAGGACAAAATCCATTTGATGTAGCTATTAATCAACTTCTTTTTTTGTAATAACTAATTATTTTTTTCCTGTAATTAAAGTGAAATATTTCTTGTAAATGAAAATTAATAACTTTTGTCTAATTTAATAATTTTAATAAATTGGTTGACTCAGAAATAATTTCATTTAATGTTATTATTCCTAATAAAAAATTTATAACTTTTAGGGAGTTAATCAAAGGATCGAGACAGGTCGTGGTAATACTTATTGTCCTCGTATCATCCTTGAACAGTCGCGTTACGTCGTTTCTTTTCTTTCGATTAATTCCTAAATTAATAATAAAAAAATATATTATTGTTATTTTCAAACCTTTTTAAAATAGGATGTGATGCGGATATTAGTTTATGATGTTTCACCCTTTTTAAGGAGTTAACTATTTTACCAACAAACCAATGTAAAATTTAGAACTATGTAGTCTTGATTTCCTAAAGCATTTAGGATACATATGTGCAAGATTTAATCTTGTGAGACGTAAAAATAAAAAATAAATATTTAGTTTTAGATAATTTAATTTTAAATAAACTAAGGAGTATTTAAATTATACAAATGACAAGTGTACTGCTTAATTACGAGCAGATGATATGCTAATACCTTCTCGATCCGTAATCGACTCTCGAACATGGATATCAAAATCCAAAGTCCAATGTGATTGGGCTAAAAATATTTTTCTACATTTTTAACTATAAAATGTAGTGACAACTCTAAGAGGTCATATAGCCGAAAATCAGGGCGCGACAATACCCATCGGCCCATGACCCATGGTGGGTTTCTAATTAGCGCTTATGATTCGTGCAATATAACATTAATATCTCTACTTCATTTCAATACTAGACAATGTGAAATTTCATATAATAACATTTTTCAAGCATACACAAATGGACATGTTTTATGTTAATAACTTTATAGTTCGTTCGTATTATGGTCTTCAATTTAAAACAAAGAAGATGTACTTTTCAATTTTCACTTTTTAGTAGTCCTAGAGTGAATAATAAGGGACATTGGCGAGTACATGGTTTTATTCCTTATCATCCTAACCTTTACTATGAAGTCTTTAAATTCCTAATACTAACAACATTTTTCATTTGCCAAATTTTTTCTGACATGTCATTACATGTTTCATTCATATATGACACCTAAAATTATAATGTGTACTTTCATCTTTCTTTCTCAAAATTCATCCCCCAATTTATATGTCCATTTTCACTGTCTAACTTACATGGTTATGCAAGAATGGTCTTCCACTTAATATACTTAACAAAAATCGAATGACTTATTTTTGGATAACCTCATTTTTGAGATTAAATGTGAAGTACTTGTTGTCTTGTGCCGGTGATGATGAGTTTTCTATACATAATTTGGTGCTAGACAAATAACTGAGTTTTCTTTACATAACGTTTAATTGATTGATTATATAAAAAAAATATCATTAAAGTTATTTCATGAATACATAGTTTTACTGAATATAATAACATGGTGAATGCTTCTAGACAATTCAAAAAGATTGAGGATTACATATTTTGCATTAAATCCCTGTTCAAATCATTTGTTATGCATAAGTTATTAGATTATGATTATTTATATTAAGTACATGCGATTTTGCACAATAGAAAAAAGATGAATGTCAAAACTGCACTTTATAATTTTGAGTATCACTACAAAAAACACATATAATATTACTTGTTGGCAACATCTACCATGTAGAAACACTATTACAGATAAAAAATAATAGAATTGTTAGAAATTATAAATTTCTAATTAAGGTGAGCATCATATATTTGATACAATGATATAATCTATTTATTTTCGGGGTTACATTATAAGTGATCTAATTATTGACACCCCTTAGATTTCTAAAAGGTTATAACGGATATGGGCTTAATGGGTGGATACCCATCAGGTTAACCCATAGGGGATAATGGGAACCCTATAAGTTAACACATCAGGAATCAAATTTAGTTTTCTCATCTCCCCATTAGAGTGAAAACCGCAAGTCCCAAGAGGAATCAGGTATTTGGTTGATTGAGGAAGGCCATCATACCATAAAACTTCTTTCAGAAACGTGGATCAAATGAGCACATCCAGGAACATGGATTCAGGTATGACACTGCACCCTTTGATTCATATATGTGCGTGAGAATCATGAAATTCAAAATCCTAGGATTGATATTTCACCAATCATTAAGGAATTTCTAAAAATTGGTATCAGAACATAGGTTCTGAATTTTATGATTCTCCATTAAGGGTGTTTTCCCAAATTTATATGAACCCTAATTTTAATTTATGGATTATTGAGTTATGCTTCCGCTGTTATGTGATAAATATTGGAGATTTAGGGTTTAATTTGGGAATTATAAAATCTGAATTGTTGCATAACCATTTGTTGATCGAGTAGCTGAATTTCCACGCTGACATATTCAACTCATATGTTTGTGCATGCAATTCAATATCTTTTGCCTTTGACGTTTTCTTTGTCTCTGGCGTTTTAAAACATGTATATATTATATGCATGAATAAATATATAATATATAAATTATTGGTCTTCCTCAAGATGTTATGTGTGTTATTCTTTTGTGCACTAGTATACTATATACATACATGTTATTGGTTTTCCAATGCAATTTTTTAGAGACTTATGTCTATATACATTCTTGGTTTCAGACTTATATATATACATGTTATGGTTTCCCTCTGCAATAAATTTGTGTGTACTAATATCAAGAAGTAATTCTTCGGCACCACTGTTTATGGTCTTATGCACTTTTCAGTGCATTACATTTTGTGTGTGACGAAATTATCATATATGTTCTATAATAATTTTCTTCTGTGATAATTAAAATGTACATACTTTTAGTGACTTATATTGCTATTGCATAAATGCAAGTGTTTATATTCAAATGATTTCTTTGCATTGTTTCTTTAAATAGCTTGCATTGTTTTGATTTTGAATTATACAGAAAACAATTATGGGATAAGATTTGGTAATCATAAAAGATATCAAATCTGGAGGTTTTAATTCCAAGATCATTAATTTTTAGTAAGGGACCCATATTATTTTAATTTTTGTCTGGTAATTATCTAGGATTAATAGATGCAATATGTTGCCAAAGTAACCTCTATTGTTAGAAATTAATTGAATTACACAGATGAGTATGAGATTATTTATGCGAATTGTGTTCGGCCCAAAGGAAGACACAATTTGGCAAAATAATAACATACATGTAATGATAAATATGTAACAATTATAAAGTTTCTTTTCATGTGAATAATAGTCGGTCTAAAGAAAGGCTATTGTTTGACAGAACTAATTGTTAATATTTGATCATTACACTGAGAGTACCACTTACAAATTGATTTCTCTGTCCAAAGACTAGATATTGATGTTGTGTTAGGTATCTTGTGATGGGTC
>NC_032027.1:6573199-6573962 GCF_001865875.1 Lupinus angustifolius
AAATTAGTAATATCCAACTGCTGAATGGGACAAACTTTAAGGTCTGGAAGGAAGCCGTAGAAATCATTCTCGGCTGTATGGATTTGGATCTGGCACTTCGTGTGGAGAAACCCATTTCTACTGCGGAAAACCTCGATGAGCCTAAAATTGAGAAATGGGAACGCTCTAACCGAATGTGCTTGATGATCATGAAACGCTCTATTCCAGATGCGTTTCAGGGCTCTATATCTGAGGGTGAAAGTGCAAGGAAGTTCCTTGAAGGAATAGAACAAGTCTTTGCCAAGAATGAAAAGGCGGAGACGAGTAGCCTTTTGGCTAAACTCATCTCCATGAAGTATAAAGGCAAAGGGAACATAAGGGAGTACATTATGGAGATGTCTAATCTCGCATCAAAACTCAAGGCACTTAAGTTAGAGCTTGGTGATGACCTACTCGTGCACTTGGTTTTGATCTCTCTTCCTGCACACTTTGGGCAATTCAAAGTGAGCTATAACACTCAGAAGGACAAATGATCTCTTAATGAGCTTATATCTCACCGTGTGCAAGAGGAAGAGAGACTGCATAGAGATAAGACTGAGAGTGCTCACTTGGCTATGACCCCTCAAAATAAGAAAAGAAAGAGCAATAAGGGTGCCCGACAGCCAAGTGATGATGAAAGATTCATCTTTGTGGGCGATGGTAAAAGGGTTGCAGTTGATGCTATTCGAACATTTAGATTATGTTTAAGAACTGGTTTTCATTTGGATTTATTTGAGACATTTGT
>NC_032027.1:6574062-6574312 GCF_001865875.1 Lupinus angustifolius
GCACAAGCGTTTAGGTCATATATCTAAACAAATAATTCAAAGACTTGTGTCGGATGAAATTCTTGACCCTTTAGATTTATCAAACTTTGAGGTCTGTGTTGAGTGCATAAAGGGAAAACAGACAAACAAAAGGAAATTAGGTGTCGAAAGAGCTAAAAATGTCTTAGAATTAATACATACAGATATATGTGATCCTTTCCCTATGGCTTCTTGGAATGGACAACATTATTTTATTACATTCATAGACGAT
>NC_032027.1:6574412-6574799 GCF_001865875.1 Lupinus angustifolius
TTCATTGACATAAAGTTTCTTGTTGTTAAAGAAAGTGTTCAAAATGGACAAGTTTCCATAGAACATATAGGGACAAATTTTATGCTAGCTGATCCACTGACTAAGGGTTTGATACCTAAAGTCTTTCATGAGCATGTTGCTCATATGGGTGTTGTTCCTTAGGGTACCTTAGTTCAGTGGGAGTCTATATGTTTTATGTTTTTGCTTTGAATATTATATACAGTTTTTATGCATAATAAAGTTGATAATTTATTATTTCATTTTGAAATTGTACATTGTAACAATTGTGTTGCGATTAAAGACTTTGGATTGATCTCACTAAAGAATAAAGAAGGACCAGTTGGAAATAGACATGTTTGAGATCACATCGCATGAAATTTCCATGTC
>NC_032027.1:6574899-6627033 GCF_001865875.1 Lupinus angustifolius
TAAATTTCTAATTAAGGTGAGCATCATATATTTGATACAATGATATCAGCTATTTATTTTCGGGGTTACATTATAAGTGATCTAATTACTGACACCCCTTAGATTTCTAAAAGGTTATAACGGATATGGGCTTAATGGGTGGATACCCATCAGGTTAACCCATAGGGGATAATGGGAACCCTATAAGTTAACACATCAGGAAGGTTATGGTCCCCAATACACCAAATCAAATTTAGTTTTCTCATCTCCCCATTAGAGTGAAAACCGCAAGTCCTAAGAGGAATCAGAGATTTGGTTGAGGAAGGCCTGCATACCACAAAACCTCTTTCAGAAATGTGGATCAAAGGAGCACATCCAGGAACATGGACTCGGGTATGACATTGCACCCTTTGATTCATATATGTGCGTGAGAATCATGAAATTCAAGATCTTAGGATTGATATTTCACCAATCATTAAGGAATTTCTAACAAGAATTACTACTTTTACATATATTACCATATTGTCACGATTAGTTAGAGCCCAAAAAGTGAGCTTTTCCATAATTCATCATAGAGATGGAAAAAATGGGTTGTCCAACTCGTTCCGCACGTGTCCGTAAATACCCGAAACATTTTAAGCGAGTGAGGACATACACACATTGTCTTAACAGACAAAATGGCATGTCCTACCCATTCTAAAACGGGCTAGTAGACATGCGAGTGGTTGTTGGCATTGATAAGAAATATAAAAAAGAAAAGAATAATATAATAAAATAGAAAAAAATTAAATAAAGTAGTTGAAGATACTTTTTTAAGAAAAAAAAATTGATATTTTATATGAAGTTGAACAAACCATACTACATTTCACCTTTTTTTGAGACATTAAATCATATTTCAATCTTTTTGCAGCATCTTGTAGGGCATGCAAATTGATGTAGCACAGATCATTGCAAATGAGATTTACAAGACTGCAACAAAGGGCAGTAAGAAATGGACTATGAGCTTTTCCTTTTTGATTACAACACTTTGTGCTAGGCATGGAGTCCAGGTCAATCCGACTTAAAAAACAAGCTGACTATTACTAAGCAGTACATCCAACAGAACTACAAAGAGGAAAGCAGTCATTCATATGGAGCATAAGGACAGTCGTAACCATCTCAGGAGCACCACCACCAACAGCAACATCAACACCATAACTTAACCATTGAGCATAAAATTGATCAGTTTACTATTCATATGGAGCATATGGAGCTCAAGAATGACATCCTCAGACAGGGTCAGATGCACCAATAGTAGGGCTTTTATGCAGCATACCAGATCCAATACCCAAACAACTAGTTCTGGATGAGCCTTGAGGATTTCACTACCCAATATCCATGGCCTGGGGTCAGGCCTACATTTCTAGGGGAGGCATGAGCTGGTGGACCATCTGGTTCTGGTGCAGATTGAGACGATAATGCAGATGATGATGAAGAAGATATGATGTGATGATAAGCATATGATGAAAACAACAAACTAGTTCTTTTTTGTTTCAAGTTATTTATGTTTAAGTAGCTATGTGTCACTATATGTGTAGTTGTTGTTGCTTCAAGTGTGGTTAATTATGTATATGTTAGTGTGTCTAGTAGTGATGTTTTTAGTTTAATAAAGTGCCCCTGGTAAAAAAAAAAAAGAAATCAAAATCCAATTGTGTCTTGAATCTAGAAAAGAAAAAAACAGAGAGAGAAATGTGTAGAGTTGTGAATGGAAGAGATTAGGGTTTGGAGTTTGACTGACTTCGGGACGTGGATGCATTAATCAAACACAAACTGAATAGGTTGAATAATAAGCAATTTAATCAATGGAACAAAACCTTAAACTTGGTGAGAGAGTGCACCTAAACACATATAAGTGACTTTGCTGGATTCTATCAATTAGCTTTGCCTGATTTTTTGTTGTCATTAAGCATGAAATATTATGGAAATGACTAAGGCCTAGTTTATGAGACTTAAGCTACAACGAGAAAGCCAACCCTTGTGAATTATGAATATAATACTTTGTAGCACCTTTGAGCTGAATTATTTTTTAAAATCATGCACCCTAGCCGAAATGAAATACATCAATCCCAAAACCTATGGAAAAAGATCATTAATGCATATGGTTTTTAATTGTAATATTAGGCAATGATTGAACATGTGATTTATGTATCTAAGTTGGAAACTGAATCAAAGAATTTCCTTCTTCAAGTTTGTGTGAATGATGAGCATGAGACAATGAAATGAAAGTAAATAATATATGAATCATGCCAAAAAGGCAAGACTCAAAAGAAAGGGTCAACTGAAGAAGAGGGAGAATCAAATGGTTGATATCATAAGTTATGGTTTGGTATCAAGAAATTTGGAAGTGAAATTCAAGTCAACTAGTGAAGGAAGTATGAGTATGCACTAATGTTATACCTCCTTTTTGTATCCTAGAAAAACCAAGTTTCTTTGTAGTTAGGTATCATTACAACTTTAAGTTAAAATGTTGAGATCCATGGTTGAGCATGTGTATATGGCATAACTAAAATGAAAGGCAAAGTCAAATTGTATAGATCTTGTGAAGAATTGAGTGAAACACTTACCCTGTGAGCATAAGAGAGTTCCTTTGGTTGAATTGAGTAGTATTCTTGCTATTCTACTTGCAATTGAAGTGCACACATATCATGTTGTCAGAGGGCCACCCAAGCTAGAACCTAACGCTCAAGCGACAAAACCAAAAGTGCAATTGAAGATTGTGGAAAGAAGTAGTGGTCTCCTCGCCCAAGCCAAAGTTTACCTTCTCACCTAAGCGAGAACCTAACGCTCAAGCGACAAAACCAAAAGTGCAAGGCCAAACCCTTGTGAATCTCTCGCCAAGGCCACACCTGTTGCCCAAGCGAGGAACATTTATTCAAAACAATTGTCTCTCTCGTTTAAGCGAGAATCTCTAGCTTGAGCGAGAGGAAAAATTATGAATCAAATATAGGCGGTTGCACGAATGTGAATGGGGTTATGATCATTTTTCAAGCTACTTTTCATGCTTTTTAGAGTGAGAAACACGATAGAGAAGATGAGAGAGTTGTGTGAACAATTTTAGATCTAGATCTATTTTATTTTACACTGTTTAATCTTTTTAATGCATAGGATGAACGGCTAAATCTCTTAGTGTTGGGATTGAATGTAATCTTCTAACTCTTATATTTCCTGGATTTAATTCGAATATGTACTCAATTACTTTGAATTTGGAAATTTTATCATTTGCTTAATATTTGATTCTAAATAGTTATTAGATTCTTGATATTGGATCAAAGTTCAACTAGGAAGTGAAACTTGGAATCAAATCTTTATAATCTGTCGTGATGTATCATTGATCTAGGAATAGACAATAATGTATGAATTGCTATTACATTGGACTTAATGCTAGATAAATTGTCAAATATCCAAGAAATTGATATTTGATGAATTATTTGAGGATTTTGTAATCAAGGAATTGATGCAAATGATTCAAAGATGTTGCATCAAGATCTATAACTTCCTAAGTTTTATAGAATTGAATCTAATGATTACAAAGAGGAGGAATGGTGAAAGTCAATCCCAACTATTTTAATTTTACATTAGAAAAACACTTTCAATTAACTATTTTAGATAAATTCAATACAATGAACATCATCAATTCAAATCATTTTACATATGTACTCAATCTACCTTTGTAGAGAATAATATCGATAAGATTTGCTCTCTAAGAATGATATCTCGGTATTTACCGGTTTTTTTACTTGAATGATATGATTCACTTGTCATATGCAAAAATCTCAACACGGGCAAAAGGCCAAGCGAAACGGGGAAAATGAAAATTTTGTATACCCTTTCCAGAAAATCTTTTAGGCTATTCAGTCTGGCTCTGGGCTTTGTTGTTGTGCCATCTATAATTCCTCTGCAGATGAAAATGGATGGAACAGTACTACCAGGCAAATAAGCCTCCCACGAAAGGTGTACAACCTAGATTTGCAGCACAATTACTTTAATTAACCCTTAAACATCTTCTACATTAGTATTTTTTAAAAGACCTTAACACCCATCACCACAATAAAGTGGGCTTTGCCTTCAATTCCTATCTACATGTTTGTTAGGCTTCCTTTGGATAACAAGTTTAATTTATGAAAAAACAAAATATAAAAAAGCAAAAAAAATTATTCATTTAAATTTAATCAATTGATTTATATTTTCATTTTATAATCTTACATATTATAATATTTTACGAAGTATAATGATATTCTAAAATAGAATAAAGTATATTCTCATAAGATAAATTATCTTCTTACGTAACTAAAATCATCACATGTGTCATATTTAACCATTTTCTATAGAAAAGAACCTAAAAACTAAAAAATAAGATATGTGTCACCATTTTAGTAATAGAGAAGATAACTTATCTCTTACTAATATAAGGAGATAGTTTATTCTCTTCTAAATATAATATATATATATTGGAATCAAATCTCCAAAACTCTAATGCAATAGTTCCATTAACTCTGATACTACTGACCAGATTGCAACTTGAAAGTCTTCAACCACTAGGAGGTTTCATGGTTACTGGAGTATGAGAAAAGTGAAGAGCCACAAATAAGACGTCACATCTTGAACCAAAATTTTAAGACATTAATTTTAATTTATGAATATTTTATACTTGTAAACTATTTCACTCATTATCGCATCCAATATGAGACTTCACATTTGAATAAATATAACAATATATATATATATATATAAATATATATATACACACACCAAATGTGAGTATCTTGACTCTTAGTCCTGTCCTAACTCCTCCTGAGTCACAAATCTGAGTGTATGCAAACACACATACAAATTTGATAACCAAGTATTTCCTTTTTACTTTTCCAAGGAAACCCACCCATTCTCTCCCGTTTATTCTTTCTCCCTCAAAAACTGCACCAAACCAAGAAAGCGAAACAAGCAAAAGCTGATACATACTACTCTTCTTTCTCACTTTGTTCCTCTCTTACAATACTAAAAAGAAAGTGGCATCTTAAACAGTCTTTTCTTATCATTCTCTCTGAAACTCAAATTTCTTTCCCTTTTCTTGTCCTTTATTGTAAGTGCCTTTTTCTGTCCACTTCTGTGTTGGTTGCTTCTTTTGTTACATTTGCTGCAAAGCTTATTTGCTTTAGGTTTATACCCTTTACATCTTTTCATTTGTTTTCATATTTCTTTTCTAATTCATAATATATTTAAGTATATAAATAAAATAAAAGTTACACTATTTTGTAGCTTACCCCTCTTTCGACTTGTTTGCCAATTAGTTTTTAAAGTAAAATGAAAGGAAATAAAAAATTTGAATGTCATTTTATAAATGTATTTCAGCTTTAAAGCATTTCCCTTCGTTGTCCTCCGATCACCAACACCCAAACATACCATTAAAATGTTCACTTATCACTCTCTAACTAACTCCCAATGTTCTATATATTCTTGTTATTTCTATGTTATCAAAGACTTTCACTCATTTTTAGCTCTTTTTTTCTTCATTTTTCGCCACTCTCTTCAAGATATTTTGATATCATATATTCATGTACGTTTCGTTTGGGTTGCAATAAGCCACTTTGTGTGAAAATTTTGCTTAGAGTTGTGTTTTTGGATTGGAAGAGGAAACTCAGAAAAGGTGCAACTTTTCAACAGATGGTGACTGAGGTCTCAATCTTTTTTTCCTAGATCTCAATATGAAGCACCTTTTTTGGTTGTTTAGTTTTTCATCTCTATTCTCTACATTGTTCTGTTTTCTTAATCATAAAGAGCAAACTGGGAATATTAAGAATAAGAATATTCCTCCAAAAATAACATTGAGTCTCTCTTATATTAGTGTAATATTCATGCAGTGAGGGTAAAGATTCATATTAAATTATATATATGATATTCATTTAATTATACTTGATTATTATTGGCTCTTGACTCTTGAATATATGAATAGAATAATGAAATTATGGATGATGCAGTCATATAAAATATATACTTAATTGATAATGATATTTTATCACCCATTTTCATTTTCATTTTTCCTTTTTAGGAACTCAGAAAAAAAAACAGAAACTGTCTTTTATATATTACCGTCCAAAACCTCTCAACAGTTCTTTAAGCTTTTTAATTTAATGAATAACATAAAAAACTATTCGTACGAATAAAAATAGTTATTTAGACCCCCTTTATTTTATTTCAGTTCCATGTATGACTTCTTTCAATGAATACAAAATCTCTCAATTTGTTATATAACAATTCCCTTTCAGAGAATCTCTATTTAGCTTAGCCACATGCATTTCTCATTTCAATTTGTTCTAATTGTTTCATCGTTAACTGATTTGGCTTCAGTTTTGAGAGATCCGAAGGTGGAGGAAACATGAGAACCGAGTCAAAGAAGATATCTAAGGTATTCAATCACGGGCACAAAGAAGTTATAATAGAAACTAAAAAAAAAATATGTATGTACTAATGATAGTTCGATATATTGTTATTGTATTCTATACTATTTATATTTAATTGTTATTATCTACATATAAATTTTTACGCCGAAAATATATTGTCTTTTTGTTTTAAATCTCTGGTTTCAGTCATCGTGGCCTAAATTAGCTGTGAGGAAGTGGCTTAATAGAAGGAGCAGCGCTGGCAAGTTAGCAACAGGTGAAAATAATAAATATTTATTGTGCTTAGTTTTTTATATTCATCAAAATTTGATAAAAGGGGTCTTTAATTATATTTTTCTTATAAAGTAAGTTAACTTATATCATAAAGATTCCACTACTTTCATAATGACTGAAAGTTGACTAACCAGCTTTCTCTTACAAAGTATTCGTAAGAGAACATTTTTATTAATTTATGGATTAAAAGTGAAAGATAAAAAAGAAAATTTAGTATATGATACTTTCACTTAATATAGATACATGCAATCTTAACTCTAAACTATTTCTCAGAGGTTAAAAGTGGAAGACAATGAGACATTTGTGAATGGCTCCTCTTATGACCCAACCGAGTTCCAGTTTCATTAGAGAAATCATTTATGTAATATAGCTTTTAAAAACTTAAATCTATTCTACATTTATTGATTAAATATTTTACCATGGAAAAATGATAAGTATATAATAAATTATTAGGATTCATGTGTAAAAAATGTGGGGATAAAAGAAGTAATGAAATGTTCATTTTTCTTAAATTTAATAGTTTTTTGTTATATATTTTTGTTAAATTTAAAGCAAAAGTCACTGTATCGGTGTACACTATTTCTTTATGCATGCTGAAATAATTGATTTTGGGTTATTTTGAAAGAGGGGTGGTTGATGGATTCTACAAATGGAATGAAAGGGTCAGATCTTGGGAATGAAGCAACGCACGTTTCTGTCACTGATGCTGTCGACCTTAGGTATATACTTCTATCATATTGCTCAAATAATATGTGGCTAACCTAAAATTTTGAAGTTCTCTTTAATTTTTATTTTGTTAAAAAATTGTGACTTGGAAAATGTGATATAGAATTTGAATGTGTGGTGTGTAGGATATTCGTGGGGACATGGAATGTTGGAGGGAAGTCACCAAATGATGGTTTGAACTTAAGGGATTGGTTGAAGTCTCCTTCACCCGCTGATCTATATGTTATTGGGTACATTTCTTTTTCTGAGTTGAATATGAGTATCAAGTTTTCATATTATGAGTTTACTTTTATGTTTTGTGTGAGTCAATATTGAATGATGCCATCTTAATGTGAAAACTCTATTGTTCATACATATTTAATTGAAAAATGTCCTCTAAATTCCCAAGATGACCACAAGGTTAGAGTTCGATTCTTAAGAACGATATTTGTTACGAAAGATAGTTCTACAATCGGATATAAATTAATTCATTACCCGGAAAGGATAAAGGAATATCCTTCAAAATAAAAAAAAATATCTAATTTGAATTGGATTCCTATTCGATACTAAACATTTTACTATTAGAAAATAAATGAAAATATAATTCTGTGATTTTTTCAAAACAACTTAATTGAAAAATAAGTTAAAATTTGAACCCTTCAATATTTATTTGTATCACATATAGTATTCCTATCTAGTACTCGACCTTCTCATATAGGAGAGGATTTGAACCAACTATTTTCTCCCCATCTTCTTTCTTTTTTATCCCAGTTTCCCACCCACTAATTTTCTTTCTTTTTTTTATCCCAGTTTCCCACCCACTACTTGAGTGTTTTCTTTTATTATTTCATTTTTTATTCTATCCCACCTGTTTATTCTTTATGCTTTCAAGAAACTTTCAATATTTGACAAGTACACAAACCAAACTCATAATTACACTATCGGTTTTCACAATCTCAGAATTTTATCATTGGCATAAAATGGTCACTTATTATGATTTAAACTTTAAAGTCTCTAACTCTTGTTAATAACTGAGTGACCCCAGTGCTCTCATATGTCAGAATCACTTATTTATATATGTCTATTATGATGTATTATTAGAAGATAATGTTGAAACATGTACCACACAACACAAACATGCTCACATTAACCTGCATTCACTTGCCCAATATCTTTAGAAACTGGCTCGGATTATTCTTTTGGGTGCAATATCTAGTAAAAATTTATACACAATAAATACATTATCTATCATTTATTTGTATTAAACATGAATGGTTAATGGTGCAGTAATAATATATCAAACTCATACACTGACATTTTCATATTATTATTTTACCATTGATTTCCCTGAGTATTAAATGATCCATGCTTGCTTTTTTGGGGGGACAACAGTAAAAGTATAATGATAATATTT
The DNA here is from genome assembly GCF_001865875.1 of Lupinus angustifolius. Taxonomy (NCBI): domain Eukaryota; kingdom Viridiplantae; phylum Streptophyta; class Magnoliopsida; order Fabales; family Fabaceae; genus Lupinus; species Lupinus angustifolius. The sequence goes on from NC_032027.1 coordinate 6,583,705, forward strand.
CATTGCACCTTTGTTAGGTTCCAAGAAATAGTGCCACTAAATGCAGGGAACGTGCTTGGGCCAGAGGACAGTGGCCCATTATCAAAGTGGCTGGGCCTTATTCGAGAAGCCTTGAACACTACCACATATAATAACAGTTGTGAGCCTGACAAACATGGAAGCCCAAAGCCCAAGCCCAGTTTCTCAGAACTCCTATCTTTAGAAGTTGAGTTGGAGAATGATGAAAATTATCCTAAAAGCCCAAGGGATGAGGGTGGGTATTGCCTAGCAGGAAGCAAGCAAATGGTTGGTATATTCTTGTGCGTATGGGTACGCGCTGATATTTACAAACATGTTAACAATATGAAGGTGTCGTGTGTTGGTAGAGGCATCATGGGCTATCTTGGAAATAAGGTTCGTTATTCCAATGTGCTTATTATATCAATAACATGTGTATTCTTCATATATGTTGAAAAGTTTCTAATTAAAAACTTAGGATTATATATGTTTGACTTAATAAATTGCTCTTACCTTTATTTCACTAAATCTTGCATCTTTACTTCTCTAATTTAGAAATGAGCTCATTTTTTATAAATTTTTTCTTCATATAATCACATTTAAGTTAGGTGCATTAAGCATTTCCTTAGTTTTTTCTATTTATTTTATTAATTATTATGATTTAATTGTGATGCAATATCATGCAATTTTTTATTATTAATAATAGTTGACTATGAGTAGTGTAATATCTATGTGGTGTATTGATTTATACATAATTACTACATTATTCATTTTAATTACTTTTTTTTTCAACAGTTGATCATTATTAAATATGAATAATAGATAATATAATATCTCGATATAAAACGCATTAGTTTATTAGTTTAACGGTCAAAGACACTTATGTATGTTAGGTGGATATTATAATTTTGAAGGAATACCCATTTCAATCTTTCATGTTTTTTTTACTTTATTAGTTTGGTCCTTCAAAATTCAAAAATTCAAAATGATTTACAAAAATTTCAAATGTAGGTCAAATTAATCTTTTTTTAGCATGTTTTATAACATTTGTGATAGACTAATTTGATGTTAAAAATGATTAACTTGACCTGCATTAGAAATTTTTTAAAACATTTTAGGTTTTTCAATTATTGAGAGATAAAACTCTAAGACTGAAATATATATTTACTCTATAATTTTTTACATTAGTTGTGTATTAAAATTAAAGTCGTGACAAGGATTTCCATATAATTTGACATTTCCTGTAAATGGTAAGGACCTAAGGGTGAAAATGCTTTTAGTTGTTGCTTCATATTTCGCAGAGGTATGGTTATGATTGCTTATATTTTTTTATGCTTTTACTAAACAGGGTTCAATATCAATAAGCATGACATTGTACAACACCACGTTTTGCTTTGTTTGCACTCACTTGGCCTCCGGAGAGAAAGATGGTGATGAGGTTCGAAGAAACTTAGACGTCTCAGAAATCTTGAAGAAAACTAAATTTCCTCACTCTTTTAAATCTCCTTGTCATCCTCAAACCATATTGGAACATGAGTAGGTCCTTTCTCTTCATTTGTAAACATATCTAATCAAGAACATAGAACATGTTGTCTCATGTCCTATCTCATACGTTGTCTCATTCCAATGAAGATACATATTAATCAAACTTCATTATTACTGTTGTTTTTGTTTTATTATCATTAACGTGAGACAACATATGGGATCATTGTTCATCTAAACAATCTACTATTTACATATGCTTCTTTGTTCATATTTTAATTTCATTTTTTTGGGTATATGTAGTAATGTTGTTTGGCTTGGGGACTTGAATTATCGGCTTGTTGCTGGTTATGATGATACACATGAGCTACTAAAGAATAATAATTGGCAAGCACTATTAGAAAAGGATCAGGTAATTAACTTTACTATTATATATATATAGTTGCTTAGGGCAATATGAATAGCACAAAATTTTTAGCACTTAATTTCGACACATTTTTAATTGTTGAAATTCCTATGAAAGCTCTTACACAGAAACTCGATCTTATATGAATTTCGTCCAACAATAAATATAGTTTCGGAGAGTGTGTGATGATAGTATTTTTCTTCTTTGCAGCTAAGGATAGAGCAGAGAGGTGGTCGAGTATTTAAAGGCTGGAATGAAGGAGGGATATGCTTTGCCCCAACTTACAAATACTTAGCCAATTCTGATGACTATGTTGCCCAAACGTGTAAGGAGAAAAGAAGGACTCCTGCTTGGTAAAGATTTTAGAATTCTTTGTTAATCTAAACTATGCATTTTGATATCCACAAAGGTTGTGCATGTTCATATTTTGAAACCTTTAGTTACATGACGATTATTATATGCATCATTGCAATGTTCAGATTAGACTTTCCCTAGTTGAATCGAAACTACAAAATTAGAGCATAGATCTGTTGTACTAAATTATGTCTCATTCGCCATCACGTTAGTAATGAGCCATATTTCTTCATATTTTATTCAATGGTTTCTATTGATGTAGAAAGATCCTTGCAAATAAGAATACATTAAGGTAGCATTTGTTGTGCTAACAGAATAATATGGAATACACATAATATGATGCTGTGTTACGTTTTCTATGACTAACAACACCCCTTTTCACTGAACCAAAATTTATACTTTTAGTCTTTTTTTTTCTGTTTTGACAACTCAAAGATTATTATTTAAAGCTATTGTTGTACCGATGATGTTTTATTATTGAACTATTATGACTGATTTAAACCTTGTTCTGTGTGATATCGAAACAGGTGTGATAGGATTCTATGGAAAGGTGATGGCCTAAAACAGATGTGTTATGTTAGAGGAGAGTCCAAATTCTCAGACCATAGGCCTGTGTACTCACTATTTTCAGTTCAACTAAACTTGACAAACAAGTATCTCACACCTTCTGATGCTACCACAGTTATCCCAAGGTCATGCCCCTCTAAGGCATTGACAAATGCTACATTGTCATCAAATTGTGCTTCTAAAGTACAAGCAGAAGAGCAGCTCATGTTACTAACAAGGGTACAGAGTTGCATTGACCCTGCACCTAGGTTCTGAGTCCTTAGGTAAAGGATGGTTTCTAAATTTTGATATGACTGTGCGAAGTAGCCAAGTATACCGGTGTGGTGTAGGATTTGGATTGATACTGGTATCGGACCCATATGTGTGCAACATCCTTGATGGCTAATCATTGTGAAGCTATGGATGAAGGAGTGAGGGGGAGAAAATTTTCAAATGGGGAATTTTAGAGAAAATCAACATGGTGAATAGAATCTGAACCACCTTAAAGACCATAACTTTTGTAATTAGGATAAATGTAACTTGACCATAACTCTTGTAATTAGGGAAGGAAAAATGCTGATTGGTAATATTTGTAAATTTTAAGATATAATAGTAAGAATGAATATGAATGAATGGTTTCAATATTCAATATTATATTTTTATGTTTAAGTAATATAATTGTCCTGCTGCTATCATATAAAATAGAAGATTTGCGTAGATGCTTTCACCATTCACCATGTCTGTTGAAGATTCAGGTGCACATCCCAAATTTTATGGTATATACTGTGATTGTACTAGAATGACTATGAGTAATTGAGCAAAGGGAATGCCAACATATAATTTGATAGAGAGTGCTTATGGTAAGACGTATAATAATTTTATTCCAATGGGTCATTCTTAAACAATGGGATGACAACATAGAATTTGATAACAATTTTGTTTATGCAAATAACAGTAACTACTTATGAGGTCATATATACTATTCATAAGATCATCCTAAACCATTTATATGGTGCAGAGAAGTCTATCTTTGTCATACAATATCAAATTATCAAGGACTATTGATGTATCAAACACCTTCACATAACTCGGCAGTAGTGAATGAGAAATAGTAGATTAAAGAGTTCTGATTCTAATTCACTCATAAATGCTGCACGGACATCTGCATCAGCAGTTGAAAATGTTTCTAAGAAAAACAATAAGAGATTACAATTAGGCAAGCAGTGGTGTGAACCAAACTATGTTTCATAGTATTATATACTGCGTGGTGTGAACCAAACTTTGGAGTGTGCATTGGTGTTAGATGGCATCAATGTGCGTTTTAATTCTTGGGGACGAAATGTCACTGAAGTAGCAGTGGGCTAACCGATTGGGAGGAGCCGAAAAAAATTGTGGTCCTAGCAAGGCCTTAGGAGGCAATGAGCTTGTTCCACAACTGGCCTGATTCGGCCTGAACCCAAATGAAAAAACCCAAATAAGCCTACCAAAAAGCCCAAATTTTATTCAGGCTACAAGTTTCCCAACCTAGGCCCAAAGAGTACCAACCACACCATAAGCCCAGCTGTGGTTTCTGCCTTATGAAATTTTTTTGTACTACCAAGGTATACCTTTTGGGTAAGGGTGGAAACAGGCCAGACCACTTATCAGGGGCCTATTACCTGGCCTATAACAAGCTAGGCCAGACCAGGCTTTTTTCACGAACAGGCCAGGCTCAGGCTTTCTAAAAAGCCTATTTAGCTTAATAGGCCAGGCTTTAGGCCACCTAAAAGGCCTATAAAGCCTAACAAACCGGCCTATTTAGCTATATTATATAAGAATGTTGAAATTATACTATTTTAATATAAACAATACTATTATATATGTGTAATATTAATATAAAAATGTATATAAAAATATAATTTAATTATTAGAATTAGATGGGCCTAACTAAAAATAAGCCTATAAGTCCATTAAAATGTAAACATGGTAGCTTATTTCATGAGCATATAGTATAATAGGCCTTTAAACAGGCTAACATGCCAGACTTTTAAACAGACCAGGCCTAGGCTTTGAAATTTTTTTTAAACAGGCTAACATGTCAGGCCCAGACTCCTATGTGCTATATAGGCTGGGCCTGTTTAAGGCAAAGCCTGACCTGGCCTGTTTCCACCCTTACTTTTGGGTAAGAAACTAATGGAAAAATAATGAAATTAAGCAACAATAATAACAACAACAACCAAGTCTTTATCACATTAGCCGGAGAACAAGAATTCAAGCAACAGTAAATGGACATAATTAATTTCCCATCTACCATTCACATCCAATGAGTAGCAAACTGTAAAATAATAAGAATAATAATACAAGCACTAATATAGTCATTGACAAAATAAAATTAATCAGTCAAATGTATCCACTATGAGCCTCTCATTAAGAACCACAGCAAGCAGATTTTTGGGCAGCCTCAGAAGCCCCTGCTCCCTGATTTGCTTGGTTGATCTTGATTGTCTGGGGCTGCAAGGTACCGCATGAAATCTCAGTGTAGAGATGAAGAGACAATTCAATTTAATAAGCTATGTTTTGATCCATAAATGAATGGCATTAAGTATAATGGAATGGAACGTTAGTAGGTTCCATTGTTTAATTGTTTAAAATAGAATGGAATCTTATGCACGATGGTTGGTTGATGAAATGGGATAGAACCAACTATTATGAACCCCATTCCATAAAAAATGGAAACAATGGTATTGTGAAAGAAACCAAACACATTCATGATGAGTCTTGCATTTAATAGCATAGAAGTCATTCAGAAAATTTGATAGGTTGCAAATAGAAATAGCCACCTACCAAGAAACTAGGTTTTACGACTACTAGTTAAGAATATAACAACACGAATAAAATAACATAATTTCTTATTTCATTGACTCATAATATAGGAAGTATAATGCTTAAATAGGACTCAAAGGATTTATTTGCGAGTACGACTTTGGAGGGAAAAGAAATGAAAAAACCTTCCCTTTCCTCCCCTACAAAACCGAGCTCACAAATTAGGGTCTGTTTTTGAGCTGGTGTTTGGAGGGTAATGGAAAGAATAAAAAGGTTTGGAAGGAATGAAATACAACTGTGAGATGACTTTGAAGCCTTTGTTTTCCCTTCATCCCCTCCAAAACTCAACTCACAAACAGACTCTAAGAATATTCTAAAATCTGAATTATTAATGAACTCTATCTAATTATGTGATAACTATCCTAATTCCTACCCCTTTTCTTACAATGTATTAATCTTTTTTTAATTTTTGGGCCCTACAACCTATCGAACTTATTCAGAAAAATAGTCACATGCTCACAGCTCAGCTCACAAGACAATAAACTATAATTAGTTAGAAAGGCCAAAACCAAACCTCGGATTTTGAGTCAGTATCTGCAAGTCTTTGCTTGATGTCCCGAGCTATTGAAAAGAAAACCTCTTCCACGTTCAAATTTGTTTTAGCACTCTATACAAGCATAACCTCAGCATTAAAAGATCAACAACTTATGCATGCAATTTCAATAAGAGCAATGAAAGTTACTTACAGTCTCAAAAAATTTGATACCATACTCATCTGCAAGAGCTTGACCCTTAGAAGTTGGCACAGCCTAAGGAGAACATTGTGGGGCATCAAGTACAGCAAAACCATATATATATCCACAACGTTTACAAGCATGCCCAAAAACATGGATTAGAGTGAGTGAGCAACATACCCGTTTGCTTTCATCCATGTCAGCCTTGTTACCCACCAGGATCTTGTTGACATTGTCAGAAGCATGCTGCTCAATGTTACGAATCCAATTCCTAATGTCTGGACACGAGATGAAATAAGTATAATATCACATACAAGAACTGAAAACCATCATTGTCAAGTTGATGCATTAAATTGACCAAAAATAATAGATGTTCTACTAATACTTATAACTCAAAAGATTGAGGGTGGAAGAGAAATTACTGTTAAAAGAAGATTCATCAGTCACGTCATACACAAGCAAAATACCCATGGCTCCACGGTAATAAGCTGCAAAATAAGGATTAAATACTTGTCACAGAGGCATAACAATTAACAAATTTGAGAAGGTAGCGGAAGCCAAAATATGTAAATTTGAAACACAAACAAGTGAACAACATCCTAAGATATATTATTACATTTGTAAACAATGCTATACCAAAACCAATAATTATAGGAGTTTATTTTGTAAAGCATAATCATAAGGTTATATAAACAGTGGGGACAATGGATCCAGTCACTTAATAAGTTCAGCGATACACAACTTTTCAAGACTAAAACATTAAAGACTTCTAATTATACAGGAAAAACTTTCAATGTGATACACTGGCCATACACTAACCAGTTGTAATAGTTCGAAACCGCTCTTGACCAGCTGTATCCCATATCTGCAATTTGATCCGCTTTCCATCAAGCTCTATAGTCCTTATTTTGAAATCAATGCTGAAATTTTTTACCCATTCTAGTAAGATCAGTGTCACCTCGCATTACAGAAAAATAGACAAAAGACAATGAAGATAATATGATTGCACAAAAGATACATACCCAATGGTCGTGATAAAACTAGTTGTAAAAGACCCATCTGAGAAACGCAATAGAAGGCAACTTTTACCCACCCCTGCCAATATGAACAACACAATCAGATTCAAATAGTCAGGAATACAATCTACAACATAAATTTCCGAAAAGTTAATAAAAGAAACAAGATGAGTAAAAAATAAAATTAGCAAAAGGCATACAAGACCATCATTGTTTCATAGCTGTCAATTTAGAAAACAAGATAATACCATGCAACCAGTGCTAATTTAAATTCCAACAACAACAACCAAGTCTTTCCCCTCTAAGTGGGGACAGCTACATCGATCAAACAACGTAATAACGTTCTATCATAAATCAAGTACATGGCAAACCATTGATATCCAACTCCTTCTTAATAGTTTTGCCTGTAGTTTTTGTCAGTCTCCTTCTGCCCCGACTAATTGAGCTACCCTCCATCAGATCCACTCTCCTTATTAAGATTCTAAAGGTCTCCTCCATAAATGCCCAAACCATCTAAGCAAGATTCTAGAATCTTTTGTAGAATAAGTCGTTACCCTAATTTTTTCTCTAATACATTCATTATTTACCAATCTTGTCAAGTGTGTACACGCATCTAATGTAAGGTTCCCATCTCTACTACATTAACTCCACTACTATTCGCATTTTACCACCCAACAATGTTTTTTCATGCACATAAATCCAGTTATCAAACCCAATAAAACATGCTTAAGCAACCTAAATCTCTTTTGGTTTCAATTATCATTTACATTCCCTCATCACAATTAATTTTTACGACCAATTGCAATACAACTTAAGGGATAACTTAAAAACTACAAAAAATGAAAATGACAAATCAGATGACAAATAAGGCGGAGAACATTCTCATATGGAAGATCAGAACAAATCTAAACAGAAAACGATAAAAAAAAAGATAAATAAAATAGGAAAATGAAAAAAACATGAGAAAATTAATGGAATTGAAATTTACCGCTATCACCGATGAGAAGAAGCTTTATAAGGTAATCGTAATCGGCACGAGGTCTAGCAGGTTGAGTAGCCATTGAAGAATTTCAAATCAAGAATCAATCACCACAACAATACAAAACCGATGCTGTTTCTTTCTCTCTCTGATGACGAAAAAATATCAATTAAAATATGTAAATATTTATATGATTTTATAGGAATGATAAAAATAATAATTAGTGTTGATTAATCGAGAGAAATAAGTGAATAGAAAAGAGGGAAAATGGAAAATACCTAAAAGAGATGAAGAGGAACAAGGGAGATCCAGAAAGGATATGGGGAATGGAGTGAAAAGAGAGTGGGAGAGAATGCGTGTACCGTCAGCACTGGTCAGGCGTTGAATTGAAGGGAAAAAACATTCTTTAGGAGTTAATTAACCGAGTTATATATATTTTTATCTTTCAAAATAGACTCAAATTTATGAGTTGTGATTTGTTAATTTTTTTGATAAAAAATATAAGCTGACTGCGCATCATCTATTATTTATGTTTTATTGTCATTGATTTTTTAAAATAAATAATATAAATAAATGATAGATAATATATCAAACATATATAAATCTTTATAATAATAGTATATATATATTATACTCATATTTTTTTAGTAATCATTTTCATCTAAAATGCTAAAGGTATTTCCTATGTGCAAATATTGTCTTAGGTGGATTCTCATTTTTTTCATTTTTACATAATTTTTTTCCCTTTTTTGTGTACACTTGTAAAAATGATTATTTTTTCAATATACTTAATATAAAAAATCACAATGTATCAAAAATATAAATAATCCCAATCTCAAAATATAACACCGTGAATTTTCTGTGTATGTTTTATTAATTATTTATTTTATTAATGATTAATTTTAGAAATTAATCTGTATTTATTTAGGCTTAACCATAGTTGGGTGTTAGTCTTGTTTTGTGATTTTCTATTTTGTAGTAATTTTCGAAATTTTCTATGACGAAATGTTTTTGAGCTACTATCGGGCCAAATTAGTCCAAATTCGGCCCAATAACATGTTTTGAGTTCCATAAATCGGAATCAAATTCTGATTGCGCCATTGGCTTCGAAGTAATATTTCAAGTCAAGACAGACATCAAATTCGTTGAGAACGCATTTCTAAATAATTTTCATTCCAAATTTCATGTTTCGAAGTTCTAACCGTTAAACGAAATTGGGAGATCTTTAATATCCGACCGAGTATTAGCCGATAATACTCGGGCATGGTTTAATTGAGAATGTTTCACCGAAAAGGTCACATCACTTTCATATAAGAGGCTTGCTTGTTGCACAAGCAAAAATACAAATCCTCTTATACAAAATCCCTCATCTACCTCTTATACAATCAACTTTTTGGAAGAAACCTTTGGTCTTTACCCACTCCAAAATCTGATTTCTTTTCTTTAAAAGATTCAACTCTAACTTAGGAGAAACCCTTGACATTTTCAAACTCTTTCTTCACTCTTACATTTTCTAAAGAACTCTCAATGTAGTTCTTCATGGTTCTTTATTTTGATTTCTTCATCTCTTAAGATCTAACCATTAGATATTTATGAAATTTTAGTATGATGTTTATATATATGTTATGAACATTTTCAACCGTTGAAATGTTCCAATAATCTTCCCAACTCTTTTTATGTTTAAAACTCCAAAGAGATATTTTCTTGAACTTAGAAAGTTATTTTGAAACCATCAACTCTTTGTGCTCATGGGGCTGTTTTTAATGTTAAAAAGTTTGTATTTTTGTTGGCATTTGAACATGGTTAAAGGTGATGGTTGTATATCAAAGAAAAATTTAATGAGTTTTCCGAACCATGCAACGTTTGGACTTTTCCACTTGTTTTTGGCTTGAAAAATCATAGCCTTTGACAAGTTTAGAATAGTATACTTATAATGTTGAAGTTTGATTTTGTTTCAAAGGGGATGATTTTGTTATCAAAGGAACTTTTAAAGTGTTTAATGATAAGTTGAAGGATCAAAACTTTCCTTAGCATTAGGTCTAAATCATGGCCTATATGTGTTTAGGAAAAAAGTAGTTTTTAACTTTAAAATCCAAAATGTTTATGGGTGAGTTTTGTGAAAAAGTGTGTTTTAAAATATTATGAGTAAAAGTTTGGATAGTAAATGATATTCTTTGACTTCCAAGTTCAAGTAATGATTTGGGATAAAAGATGAATTAATAAAAGTCTTAACTTTATAAACTTAAAGTGTTATGAAGTAAAGGATGGTTGATTTGTTATAAGATGAACATTGATAAGGTAAGCTTACTTTAAAGTGGTAAGTGTAACTTAAGAAATGTATCTAAATGTTGTTTAAGTATGAGATAAACACTATCAAGAATGTGTTGAAATGACCATGGAAACCTATTATGCAAAATATGGAATATACTTAAGATGACCTACTTTAAAGTGGTAAGATCAACTTGAGAGATATGGATTTAAAAAGTGTGGACTTGGACTAAGAAACTTACCTTAATATGGTGAAGAATGGCTTAAAAAGTCTCCATGAAAATATAAATCTATGAGGTAATAAAAAAGTGTAAACTTTATTAAAAATTTATCTTGGAAAACGTTGGAAATCGGGAACAAGACTTTCGAGGAAAAAGGATGGTTCAAAAATATGAATCTTGGACCGGATGGATGAAAGTCGTTGAGTTCATAAATGGATGAAAGTCGTTGAGTTCATAAATGGATGAAAGTCGTTGAGTTCATAAATGGATGAAAGTCGTTGAGTTCATAAATGGATTAAAGTATTAAACCATGTTTTTACTTTAGGGTTGTCATGTAAACCAACCCACTATCTCGTAAAGGAAATCAAGCAGGCGACAACCTAAGGTGAGGGAGAATACATCATGACATAGTGGTGTCTGAATATGACACCCGAATCTCCTAAACTATCTCAAAAGTTTGGAGTTATATTTGTGTATTAAGAAAACCTGTACTTAATCAAATATTTGTGTGCATGGATTTTGTACGGATAATTTTTTAAGTTGTATGCTTAGAATAGCTTAAAATATCAAGTATTGTGGTATTTATCCATGAAGGAACACCACTCGAGAAACAAAAATACATAGGGATCGAAAACATCGGAGATTTTTGATCTAGTAGCCCAAAAAGGGCGAGGAAATTGTCCTGGTAACTGGACCACTTCGCCCGGGCGAACCAGCCTCGCCTGGGCGAGAGAGAAGTAGAGGATGAGGCCCCAATTTGGCGCCTAGGCGAGCCAGCCTCGCTTGGGTGAGGGCCAGACAGCTAGTTGGGCCTGTTCTGGGCGTTTTTGGCGCCCAGGCGACCATACCATGCCCGGGCGAGGACCAGACAAGTATTTCGACTAATTTTTGATGGATTTGTCGCTTGAGCAACAGTCACTCACTTGGGTGAGAATCAGGAAGAGAATTGAGTCTATTTTGATGAGTTTGTCGCTTGAGCGACAATATCTCGCTTGAGCGGGAGACATACAACATTTTTTATTGTTTCTGATTGTTTGATTGCTTAGACAATAGCCCTAGCTTGGGCGTGAAGTGTATTTACACTTGGGAAAGACCATGACTCAGATGATTGAGTCTGGTGCCAAATCGACAAACTTATATAAGTATCTTTGTTCTTGTGCCATTTAGGGCAAGGTTTCCGACTATGATATCGTGATTAGGGAAATGCCCAAAAAGAATTACATGATACCATGCAGCGTGGTCGTCTGACCGTAAGAGGCTTGGCCATGTGGTCATCCAGAATATTCAGTGATGGTTCATAGTGGTAAGGATGTTATTCCTCTATTACGTGATGATGTAAGATTGGGTCCTACAAGAAGCATTCCTTTGGGAGATGTCTTAGGTTGTGCCGATCATGTAAAAGAATGATTAAAACATTTAATCGGTTAACCTCAGTTAGTGTGCATATGCATTATGGATAATGAAGTAGTGGAGAAGAAATTTACAGGAGACGAATGAGCCTTGAGATGTTGAGAGGGACGGTGATGGTGGTGGTTCATCAGCAAAGTCTTGAGGGAGAGTCTAGGTGAGACGAGTCCCTTGTATTCCTGGATGAGGCATTTTGTTGGATTAGACAATTCTCACAGTGAAAACTATACGATCTCTAACAACCCCTCTTTGCAATCAGAATCGATGAGAGGGATGCCGATAAAGTGTTTGATACGACACCGTCCTAAAATGGACAGTTCTTTGGAACAGATCGATCACATATCCTTGCAAGGAATAGTTTGGTGTGTTCAAATCGGCTTGTTATGAGACCTGCACTCTCAGTTATTTTTGAATAGTTTATTGGGAGGATATTGGTGTAAGGATGAATGAAATAAACGTAGCATTCATATATTGAGCTCATGGATATTAATCCTCATGGTTGGAGTTATAACACCATTCATCATTTGCATTAATGTATGTGATATATATTGTGTATGTCATGCGTGTCTGTCTGGATATAATATTTTGTGCAATTCCATGTCGTCAATGAGTAATATTCCTTAGATGTCTGACTCCATTTTATTTCTGTGTGTCTTCTATTCGCGTTTTTTCCAGATGGATTGTTCTTCCATGATTCGGAGTTAGCGTTTCTCAATGTCCCAATAGGGGGCATGGAGGATTGAGGGAGACTGTTATACCTACACAGTGTCTTAGGCCTTAGAGTTAGAGATGGTATGTGATGGATCTTCCATGTGCTTTCCCTACCATCACGAGGAGTTGGAGGCTTCCTTTACCTTGCCTACTCGAAGGCCGAACCTGTTGTGTCGTCGACTCAGTTTGTGACCCCTCAAGGACCAGATGCTGCAGGGCCTTCCAGGAGGCGACGGACTTGGAACAATGCGATCAGTTCCCAAGTATGGAGGAGAGCAGATCGGCATATGATGCCAAACCTCTAGGCGAATGCAAGGGTGGTGACTCTGTCGTAACATTCATCCTATGTTCTAGAGGAGGAGATGGTGACGAAGGAAGAGGATTCAACAGCTGAAGAGGATGACTGCATGGAGTTGATCAACATCGAGGACTCCATTGAGGATGTCTACCTCTCCTCCGACTCTGAAATGGAGGAGGACCCAAGCAAGTGTTCTAGCACACCCGCAGACGTTGGGGCTAGCTGCTAGGACCTATTTCCATTTCTATTTTGCTTTTTGATTAGGGTACCTATGCAGGGTATTTATTTTGTGAGTAGTTTTATTTGTGCGACGATTAGGATTCTGCCTTGTATTTTGTACCAACATTTTCTGATATTCTAATGAAGTATTATTCAAAGTTCTATTGAGTTATTTTTTGTTACCATTAAGTAATGGTTTTTGATTTCCCATATTGTATGTTACTTAAAGTGATGTTCCGAAAATGAAATGAATATAAGGAAATAGATTTTATATGGCTTCATTATTAAAAAAAATTTACCCATTTTTGAGCAAGATTGTTGGAGTAATTTTCGGGGCATTACAACATAGTATCAGAGCGGTTCTTTTCTATCCGGCCTTTGTGTGTTTAAGTGTTTGCTGGTATTTTTCGGTTGGATATACAATCTATGAATCATTTCGATAGAAGAAGTATCTCATACATGTCTAATGTTCACAGATTTAAGATGATTGGACGTGGAAATGCTAACTTGGACTTTAGGGCTACGATGATTGCAGCAGTTCAGAATGTGAATGCTAAGTTGCATCAACTGAATCATCAACAACAACCACCAACTCAAGGATCGACTCAGTATAGGGGCTTGGACGAATTCTGGTGTCGTCAACCCCTAAATTTTGAAGGAGGCTTTGCACCAGATGTCGCAAATGACTAGATCCAGGAGTTGGAGAGGATCTTTCGGGCACTTATGTGCACTGAGGAGCAGAAGGTCGCCTATGCGACCTATATGCTTACTAAGGAGGCTGAAAACTGGTGGGAGTTTACTTGTCGCCAGATGGTGCATGAACAACAAGTTTTCAACTGGGCAACTTTCAAAGATAGACTTTTGCAGAAGTACTTTCCTACAGATATGAGGACCAAAAAGGATACGGAATTCCTGCGTCTGCAGCAGGGAAGCATGACAGTTGGGGAATATGCTGCCAAATTTGAAGATTTGGTGAGATATGCCCACACTACAATCAAGTGGGGAATGAAAGTTCTAAATGTGCCAAGTTTGAGGATGGACTTAGATAGGACCTGAAGGTGATGTTTGTACATCAGTAGAGACTAGATTTTTCAACTCTGGTAAACAGATGCCGACTTTATGAGGAAAGCGTGAAGGCAAGGAATGCAGCGCTGAAAAGTGTCGTACCACCTGGAAATTCCTATGGACTCCAAAGGAATTTCGGGCTAGGACTTGGAAGGGGAAAGCCTTTCAACCGTAACCATAAACCCTATGTTTCGTCATCAGGGAATCAACAGAGGAGTTTCAAGCCTTACAACAACATAGGCTTCTGACAAGGAAACAACAACAACAAAATGAGTTCACCAATTGGGAACTCTAACAACAACACATCACCTTGGTATTCAAAGTGTAAGGGGAAGCACTTCAGTGTCAACTTCCCAGTGTGTTATCAATGCAACCAGCCTGGACACATCAAGCCGATGTGCCCTAAGCTGAAAAGGGAAGAAGTGAATATTGTTCAAGCGAAAAGACCTAAGGCCAAAGGAAAGGTGTTCACCATGAGCGAAACTAAGATCGAGGGAAACGATGATCTTATACAAGGTACATGTCTAATTAATGAGATTTCCTTATCTGTGTTGTTTGATTCGGGTGCGACCCATTCTTTCATATCTAATGATTTTCTCAACCGATTAGCATTACCTATAGCGTCTTTACCCTATGACCTAATTGTATCCACACCCACTAATGAACTCGTCATAGTTTCAACTATGTGTTCTCAATGTCCCATAATGTTAGATGAAAGAACCTTTGTAGTAGACCTGATATGTCTACCATTATCCCAACTAGATATCATCTTAGGAATGGATTGGTTGTCTAACAACCACGTTCTTCTGAATTGCTTTAACAAAACAATATTCTTTAGTGACCCCAAAGACCCCATTGAATCTTGTTATGAAACCAAATGCACCACTGCCAATCAAATGAGGGAACTTTTGAAAGATGGAATTCAAGTATTTATGTTGTTGGCATCATTGGAAAAGAAGGATGGAGAAGAGATTCAGAATTTACCCGTGGTTAGAGATTTCTCTGAAGTCTTCCCGGATGATATTCATGGCGTACCCTCGGTACGGGAGATAGAGTTTGCCATCGATATGGTTCCTGGAATTGGACCGATCTCTATAGCTCCCTACAGGATGGCACCGTTGGAGTTAACAGAGTTGAAGAAGTAATTGGAAGATTTGATACAGAAACAGTTTGTTAGACCCAGTGTTTCACCATGGGGTGCTCCAGTGTTATTCGTGAAGATGAAGGATGGTAGTATGCGGTTGTGTACTGACTACCAACAGTTGAACAAGGTCACCATCAAGAACAAGTATCCAGTACCAAGAATTGATGACTTGATGGATCAATTGAGAGGAGTTACCGTATTTTCAAAGAACGATCTTAGATCTGGGTACCACTAAATATGAGCGAAGTCTGAGGATATTCCGAAAATTGCTTTCCGAACGCGATATGGCCATTACGAATATCTCGTGATGCCATTTGGTGTAACCAATGCTCCTATAGTGTTCATGGATTATATGAATAGGATTTTTCATCCATACCTCGACACATTTGTGGTCGTATTTATCGATGATATCCTAATTCATTCGAAAGATCAGGAGGAATATGCGAAGCATCTGAGAATAATGTTGCATGTGTTAAACGATAACCAACTCTATGCCAAACTTTCGAAATGCAAATTTTGGTTAGAATTGGTGAACTTTCTCGGGCATGTTATATCAAGTGGAGGAATTTCTGTCGACCCTGCTAAAGTGGGAACGACGATGGAATGGAATTCTCCAAAATCTATAATAGAAATCATAAGCTTCCTCGGTTTAGCAAGATACTATTGGAAGTTCATTGAAGGATTTTCAAAGTTGGCGTTGCCATTGACTACGTTAACAAGGAAATACAAGACTTTCGTCTTTACGGCGAAGTGTGAGGAAAACTTTCAAGAACTAAAGAAGAGATTGACTACAACACCTGTATTGATTCTACCAGATCCGAAAGAGAACTACAACGTGTATTGTGACGCGTCTAAACAGAGCCTGGGTTGCGTGTTGATGCCACAACAAAAAGTGGTTGCTTATGTGAATACTCAATTTTGTCTGGCTCGGAATACATTTTATCAAAAAAATTATAAACAAATAAAAAATATTTTTTTTTGGCTTAATGACCTAACACAAGATCTCAATTTGAATTTCAAAGAGGGGTTTATTTGAAATCGCTCACAAAATTGTTTCCAAAAAATAAAAAGGGAATTTTAAAAAGAGTATTTAAATGATAATCAATAACTTCATGATAACTTATATTTAATCCATTTTCATTTTTTTATTTAAAGGAAATCGAAAAATGATTTTTAAGTGGCTTAATGGTCACTTATTAGCTAGAATCAATTCTTTAAAAATGTTTACTATGACAAAATTCATTAATTTGCATGTATTAGAAAATATATTTTGTGATCCTACAATGACGAAATGTTTTTAAGGTTTTAATGAAAGTTGAACCCAAAGATAGTTTTTTAGAGTCAAAAAATTATTTTAGATTTCTCAATAATTGTTTGGTCGTGTTCTAAGTAACACTTCTTTTAAAGTATCCCAAAAAACAACAAAAACAAATATTTAAATGCAAATTAATGACTAAAAAATTTCAAAACTTAATTTTAAAGACCATAATAACTAAACTCATTTTTTTGGTTGGATTATTTGAATGTGAAAATCTTGCATTGAAATCTACTTAATAAATTGACTAGACATTAAAAAGATTGTACTAAAGAGTGATTGAATCATATTTTAATTCTAGTTATGGCCTTGATTCTCTAGAGTATATAACAAATTGAGCCATGTGCAAAAATTAGTACTAAGTAGTGATGGAAATCATATTTCTAATTGGGAATTAATAAGGAAATAAAATCAAATCTGAACATGGATTCTATCCTATGAATTAATGGGTAGTCTTGGCTATAAAATGAGAAAACTGCACCATTTTTTCTTTCCTAACAAATCACAATCCATTAAAAAATCATCATTCTCAAAACAATCCTCCATTCTAAAACATCCTTCACCCATCATTTATTTCCAAAAATCCTCCATCCATAATCTCAAAAACTCTCATACACAACGAATTCATATCATTTATAACAATCCCAAAATCTGTGACACACAACAACCCATCAATTTCTCATTCATCTTTTACTCAACCACAAATCCATAAGAATTTCATCTAGAAAGTCTTTCATCCGTCATCTATTCCCAATTATCTTCAACCATTCTCTCAATAAAAAATACAATCATCAGTCATTTTCTTCCCTAAACATCATCTTCCATGCACAATCATCCAAAAACAATCATCTTCAACCAAAAAACAATAATTAAAGATCTCACCTACACAAAAATGAGAAAAATCACAAAGAAACTTAGGAGAAATTATAATTGCATTAGAATACATTGTAGAGAAGCTTCAATTACATGTCAAAGTCATGTCTCTCAATTTGTTTTTGCACACAAACTTCCTACCTGCATGCTTGACATTGGTTAACCTTTTTTGCACCATTTTTCCTGGGAGTTGCAACATTCCATTGTTGTTGGAATCAGTGTGAGAGGTATGTCATTTTCATTACTTTCTTTTATAGTAGTTTTATTTTTGTTATTAATAATTTTGCATTAGTAATAATAATTATCATGATTATAACATATAACTATAACTACATCAAAAAAATAAATGTATAAACAATATACTCTTTGCGTACACACTACAACATTCTTTTTAATGAATATTTAATTTTGAAGCAAAATTGGTAATTAATTTGTTTCTCACCATATATCAGTTGAAAACTTATTCAATAATATATAAAACAAAGATCTATGAGTCAATAAAAATGAAACCACAATACCATAATTTTAAGATATAAGATGCGGTATCGGACGTAAGGGCTATGCTTCGCACATATTAAAAAACGGCTTTTAAATAAAAAAACAAAAATAGAATTTTTTTAACCAAGTTTTAATATAAGATGTGGTATCAGACGTAGGGGCTATGCTTCACTCATTTTAAAAAATAATAATTTAAACGTTACTTCTTTTAAGAAATAAAATCAACCCCATAAACAAACTTTTTCTACCTAAAGAACTATATAGTCTTGATTCCCAAAAAGAGATATGAAGGACCAAGATCACTCTTGTGATACATAATAATAAAATAAAGTTTTTTTTATTTGTAAAAATCTAATAACAACCCAATTAATAATCCATGCAATATATTAGGGTACCGTTCAAACAGACAACTGGGGTGCTAATACCTTTCCCAGTGTGTAATTGACTCCCGAACCTGGATATCAAAGTCCAAGGCCCAATCAATGCGATTGAGCAAAAATATTTTTCTACATTTTTTATTGGAAAAAATGTAGTGGTGACTCTAATCAGGTCGAGCAGCCGAAAATCGGGGCACGACAACTTATGCTTCAAGACAACTAAACACACACCAGCAGAATTATCCGACGCACGACTTGGAGTTGGATGCGATCGTATTTGCTCTCAAAATCTGGAGGCGTCATCTTTATGGTGTAAGATTTGAAGTCTTTAGTGATCACAAAAGTTTGAAGTATCTGTTTGATCAGAAGGAGTTGAACATGAGGCATAGAACGTGGATTGAATTTCTCAAGGACTATGACTTTGATCTCTAATACCACACTGGGAAAGCTAATATGGTGGCTGATGCCTTGAGTTGAAAGTCCCTGCATATGTCAACCATGATGGTCAGAGAGATGGCATTGATTGAAGATTTCATGAATTTAAGTCTCGCGGTGCAAGTAAAACCTAAAAGTTTGACTTTAGGTATGCTTATGGTAACAAATGAATTTTTGGAACAACTAAGGGGTTTGCAAAGTTCCGATTCAGAATTTCAAGAGAAGAGAACCCTTGTTGGTTGAAGGGAGAGCCTCATAATTTCAAGAAGGAATCGATAGAGTGCTGAGATGTAAGAACCGAGTCTGTGTGCCAAGACACCCCGATTTGAAAATGGCAATCTTGGACGAAGCCCATAAGACAAACCAAGTATTCATCATGGAGCTACCAAGATGTATGAAGACTTGAAGAAGTTGTTCTGGTGGTTTGGTATGAAGAAAGAAGTAGTAGAACATGTCTTGCACTGCTTAACATGTCAAAAGGCAAAGATCGAGCATAAGTGACCCATAAGGGAACTTCAACCTTTGGATATTCCCGTGTGGAAATGGGATAGCATCGCAATAGATTTTGTGAGCGGATTTCCTCAAACTCCGAAAGGTTATGACACACTTTGGGTGATAGTGTATCATTTGACGAAGACAACTCACTTTTTACCAATTAATATGAAATACTCATTGGAATGGCTAGCAGATTTGTAGATCAAAGAGATTGTCTGATTGCATGGTATTCCTACAAATATCATCTCGGATAGAGACCCACGTTTCACTTCAAAATTGTGGAAAGGTTTGCAAACAACCTTAGGTACCAAATTAAGTATGAGTTCAGCTTACCACCCATAAACGGATGGCCAATCTGAACGGACTATCCAATCTTTGGAAGATCTGTTGAGAGCATGTGTGTTGGAACACTCTGGAAGTTGGGCGGACTACTTGCATTTGATAGAGATCACCTACAACAATAATTTTCATTCAAGCATCGACATGGCGCCGTATAAAGCTCTTTACGACAGAAAGTGCAGAACACCGTTATGCTGGTTTGAAGTAGGGGATAATATGATATTAGAACCCAATGTGGTTTAGAAGACGACTGAAAAGATCAGAATGATAAGAGAAAACATGAAGACAGCTCAGAGTAGGTAGAAGAGGTATTATGATAAAAGGAGGAACCCTCTCAGTTTTGAGGAATGAGATCATGTCTTCATGAGGGAGGTTCCAACAACTGGTATTGGCAAAATGCTTAAAGCCCATAAGCTTACCCCTAAGTTCATAGGACCATACCAAATCCTTAGAAAAGCCGGACCAATAGTTTACCAAATAGCCTTGCCATCTTTATTGTCAAACCTACATAATGTCTTCCATGTGTCTCAACTTAGAAAATACATTAGTGACCCATCGCACATCATTGAACCCGATTCAATTTTCACTTTTGAATCTATGCCCTTGAGAATTGCGGATCGCAGTGTGAAGACGTTGTGAGGCAAGGAGATTGCCTTGGTCAATGTGATTTGGAGCCAATCAATTGGAGAATATGCGACTTGGGAAGTCGAGGACAACATGAAAGAGTCATACCCCTCTCTATTTTCTTAAGAGGTATATTTAATTTTTTAGAACGAAAATCTTATAAGTGGGGGAGGATTGTAACACCGTGAATTTTCTAGGTTTGTTTTATTAATTATTTATTTTATCAACGATTAATTTTAGAAATTAATCGGTATTTATTTAGGCTTAACCATAGTTGGATGTTAGTCTTTTTTTGTGATTTTCTATTTTGTGGTAAATTTACGTAATTTTCTATGACGAAAGGTTTTTGAGCTGCTCTAGGGCCCAAATTCGGCCTAATAATGTGTTTTTGAGTTCCGTAACTCAGAATCGAATTACGATTGTGCCATTGGCTTCAAAATAATATTTCGTGTCAAGATAGACATCAAGTTCGTTCATAATGAATTTCTAAATAATTTTCACTCTGAATTCCGTGTTTCGAAGTTCTAACCGTAAACCGAAATCGGGAGATCTTTAATATCCGACCGAGTATTAGCTAACAATACTCGGGTATGGTTTAATCGAGAATGTTTCGCTGAAAAGGTCACATCACTTTCATGTAAGAGGCTTGCTTGTTGCACAAGCAAAAGTACAAATCCTCTTACACAAAATCCCTTAAATCACTCATCCACCTCTTACACAATCAACTTTTTGGAAGAAACCTTAGGTCTTTACCCACTCCAAAATCTGATTTCTTTTCATTAAAAGAGTCAACCCTAGCTTAGGAGAAACCCTTGACATTTTCAAACTCTTTCTGCATCTCTTAAGCTCTAACCATTAGATGTTTATGAAATTTTAGTATGATATTTATATATATGTTATGAACATTTTCAACCGTTGAAATGTTCTAATAATCTTCCTAACTCTTTTTATGTTTAAAACTCCAAAGAGATATTTTCTTGAACTTAGAAAGTTATTTTGTAACCATGAACTCTGTGTTCATGGGGTTGTTTTTAATGTTAAAAAGTTTGTATTTTTGTTGGCATTTGAACATGGTTAAAGGTGATAGTTGTATATCAAAGGAACATTTAAGAAGTTTTCCTAACCATGCAAAGTTTGGACTTTTCCACTTGTTTTTGGCTTGAAAAACCATAGCTTTGGACAAGTTCAGAATAGTATATTTTTAATGTTGAAGTTTAATTTTGTTTCAAAGGGGATGATTTTGTTATCAAATGAACCTTTAAAGTGTTTAATATAAGTTGAAGGATCAAAACTTTCCTTAGCATGAGGTCTAAATCATGACCTATATGTGTTTAGGAAAAATTTAGTTTCTAACTTTGAAATCCAAAATGTTTATGGGTGAGTTTTGTGAAAAAAGTGTGTTTTAAAATATTATGAGTAAAAGTTTGATTAGTAAATGATATTCTTTGACTTCCAAGTTCAAGTAATGATTAGGGATAAAAGATGACATAATAAAAGTCTTGACTTTATAAACTTAAAGTGTTATGAAGTAAAGGATGGTTGATTTTATTATAAGAAGAAGATTGATAAGGTAAGCTTTCTTTAAAGTGGTAAGTGTAACTTAAGAAAAATGTGGATTTAAAAAATGTGGACTTGGACTAAGAAATTTACCTTAAAATGGTGAAGAATGGCTTAAAAAGTCTCCATGAAAATATAAATCTATGAGGTATAAAAGTGTAAACTTTATTAAAAACTTATATTGGAAAACATTGGAAATCGGGATCAAGACTTTCGAGGAAAAATGATGATTCAAAAATATGAATCTTGGACCGGATGGATGAAAGTCGTTGAGTTCGTAAATGGATTAAAGTGTTAAACATGTTTTTACTTTAGGGTTATCATGTAAAATTTGATTCACAAATCACTAAATTGTTTTTGTGTGTTTAGTTTCGAAGCTTTCGAAATTGGACGACCAACCCACTCTCTCCTAAAGGAAATAAAGCACGCGACAACCTAAGATGAGGGAGAATACATCGTGACATAGTGGTGTCTGAATATGACACCCAGATCTCCTAAACTATCTCAAAAGTTTGGAGTTATATTTGTGTATTAAGAAAACCCGTACTTAATCAAATATTTGCGTGCATGGATTTTGTACGGATACTTTCTTAAGTTGTATGCTTAGAATAGCTTAAAATATCAAGTATTGTGGTAGTTATCCATGAAGGAACACCACTCGAGAAACTAAATTGCATAGGGATCGAAATCAGCAGAGAGTTTCGATCCGATAGCCCAAAAAGGGCGAGGAAATGATCTTGGTAATGGAACCACCTCGCCTGGGCGAGAGAGAAGCAGAGGATGAGGGCCCAATTTGGGAGTGGGCCAGACAACCAGTTGGGCCTGTGAATACACATTATGGATAATGAAGTAGTGGAGAGGAAATTTACGGGAGACGAATGAACCCTGAGATATTAAGAGGGACGACAATGATGGTGGTTTGTCAGCAACGTCTTGAGGGAGAGTCTAGGTGGACGAGTCCCTTGTATAAATTATGTTAATGTAATTTTAAATAATATTTATGAAGTAAAAAAATAAAAGAAAAATATTGGTGGAAAAGTTTGTAAATAAATAATAATATAATACAGAGGGTGGTTAAAGTGATTGATTTTGGGAACACATATGTTCTCTCACAAGTTGTGTTAGTGCATGTATTATCATCTTATGATTGATTGTAAAAATATTTTTAAGTTAAAAAATTAATAATTAACTATTTTTCTGACCAACCTTACTTTCTCCTTACATATGGAGAAAAGGAATTTTGATACGTCTCATGTACTTTTAATTTCTCTCATCCCTTAGACTCCATTTGGTTGGAGGGAAGAAAGTAAGAAGTGAGAAATATGTGAGAAAGATAGTGAAAATAGAGAAATATGTGAGATATAAAGTGAAGTTTTGTGTTGTTTGGTTGTATGAAAAAAGAAGAAAAAAAATGTGATTTTACTCCCTCACTCTTCCACTCTCACTTTCTCATCACTTGAGAGAAGAAAGAATTTTGGTGGATCTCATTTAATTTTTTACTCTTTCTTCTTAAACTCTCTCCTTAACCAAATGAGTTTTCCCTTAACTTCTCTTCTCTCATTTTCATTCTCTTTCTCCTTCATTTCTCCTCTACCAAAGAAAGGTTTACTTTATTCTAAACCAAATGAAGGAAAAAAGTGCACTTTTAGTTATCAAATGTTGTCATGTTATTTTATATAATGAAACATAAATTGATAAAAAAATCTTTGTAACAAAATAACCTTTTTAAATGATCAATCAGTGAAAATTAATTTACCAATTGAAAAGAAACAATTTGATTTGTTTGAAGAAAAAAATTATAAGATCAACCGGTTCGACTGTTATCATATTTGATGTGTTGTTATCTTATTTGGGGCAACATGTATTTCACGTTCAACTATAAGATGAGATTGTCATTATATATGTTGATAGATTTTCATTAGGTATATATTGGAAGGAGAATCACTCTCGCACAAACATATAAGTTAGATGATGAAAAATATGACTTGGTGTCTAAAAAATTAGTGTGACTTGCTAATTTCTAAGTAGGGATGACAATAAAAATTGAATATGTGATTATCCGTTTGAATTCAACTAGAAATTAACAGGGAAAACCTGTTATGATTTAATTTAGGTTTTACATGAATTCAACTTTTAGGTTCAGATTTAGTACATCTAATACGCTACCTCAAACTCATCCCTAATTTGGTTTATGTATGTAAGGTATTGAACAGAAAGGTTGTTTTCGGATTATTTTCTCTTTTGCTAATTGTTTAATGGTTACTCAGAAAAAGGATATACATACGTCATATACTATTCCTTATAAATCAATGAGAGAAGCAAGAATAAGAAAGTTATGATGAATAATGGCAAAGGGAATTGTTGAAATTAAAAGAAAAGAAACAGTGTCCATAACATAACTCCCATATATGATTTCATTCTTATAAACATATCCAAAATGGAGCACCACCTAAAACAATATGCATAGTGTAGGTTTCAAACTCACTGCATATGCATTCACATTCAGTTTCAAACTTTTAAGAACCCATTTGAATGGTTAATTTGGAACTCACTTCATATTCAAAGTTTTAAGAATCTATCCGGGCGGGTTTTCATTGGGTTGAGGCTACCTAAACTCAACGTCATTGAAGATTGTAGCATAATTTTCAACCTCCTTAGATATGGGTTTAACTTTGAGTTTTGAATTTTGAATTTGAGGTTAGGTAAACACAAACTCGCCAGAAACTGCCTTATTGTCATTCCTATGCATATGTCTTAAAAGGATTAGGTTAATAAATAAAAAAAGAACAAATCATATTTCAATTAATGTACTCTTAATGGGACAATGGTTATTATGTATGGTGTACCATACTCTGTTTAATTCATTGACCCGAAAATGTGTTTGAATACTCTCTTGTATTCAAGATCATGACATATGGTAAGAAAAAATCAATAGTTATGTTTTTAAGGTGAAAATAAATTAAAATTTTAATTAAAAGATTTCTCAAATCCATGTTCTTCTCCCACTCAAGTGAAAACATACCTAGGAATGAGAAAAGGCAACATCTCATTTCTCTTCTACTTCATTGCACATTCTTATGAACCTGCATCTCAGATATTTCTCCACTATCCCATAATTGCATTATCGTCGCCTCATGTGTCGCCACCATCTAAGAAATTTTATTTATACTCAACCATTTCTTCTATCATTCTACCTCAATGCTTTTCTAGAAATCTCATCATATCTCATTCATTTCTTCTAGAAACTAACAAACGAAGGAGGGTAGATTACCTTAGTTATGGTTAAATAGGGGAAAATGATGAGACGTTGGTCCGACACGACAAGGTGCTGGTGCGACGATAACATCATGGTATGTGGAGGAGGAAGTTCACTTGAGTGTTGAATAGAATGGAAGAAAAACTTTTATTGAGTAAATTATACTGACACCCCTGAGTTTTAGTGAAATTATACAAACTATCCCTCACTTTTTTACACCTACACAAACCTCCCTTAATTCTTATATTTTTTATTACACTGACCGCCCCTACATAAGAAATAAGTGTAATCTTTTAAACAAAAAATGTGATAAATGCAACTAAGTTAAACAAAACATGATATATTGTGGAGACAAATCCAAATGATATGAGTCCAATATTTCTTTATTATTTTTGGTTTGTTACACTATATTATAAGAGCGATTTAAACAATATTTCTTTAGAATTGTTGATGCATTTTGTAACCAAAAATAATAGATACATTAATTTGTATATTATTTAGACTTGTCTACACAATATATCATATTTTGTTTAACTTAATTGCATTTATCACATCTTTTGTTTAAAAGATTACATTTATTTCTTATACAATGATAGTCAGTGTAATAAAAGTATAAAAACGAGGGGAGGGTTGTGTAGGTGTAGAAAAGTAGTGGGTGATTTGTGTAATTTCACTAAAACTCATAGGGTGTCAGTGTAATTTACTCTTAGGATTTTTTAAACTTTTTATTTAATTAAATTTGTACTATTTTTACTGTAAAATTATAATTATTGATTTTCTACCCAAAAAAGATAAAAAAAATACTCTTAATAATACAAAAAATAATCATTGATTTTTTTTATATCATATATCACCGAAGGTATTAGGGCCTCTCCAATGGTGGAGAGAATCCATATCAAAAATATAATAACTTTAATTGAAATTTTCAATTCATTAAATTCAATCAACCAATAAGAAGATAACACATAGTACAGCGCATATTGTCCTAGTCATAATCTGTGCTCTTAAGGTCCTAGGACACCAAATCAAACAAGCAAATTACTTGCTCTTAAAATTCACGTCAAATGTAAGATTAACCACAATCTTTCTTCCTATACTATTAGAACAAAGATCTACTCCATTATTATTAGAGATAAATGTATGATTCTCCATTTATTTTTAATGACAAATGTGTAATTTTATTATAAGTAAAATAATAAATGTCATTGAAAAATATATTTTCCTTTATTTATTGAAGCATTTATCTCTCCATTAATAAAGATAATACTAAATCATATTATTGCATGACGTAGGTTGTGAAAAATAACCGGGATGCAGGCCACTTCCCATGGTAATACTAAGTAAATAAGCATTAAAGCTACAATTGATACTTGCAATTGGTGCTTGGGTTGTGTATATTAGGGATTAGAAATTTTTATTTTATTGTTTAAAATGAGAGATTGGAGATTAGAGATTAGAAATACAAAGAATAAAATAGTCTACTAAAATAATATACATACCAAATGGCATAATGTTGGTGAATCAAGACAAATTCCTATCACTCATATATCATACACCACGCATGTTACTATGTCTAGCCCGTGTGTTATGCTAGGACAACACTGTTGTGCCTATCTTTTTCTATCATTTTCGTGAAAGATGACATAATGGAAGTGTGAGCATCTTCTTTTGTGTGGAAGAGTTTTGTATGAATCTAAATCTCTTTGTTGTAATGTAACAAAAGTTAATTTGTACTATCTTGAGTTGTACCTGAAAATAAACTCTCTTACTCAAGTCAATATAAATGTTTGCTTTGAGGATAGAAAGTAAAATGAAAGTGTATGAAAATGAGTAAGTATCCCTATATTTATAGATAGATAGGGTAATGTACTCTAAGATAGATGATTTCATCATTACGAATCATCATGCTTTATCTTTGTTAAGAGTGATATTGTTGTAGACTTGGTTTACCATAATCACGTGAACAAAGAGAACTTGCACTCCTCAGAGAGGCGACATGTCCGTTGGCATATATGAGTATTTTCCAATTTTGTAGGTGTTAACTTGGTTATATTATATTATTTTTGTCCTTTTTCATAGCTAGGTTGACATCCTATGTATGACTGACAATGTATACACAGTTGTCAGGTTTTGGGCCTAACTCATAGTAGTTGGATGATGTTGATGAGTCCTGTCATTAGGTCAAAG
The DNA here is from genome assembly GCF_001865875.1 of Lupinus angustifolius. Classification (NCBI taxonomy): domain Eukaryota; kingdom Viridiplantae; phylum Streptophyta; class Magnoliopsida; order Fabales; family Fabaceae; genus Lupinus; species Lupinus angustifolius. The sequence goes on from NC_032027.1 coordinate 6,611,310, forward strand.
ACAACCATATCATACTTACCTTCCTCCGCACAATGTAAAATAATATATATATATGAAACTACTAACTAAACCCATAAATATCCTTTCATAAAAAATACCTTATACAGAAAAACAAGAAATATCGGTTCTAATTTAATTAGAACCTTCTCACCTTTCATTTCCTTTTTCTATTAAATGTTTATTCTATTCAATAGTCGTCGGTACAGGACACTCACAATTTTCTTAGATCCTAAGTAACATTTGACTAAAATAGCATCTATTTGGATCTGCTTGATGCTTCAGTTATGATATTCGTTTTCCTTTCTTTCGACGCTTTTGCACATTCCTCGCGTTAGTTATAAGAAATTAACACATGAACTGTTAGTTATATGAGTACCCTTTTTCCTTCATGAATAATCGTTTAAATGACGTGGGTCTCATCAAAGATATGTAATGATTCCCCAATTTTTTCCTCTCTATTTTGATTCAATATTTTAATATGTATATGTATATACAAAATTTTATTTAATGGTTGAAAAGTTAGAACTAATACTTACTAAAACATCTACTTAATATAACATCATTTAGACATGGGTTATATATTGGCGCAAGAAAAATATTAAACAATGATGCAGCTTGTGATAGATTTAACAAAGGATCTTGTCATGTAATTTTTCTGGCATGCGATCATATGAAGGAGGTAGGCAAATAGAAAACTGGGAATTTTACATTTATTAAGAGTTTTATTAAATATTTGGATATGTAATAAAAGTGTAAAACCATTCTTGAAAAACTTAAAATGTTGAGAGTTAAAAATTAAATAAATAATTCTCAATATTGACTTTACACTTTTTGGTGGCTTAAAACTCATTTTTCTATTTTATACAATATTTGTGAAATCATTAAAGATATTGTGTGTTTTCTTGAACCACACCAAACCATATGAGAAGTTTGTAGTTCATACGCCTCCATACTGAAAGACAAAATTCCATTAAAAACACAAGATATTAGTTTTATGAATAAAACAAATGTGGAAGTGCCTTGAAATAACAAATACATGGTTATTTTTGAATGAAAACTAGCTCATTGGATATCGTATGTTGTTTAGGAAAAATAGGAATTGTAAAATTTGGGGTAAAAATGGGTTTGGAATTTTATTTGAAAAACGGAAAATTGTCAACTATTTTAAATTAAAATAAAAGAACTATTATTATTTTATTCCTTTTTTCGTCTTGAGATGTGTTCCTCCCCGGACAAATCCAGGTTATCCTAGGACAAATTTGGGCAATCCTAGTTGAATATCGGGCTGGCAAATACATTGTCACTCGCGATCATCTATCGGGCGGAGCCAAGCCTGCTAAAAATATGTTACGCACCTCTGATTTGACATTAATGCCTCTGACTTGACATTAACACCTTTGACTTGTTATTAATGCATCTGACACACCATCAATGCATCACTGACTCGTCATTAATAAGGGCTGACATTCCACCTGTCACGCCGCCTACAAGTTCCACCTATTCCCCCAATAGATAGCCACTCGCAGACTGACAGGATGGCTCGGGACAGTCCGACATACCCTTGTCTTACCCACCTAATGCTAGCCAATGACCAAGCGCCACCTTAGCTGATTCATACTCTATAAGTAGAAGATCCTTACAGAAAGTATAACTAATACTATTCCGTCATTTATTGCTTGCACTTATTGTTCTTGCTCTAACTTCTCTCTTATTTACTCTCATTGTCTCTCTAGAGACTCCATACTGACTTGATTGTCGGATAACCTTTTCAGGTACCTCCCCTAGCGGGTCCAAATGACATTCGACCAAGACTTTTGATCATCTCCATTCAACCGGGCACTCGATACTGACTACACCCGATCAATACTAAAGAACATTGGTGTCATTTGTGGCTTAACTTCAACATGGTGACCACCCGTAACCAAGCTCAACCACTCAGCCAAGTAGAACCACTCACCACAAACATTCCTCCAAACCACGACACTCCCTACATTGACCCTCCAACAATAGTACAACCATCCCATCAAGCAAGCCAAAGTCATCCCCCAAACCCAACCCTAGAAGCACACACTACTAATCAACTCCTCCAAATGGTAAAAACCCAAGGCCAGTTTATCCATTAACAGGCCTAGCTATTAGTCGAATTTCGCCAACATAGACCTGAACCTAGTAACAGACCCTTGCGGCCAATTACTGATGAGCACTCTGTAGAGTCCGCCGAAGATTCCCGGCTTATAGCCCCCCTAAAGACAAAAACCACCCAGATAACTCATCCTTCTACTTTAGCTCCTCACAAGTAAGACACCCCTTCACTGAAACAATCATGTCCTCACCACTCCCTAAGCATCTAACCTGCCCAAACAACATTGACCAATATGATGGTACCACTAACCCACAGGATCACCTAGACGCCTTAGAGGCCTCTATGCTTTTCCATGGGGCGACTGACTCCATCATGTACCGAGTCTTTCCCCTCACTCTGAAACGCGCTGCTCTGCTGTGGTTTACACATCCGACACTGAATAACATTGATCAATGGACAACTCTTGCTAACGGGTTCAACATCTGGTTTACAGCAAGCAGAGAACAACCTCGATCTACCTATACCCTGTCTGGTATACGGCATGAACCGCATGAGCCTCTTCGGGCTTACTTAGACAGGTCCAACACGGAGGCCATAAAAGTCTGCACCTTGAGTCTAGGGATGGCGGTACATATTTTGGTAACAGGAATGCAAGATGGCCTCTTCATGCAAGAATTGGCCAAATACTCGGACCTCACCAAGGAAGATCTTCGGCCGAAGACCCAACAATTTATTAACCTAGAAGAAACTCGTCCCACCCGCCAATCTTCTGAGCATAGAGAATATAACCCCCATGATGACTCACCCCGACCATCGAAGAAACCAAAATACTCTACATATACTCCATTCAATGCTAGTCGCACCAGGATACTACAAGAATTTATAGCCACTCATCTCGTCCAGTTCCCTAAGCCCAACCCGGGGAGAAAGCTGGGGACCCAATATCGATCCAAGTATTATGATTTCCACACTTTTTTAGGCATGTCACATAAGAGTGTACCCAGTTGTAGGACACTATTGAAGATCTAATTCAAGTTGGCCACCTACAACACTTTATTGCTCGAGCCCGACATGGAAGGTCTCCACCACCACGTCGATCTAAAAAAAACTCAACAGAAACGTCCTCTGAACAGGGACCGCAGAGACAAATACCACCCCAATAACCAACGACAGAGGATTCAGGTAGACATTAACACCATATTATGCGGATTCACTGTAGGGGCACCTCTAGGGCAGCGCAGAAAAGGTATGTTCGGGAAGTCATGCAAGCAACTTTCTGGAATCCTCGCCATCATCATGAGAATAGAGTGGCACCCCCGATTTCCTTTGACGATCATGATTATGAAGGTGTTGTTCGTGGTCATAGTGATCCCTTTGTCATCACCGCTAAGATGAATAACAAAAAAATTGGGAGGATATTCGTTGATTAAGGCAGTTCGGTGGATATTATGTTCCAAGACTTATTCATCAAAATGGAGTTAAAAGACATAGACTTATAGCCTTATGACGGTCAGCTAGCCAGTTTCACTGGGCAAGGGATCACCTCTTGTCTTTATCCTGAACGTCATTTTCAGCCAGTTGCGTAAGTTTAATATGTGCCTCAATCCATATAAATGTACTTTCAGGGTTGAAGCCAAAAATTTCCTAGGATTTATGTTAATGAGTCTATAAACATACGCAACCCTCGCTCGGTCAAAGAGGTGCAGCAGTTGAATGAGCGATTGGTGGCATTATCCAGATTGCTCCCTACATCCGCCAAGCATTCCATCCCACTCTTTCAACTCCTAAAAAAGAGCAAACTTTTGACTCGTTAGATGCTTGTGAGGAGGCCTTCCAGACCTTCAAACAATACTTGGCTATTCATCATGTGCTTTCTAAGCCAGAACATGTTGAGACACTTTATGTCTACCTCGCAGTGACTGATGAGGCTGTGTCAACCGCCCTAGTCAGGGAAAGTGAAGAAGGTCAACATTTGGTTTACTTCACAAGCAAAGCTTGGCAGAGTCTTGAGCTCAGGTACCAGAATTTGGAAGAAATCGCATATACCCTCTTAGTGGAAACAAGACGACTACGATAGTATTTTCAGTCCCATCCTATAGTGGTTAGAACTAATCAGCCAATCCAGAAATCCTGTACAAGCCAGAGCTAGTTGGACGAATGATATCTTGGTCTATTGAGCTCTCACAATTTGATATATGATTTGAGCCCAAGACAGCTATCAAGAGCGAAGTCTTGTCGGACTTCGTTTCCAAGATGACCGTGCAACCAAATAATCCTGGGAAGGTCTGGCCAATCTATATGGACGGCTCGTCCAATCCTCGAGGCAGTGGAACCAAGCCGAGTATGAAGCTTGTATCGTTGGTTTGCAATTAGCTAGAGAGGTCAGTGTAGAAAAGGTGGCCATATGCAACGATTCCCAACTCGTTGTCTCACAAATAACGGGTACCTACTAGACAAAGGATATTTTATTGATAAAGTACCTAGAAAATGTTACAGAGCTTATGGCTATGTTTGAGGTTGCTTCCATTCAGCATGTGTGTAACACCGTGTTTTTTCGAGCACATTTAATTAAATATTTAGTTGTTAATTAATACTTATAGAAATTAATCAGTAATGCTTTAGGCTAAACTCAGTTTAGTTTTAGTCTTGTATTATAATATTCTTGCTTTCCATATTTTTTTTTCAAGATTTTTGGAGAATAAAAGTTTCTGAGACGATTTCCGGTCGTTTTATCGAGTTTTCGCCCGGTTTTTTAGTTCCGTAACTCGGAATCGAATTCTGATTTCGTCGTTAGCTTTGAAATATTATTTCTAGTCAAAATAGATACCAAGGTCGTCCGTAACTCACCTCTAGGTATTTTTCACCTCGAAATTCAAGTTTCGACGTTTCGGACAAAAAAACCTAAATCGGTAGATCGTATTTTCCGGACGAAGTTACCCGATATACTTGGGTACGACTTCAATTTTGAAATCACGTCGTATTAATAAAGTCGGAGTATTAATCACATCATGGGTCAATGGCTTGTCAAACAAGCAAAGTCAAAGCTTTCATAATCCCCTAAATCACTCACCAAATCTCCTCACTCCATCACCATTAGACACATCACCTAAGCTAGATTGCCTCTCATTAATTTTCAGATTTGAGAGAGGGAGAGGCTCTCCTATAAATACCTTACCCTATCCTCTCATTTTTACACTAATTCTCATAAAGAAAGTTAAGGTATTCCTTCTCTTTTTATCTTCTCCATTTTCTCCACATACACCATGAGAAAATCATGATCTATTAGTATATTATTCATGGATTTGAGTTTATATTTGTTTTCTTTAAATATTTTGTAAGTCATGACTAAAGGGGATGATAATGAAATCATATGAACCTTTGTGTAGTTTTTGACTTATGTAAAACTTAAAATTTCTTCCTTGTTCATAGATGGAAAAACTATATCTTCGGACAAGGTTAGATGAGTTTATTTGCTTTATAAATATTGGAAATTATTGTTAGTATTTGAATATGTTTAAAGGTGATTTTTTGAACATCAAAGGAACCTTTATTGTGTTTAAGAAAAATTTATGTCTATTCTTGAAAGTTCAAAATGTGAGTTTTTGTTGAAAATTTTCATTTTTAAAAGGTATTATGTGTAAAAGGTTGTTTAACATATGTTATTCTTTGATTTCCAAGTTAAAGTAATGATTTGGGATAAAAGATGATTTATTAAAGTCTTGACTACATAAACTTAAAGTGTTATAAAGTTTTGGATAGTAAAGTAGTAAAAGTGTTAACTTATGATTTATAGTTCATGACTATGAAATCAACACCTATTAACTCTTGAGGTTATTCTAAAATTTGGAGGTGTTGAGATGATCATGAAATTAGTTGTGTTTTCTTTAGTAGCATACTTTAAATGAGGAGATTGACCTAAAAAGTCTTGACTTTATAAACATAAAGTGTTATGAAATCTTAGATAGAAAAATGATTTAAAAGTGTTGATCTTGGTTAAGTTAGCTTACTTTAAAGTGGTAAGATTGACTTAAAAAGTCTTGATTTAAAAGTATTGATTTCGTTTAAGTTGACTTACTTTAAAATGGTAAGTCTAGCTTAATAATCTTACTTAGAAAGGTTAATCTTAATAAAAATGTTTTATTTGCAAAAGATAAGTTTTATGAATAGTTATCATTACCGAAAAAATGTAATGAAGTGGAAATACATGTCTAGAAAAGTTATGTATAAGGAAAGACTTGGTATTGAAGTGTGTCTTTACAATCCCCCTGTCTTTCCTGGGAACTAACCTGGTGTATATCCACAAATTATGACATAATTCTGTTATAAGTTTTGTCAAAACTTTAATTTAGAAAGTGTCTTTGTGTTGTAAGACTTTCAATGATAAATGATGATTCAAGAAATACCTAACCTTGAATCGGATGGATGAAAGCGATTAAGTTCATTTTAGATCGGAAGTTTTATTTTCGCGTAAAATGTTATTTTGTAAAAATAATAATTATCAAAGTGGCCTAATTAGCGTTATTTTGATTTTGGCGTGATGAAGAGTTCGAGAAGAGACCCAATGAATTCAGCTCACCTAGAATCGAGGGAACAATCTGCATGACACACTCAGGTGAGGGAGAAAACATCGTGATACAGTGGTGTCCGAATATGCTTCAGGATCTCCAAACTCCCTCACAAGTTTGGAGTTATCTTGGGTATTAAGAAAGCTTGTCCTTAATCAATTGTCTATTTTTTGGGATTAAGTACAACAATATTTCTTATGCTGAATTATGTTAGGTTATGTTTACATATGAAGATGCCATGATTATTCCTGTTTAATATTGCTCGAATAACTGTTCTAAGAATTATATGTATGAGATAATTGTTAAAATCAAGACTTAAAAACATGTGTTATAAATAAGAAAACTTTTCATTGAGAAAAGAAATTTAACTAAGTTTCAGGCTTTTCTCGCTTGAGCGAGACAAATCTCGCTTGAGCGAGAAGTGTCCAGAGAAAACAGATTTTCTCGCTTGGGCGAGACAACTCTTGCGTGAGCTGAAATATGCACAAAGAAAACTATTTTTTTTCTTGCTTAAGCGAGACAGTTCTCGCTTTAGCCACATGTGCCTTATAAAAATGGTGATTCCCTCGCTTGAGCAAGACATCTCTCGCTTGAGCGAGAGGGATCCATACAGACAAGACTTCTTAAGTCGTCTGAACGATCTAATGGCAATTTTGCCATCAAGAATTCATTCACTTCCAATCCTATTCAATAAAACCTAAAACACCTTTATTGGAGATAATGTTCTTTCAATAAGTAAATGTTGTAAAGATGAATAATTATATGAAATTCTTGGAAATGATACAAAGAAGAGTTGCCATATCTAAAGCGATGTAGATAAAGAATTGCATGGTTAAGGACGAGGCCCACAAGTGTTATATTATGCCCACGCAGCGAGATCGTCAGGCCGTAAGAGGTTTGGCTAGAGAGCCATCCATGGTGATTTAGCGATGGTTCATAGTGGTGCTGAGAAGTATTATATGCCCATGCAACGAGATCGTCTGACCATAATAGGCTTGGCTTGAGAGTCGTCTAGGGTGATTTAGCAATGGTTCGTAGTGGTGCTGAGGTTTATTCTCCGTGGTTTAAATGTTAAGATCGGGTCCCACTAGAAGCATTCCCGACGGGTGATGTCTTAGGATTGGCAAATTGTTATAAAAGATGGATTAAAAGATTTAATTTGCTAACTTCGGGTAGTGTGCATATTCATTGTGAATAATGAAGTAGTGGAGGGGAAATTTACGGGAGACGAATGAGCCCCGAGATGTTGAGAGGGACGGTGATGGCTGTGATTCGTCAGCAAAGTCTTGAGGGAAAGTCTAGGTGAGATGAGTCCCGTGTATTCCTGGATGAGGTATTAGGTTGGATCGGACAGTGCTTACAGCGCAAACTAGACGATTTATGACAACCCCTCTTTGTAATCATGATCGATGAGAGGGATGCCCAAAAAGTGTTTGATATGACATCATCCTGAAATGGACAGTTCTGTTGGAACAGATCGATCATATATATATCCTTGCGATGAATAAGTTTTGGTGCGATCAAATTGTCTTGTTATGGGACCTGTACTCTCGGTTATTTCTGAATAGTTATTGGGAGGATAATGGTGTAAGGATGGTGGACATATGCATAATATGCATACATGGTATTTATCGATATTGATTCTAAAATCATAAGTTTTATACTTCATTCATCATTAATATATGCGTGTATGATCATATGATATATTTGTACTTGTTCTTTGTCTTGGGGCGATATTTTGTTTAATTCCACGATACGACGTCAATGATAAGTTTTTTATTAGATGTTTTACTCCATCTCTTTCTTTCTTCTGTACTCGTATACATCCATGTTTAGATGGAAAAATCGGTGATGATCAGGGGCTACCGCTTTACCATGTCCCAAGAGGGGGCATGGAGCGTTGAAGGAAACAAATACACCTATACTAGTCCTTGCGACCTAGAATTGGATCTCGTATTTGATGGCTCAGTGTTGCATCTCCCATCACATTAGGAAGTTCGGGAAGCATCGTTCACCTTACCCGAGCGAAGGTCCATACCTATCGGTCCATCCGCACCAGCTGAGGCACGAGGCAGATTGCAAGTTGTCAGGACCTGGCCCCAACCGAGATTCTCATCTACTGACTCAACGCCAAGAAGGACGGAAGGAGCAAGCATGGCTACTTCATTGGGGCCTAGGGGTAGACCCCTGACCCTTCGATGGATTGGGCAACAGATGAGGTGGTGGAGGATGAGGGCGATGATTGTGTAGAGTTAATTTGCATAGAGGATTTGGTGGAGGTTATAGAGATCTCTTCAGACTCGGAGATCGAGGAAGACCTGAGTGAGGTTTCCAGTGTACCACCAGTCTAGGAGCTCATTTCTTTCTTTTGATAGGGAACCTGTGTAGGGTACTTTTGTAATTCCAACGCCCCAGATTTCTTTTTATTTGTATTTTTAGTCTTTGTTAGGGGCAAAGAATAGAGTATGCCTTGTATTTTGTAAATCATGATGTACGTATTACAAATTCAAGAATTGATTAATGAGAAGTATTCAGAAAAGAATTGTGTTCCGCTCAATAATATTTTAAGTATGAAGAAATTATTTCAACAAAGGTTTGAAAATGCGACGTCCTGAAAGAGAATAGATAAAATGGGAAAAACTAATTTATAAGTTATATGTTACATAAAAGAAAGAAAATTATTTTTCCCATTTTTCCAAGAAATTAAATATAGTAATTATGAAATGACTTTCGAGGCGTTATAATGTCCCGATGGAGCAGAATGTTTGAGGAGATATCATGTCCAAATTGGCTAGTTCGGGCAACAAAAGGTCTGTGGTTCAAGGAACAGTTTTGCGACCTACTGTCATGGCAGTTGAACAGATACAAATCCTAGACAACTGGACCAGCCCCATGATCAGGTACTTGTTGAATAACGACCTTACCACTCAGGAGAAAGAAAGGCAAAGATTTCTACGGCACAGTTCATGGTTCACAATAGAGTAAGGTTGTTTATATCGTTGGGGCTTTTCTACTCCCATGTTTAAATGCCTCGGCCCCGATAGGGCATAGAACATCGTCTAGGAAATCCACAAAGGTAGTTGTGGCCACCATTTCGGTGCTGCATCTCTGACCAAGATAGTGCTCCGAGCAGGATATTACTGGCCAACCATAGAAAAAGACACTTCCGATCTGACCAAGAAATACATACCTTACTAGTTGTTTGTTGGCCTCCACAAAGCCCCACCTGAAGAGTTGAAAACTACTATGATTTTTTTCCATTCTACAAATGGGGTATAGACATATTAGAGCCATTCCTTCCAGGAGCCGGACAACTCAAGTTCCTGATAGTGGCAGTAGATTACTTCACAAAATGGATCACTAAATCATCATTCATTGAAGGTCGGATTGAATATGATTGGTTACATACACAATAATAATGGAAATACAAATTAAGACCCCCCCACCATATCTGCCCGAGACTAGAAGCTTCACCAGACCTTCCTCCTCCTCAACGACCAGCTCTCCCTCAGGAGTGACCCTAGCATCAATCATTGTCCAAGACCAGTATGCATCAGGAAAACCAACTGAACTTGGGCGAAGGCATTGTCCCACCCAACGTTAGCCGCCATAACGATATCATCCTCTAGGTTCAGATAAGATGCCTTCAACTAGGCCAGCTCAGAATAATATTTGCCTTGGTCGTCTCCTCCCAGACCTTCCTCAGCAGCTTCACCATGGGCATAGAGTCCATGGACACCACAACTCTCGAAATGAACAGCTCAGTCTTGACCTCCTTCAGAATCTTGTATAGGTAAGAATGTTTGCCGATAGCCTTCCCTTTGTCAATACAAGAGGCCTTCCCCTATGCAACATCTTCCGAACGAGGAACGAGAGTACTTGTAGGCAAGGTGTCATCCACGGTAAGATCGACCAGACGATTCCTTGTAGGATCATGCATCTGGTTAATTGAAGACTCTGAGCAGAGAGGAAGAGCATCCACTAGCTCGATAGACGGGCCATCTCACCGAGTATATTTGGATCGAGCGGGTGAGTCAAACCTGGCCTTCTTGGTAACCTCAACACTCTTCCTCTTCGGGGCGGCCCTCCTTAGAACACTAGATTGGTTGGACTGATCACCATAGTAGCTACTGAAAAAAGACAAGACAAAACAAATCAGATCGCATAATGACATAAAAAAGATAGAACACCTAGAATTGGATACTTACCAATCTCCGCTTCGAATGCCTTGTCGCCTTGGACCAGCTTGTAACACACTATAACCCAGCCAACCTCTATCCAAGACAAGATCTCATCTACAACCTCTCGTTCATGGGGATCCAACTAATCATACGAGATGCTAAAGAACTTGGCGGGTTTTGATGAATCTTCGCGTTCTAGGAGAATGGAAACCGGGGCAAGCCATCGGGATTGTAAGCCCAGGAATGATTATCACCCCTAGCTTCCACTCGAAAAAATATGGTTTTCCACCCCTTCACGGACCCCTCAAAAGGCTGGAAGAGGGCATAACCATTTCTGAACTAGAACGACGTCCATCCTCGCCGACCTTCTCCCTCAGGTTGCGCAAAAGGGCAGGCAATGACTACTGTCGTGGCTGCCTCCGTACATGTCGACTGTTGCCCGAGACACTAGCAAGTCGAGCTCGCCTTCGGTGATAGGAAACGGGTGTAGTAAAGATCGGTGTAGGTTCGGACAGAACCTCTACCTCATCAGAGCAAGATTCTCCACCGAGCATAATTAAAGAAATAAAAGAATATGAGGAAGGAAAATTACCGAGTGTATGGCATGATGATTCTGAAAGGAAAGAAAGCTTGTTTCCCTGGATTCAAAGATGATCGTAAGTCGACAAGAGGGATCACAAGGAAGCAAAGTGAAGAATACAGAAGAAAGGGACCCCATATTTATAGGAGAGTACCCAAGCCCATATCTCGCCAAAAGGCCCAACCCAAAAATACATCCATCCATCCAAAATCACTCGAGGGCGATCCACCAGTGGCCCAAAAACCAAGACAAAGGATCTGAAATGAGCAGACACGTCGATTGGGCATTCGAAGCCTCTAGACAAAACGTTAAGCGTCCCTCCACGTGTCGACCACAGACAGATAGCCATCATAACCTACCTCTACACCTAGAGGCTACCTCGAACGTGCACCACCAGAATGTTCAGAGTCAGTCAGACCGCCCCACTTTCGGCCGCCCTAATAGACTGGGGGCAATTGTTCCTCCTCGGACAAATCTGGGCTATCCTAGGACAAAATCGGGCTATCCTAGTTGAATCACGGGCTAGCAAACAGATTGTCACTCACGATCATCCGTCAGGTTGAGCCAGGCCCGCTAAAGATATGTTACACACTTCTAACTTACCATTAATGTCTCTGACTTGTCATTAATGCCTATGAATTGCTATTAATGCCTCTAACTTGTCATTAGTGCCTCTGACACACCTTCAATGTGTCGCTGGCTCTTCATTAATAATGGCTGACATTCCACCTGTCATTCCGCCTACAAGTTCCACCTGCTCCCCCGACAGGTAGCCACTTGCAAACCTGTAGGGTGGCTCGGGACAGTCCGACATACCCTTATTGTACCCACCTTATGCTAGCCAATGACCAGGTGCCACCTCAACTGATTCAAACTCTATAAATAGAATACCCCTACAAGAAGTATAATTAATTTTCATTCCCTCATTTATTGTTTGCACTTATTGCTCTTGCTATAACTTCTCTCTTATTTACTCTCATTCTCTTTCTAGGGACTTCATAGTGACTTGATCGTCGGATAACCTTTTCAGGTACCTCCCCAGTGGATCCAGCCAACATTCGACCAAGACTTGTGATCATCTTCATTCAACCGGACATTCAATACTGACCACACGCGATCAATACTAAAGAACAAGATGTATCAAAAAAATAAAAGTAGTATTGGAGTTTTTTTATAATAGCCTTTCACATGCACTGGCATAAAAATTATATAGTAAAATGTTAATTCATTAGACAATATAATATAGGTTGAAAATATAAATCATTATTAAGAGTATAACATGGATAAAATAATATGTATCGTATAATTGTTAATTCCCTCTATTAATAATATATTAAAGGAATCTAACTTTAGAATTTTCACCTAGGTGTTTAATTTAAGTAGAAATCAAAATTTGATGTTAATATATTTTTATCCTAAGAATCATTTAGACTCATGGGATGAATGGGATAACTAAATAAAATTAATATTTTAATTTAAAATTAATGTTTTAAAATACTATTGTTATCACAAAAATTTGGTTTCTATAAACTAAATAAAATAAACGTGTCAAAATTATGTGAGGAGAGATTCCTTGAAAGTTGAAATTAGCCCATGGATGAGTTTGCTGTAAAAAAATATAGTATAAGGGTTGATTTGGGGTTTTGCTAATTGCTAATATAATGTTAGAAATATGAAAATTATTGAATGAAAGGCTTTGTTATGAGAAAGCCAAAATTATTTATGATGAATGCAATTTAAAATGTCTCAAATTATTTTTTTTCCTAATAAAAGGTAGTCTCCTTGGTCACGTGGTATATTCTATAGCAAGAAATGATCTAAAATGGAATGAGAGTGAAAAAAAACATTAGTTTTCCGTGGACTGAGATAATCGTAGACAAAATTTATGGTTTGAGTAATTATACAAGAGGGTTTGATGTAAACTGATAAATACTAATTTGGAAGGACAAATATCCAGATTCATGATCAAATATTCACATGCCCATTTAATTCCCGCCCTGATAATTCTTACAGCAAATTTATTCAATGTTTTCTTCAACTATTTTTTCTCTCTTCTTGATTTATATCATTTTTCCATTTCAAAATTTCTTATTTGAAATTGGTTTTATGCATGTAGATCTATTCATTGAAGATATTGCATTAAAATCTTTTTATTTTTATTTTGTAGATTTGTTGTTATTGTTAGATAACTAGAGGAGTGAGATGTCTGTAATGCGTCGACGATAGTGCTATTCGATATGGTGTCTCTTATTGTTTCTTCACCCTTGAAACATTATTATAGTTTAGTTTTCTATATCTCTTAATTTGTTTATAGAATTTTCTATTCAAAATAATCATCATTGCAATGTTGAAAATGACATGAACAGTGACGAGATGGTAGAGAAAGAAAAAAAGTAAATAATATGGGACACTCTAGTATTTTGATCATTTCCCCTTATTTTGTAAAAAAAATCATTTTTTTTTGTAAGTTTTGCTACATAATCTTGAGCAAGAAGTAACACAATATTGATTTTATGTTTTTTATTTTCATTTTAACTTGTGGCTCGTCCATTTTGTTGTACAACTTAACTATGTGAATCATGTTGAGATTGATTTTTTATTCATAGAAACTATATAAGGTAATCCACAATCATTCATTCTTCATCACACAAATAAATAAATATAATGAAAACTCATTTTATGATTCATCAAATTTTATCCCATTCACCAATAAGAATGTGGCTTTTCATTTGTTCATTCCTTTCTTATTCATTTATTGTATTTCATTCCATAATTTAATCTTATAGTTGTCATTTGTCGTCTTATAGTAATATTGATTATTGATAATAATTTGATTGAATTATGAACTTAAATGTTATAATTATATTTAAGTTAATATTTGAAATAGTTTTGATAATAATTGTGTAACGATACGTGAGTATTAATGTAATATTCATGAGCAATATTTAATTTCATTCATTGCAATTTAAATATGAATAAATGGACAAAAACTCAATTTGATTCTAAGAAATTTGCAACTGAGAATTAATGCATCATTGTAGATTTGGAACAAATAAAAAAATAGTTGAGATCATTTTATGTTGAACAATAGAAATGTGACTTTACATCTTTTCTTTCCCTTTCTTATTCATTCATTGTGTTTCATTCCATAATTTAATCTTATGGTTTCCGTTTGTCGTCTTATAGTAATAATGATAATAATTTGATTGATTATGAACTTAAATGTTATGATTATCTTTTAGTTAAAGTGATTATATTTTAGTTAATATTCGAAATAATTTTGATAATAATTGTGTAATGATATGTGAGAATTAAGTTAATATTTATGCGCAAATTTTGATTTCATTCATCACAATTTAAATGTGAATAAATGGACAATAATTTAATCTGATTCTACAAAGCAAGTGAAGATTAATGCATCATTTAAAATTTGTAACAAATAAAAAAATAATTGGAATCATTTTGTGTTGAACAATAGGAAGGTGGTTTTACCTGTGTTCATTCCTTTTCTTATTCATTGTGTTTTATTCCATAATTTAATCGTATGGTTTCCATTTAACTTCTTATAGTAATAATGATAATAATTTGATTGATTATGAACTTAAATGATATGATTATCTTTCGGTTAAAATTTGAAATAAATTTGTTACTAATTGTGTAATTATACGTGATTATTATGGTAATATTTATTAGCAAAATTCGATTTCCTTCATTGCAATTTAAATGTGAACAAATAAGCAATAACTCAATTTCATTCTAAGAAATTTGCAAGTGAGGAATAATACATGAGTTAAGATTTGGAACAAATAAAAAATAATTGGGATCGTTTTGTTTATTTTTCTCACTTAAATGTGTAAATGTGTTCACATGCATTTTTAACTATGCAAATGCACCCGTAACAATGTGCACTCTTTCATTCCATAATTTAATTTTATGTTTGTCATTTGTCGTCTTATAGTTAATTGATAATAATTTAATTGATTAAAGACTTAAATACTATGATTATATTTCAGTTAAAATTTAAAATAATTTTGTTTATAATTGTGTAATGATAGTCAACATTAATGTTATATTTATGAACATAATTCAATTTCTTTCATTCTTCTTAACTTCTCTCTCCTCATTTTTATCAGTTGTATCTCAAATTGCCTAAACTATCATCTCATTCATTCTTCTTAAACGTAAGATTTAAAAAATATATATAGAGAGAGCTATTAACCTTCCATGATTGGTTATAAAGCTCAGATTTATTTTTGTCACAATTTTTATATGAAAATTGTTTTCACTTTAGTAGCTCCCAATATATATATATATA
>NC_032027.1:6627133-6693148 GCF_001865875.1 Lupinus angustifolius
TATATATATATATAATTTTAAATAAAAGACACATTTTTAAGGAACATGACTCACATGACATGATCACATGATCAATGAACCATGATGGTGACCTTTGTAACCCTTACTTTTCTTTTGCCATAGGTAGATGTCTCATTAAACATAAATTTTGGCAGTTATTTATGTCCGAAAGAAATATATATAATAATGTTATAGTTAATATTATTTATAAGATAGAAAGATAGAAATGAACTAAAAGACTATTATATTATTTTTTTAAGTTGTTACATTATATGTAGAAGTTAATTACATATTAAAAAACGGTTATACATTAAAAAGTTTATATTTCAAATGAAATTTTTAATGAATAAAACATATATAAGGAGAAGAAATATATTTTAACTGTTTTACAACTTATAATTGATTGAGATATAAAAAATATTTTCCAAAATAAATGAATCAATATAAAATTAAATGACAAATAAAAATATTCTTTAAAGTGCATCTTTCATTGACTTATGTTTATTTTGTAGATCTATTCTTATTTTATAGATCAATTCTAATTTTTCATTGATTTTTTTGTTTATTTTTTCGTAGATTTATTTATTTTGTACTTACACAAAAAGAAATAACAAACTAAACTATAACAAACTTTGTCTGCAAATCTAAAATACATGAAATATTTAAATATAGGCATAGATAACAATATCGGTTTATATATTTTGCTACTTTGTAACAATAATTGTGAAACTTGTGATTTTTCTGACCAAATATTTATTTATATGATCTGGATTCATATTACTATGGTAATGATAGTTTGTACTCAATTATATATTATCACGTCTTACTATATACATATTTGATCAATATGTTGTATGATTTGCCAAATTATGGATGATTAATATATTATCATATCTTACTATATGACAAAAGTTGTAAAGACATTGTGTCCTTACATGATAGAAAACATATCCAATAAAATTAATTCATAATGTTTGTGTTTCTGTATATTTCATTTTATTTTATCAAATTATTACACAATATTACTAATATATATGTAATAATATTGATACTTACGTGCTTCTAAGTATTCATTAACATCAATCTGTCTCATGTGAATGCTCGAGTAATATGTATATTCTTAACCATATGAATGCACGGGTAACATGTGTGTTTTTAACCATGTGGATACATGGGTTATATGTGTTTCTTAATCATGAGAATGTACGTATAACATGTGTGTTCTTAATCACGCGAATGCATGGGTAACATGTGTGTTCCTAACCATGCGAATGAATACACGAATAATATGTGTGTTCTCCACTAGAATGTACAGGTAACATGTGTGTTATTAACCATTAGAATGCACGGGGTATCATGTGTGTTATTAACCATATAAATACACGTGTAATATATTTGTTCTTAACCATATGATAAAAAATTATTGTCTCGCACGAATACACGGGTAACTTATATCTACCTTTTTTGGACTACTGAAATCAACTCTTTACCCCTAACTACTATTCCATAAGTTTTCTGGTTGTTTTAGAGTGTTTGTATCCATATTTCAAGAGTTGTTTGAAGTTATTAAAAATTGAAAACTAAAGTTGTTTTATAAATATAGAACTGTAATTCCAAAATAAAATTTAATTCCAAATAAAATTAAATTCCAATTCCAATTAAATATTTCTCTTCAGCACAATTCATTTGTTTTTATTAAGAATTTAATTTAATTCAATTTTAATTAACTTCCGTGCCTAAACCAAGACCATAACCGGGTCTAAGGACTACACCATAGAATGGTTGTCCCACATGGTCCTCACTTCACCACGGCCGGTCGGAGAATATTCTTTTTATTTTGTGGGTTTTAATTCAACTAACTGTTTAACGCATACTAATCTTTAGGAATGCCGTCACCGTCAACTATGACTCATAGCCTAAATCACGGGTACCCAATTAGAAGAAGACGTGCATATCTTCTTCCTAGATGGAGACACCTATATTCGATTCAACGTAATATGTGCATTTCTTCCAAGTTTCAACTCCATTAATTTAAATAAGCAAATATATATAGTAGGTGTAATACAAAGAAAGAAATGGTGAATAATATTAATTATGTATAAATTGTTATATTAACAGTATATATGTATTATACTCTTGATTTTTTACTCAATGTATAATTTTTTTAACCAAGGGGATTATTGAATATTATTGGTAAAAAATTAATCTATTTCTTTCGGGATATGTTGTTGTCTTTCACAACAAGTATTACTTTCAAGAATCAAAATTTAATCTTTTGACCTATTTAATAATCTATTGAATTCTTACACTAATATACTAACACATTTTTTATACTCAATTTACACATTTGATAGACTGGTAGTCTAGTATGTATCACTAATTAAGTTACCATTCTTTCTTATATAAACTAGCAGTATACACGTGCAATTGCAGATGTCACTTCTTTGAATTGTTTTTATCTATATTTTTCTCATTTGAAAATAGGTGTAACAAAATGAATATTTGGTAATTTTTATAACGTTGAATCTCTTATGTGTTACATAATTGTGAGAAAGGTAGACAAAATATTAATGTGACAAAAATTAAAATAAGTGACTCTAGGGCAAAACGTTGAATTAATATTTTTATTTTTTTGAATTAAGTTAATTGATATGCATTATTAAATTCATATGTTGTGAAAAACTCAATGTATTAACAATGCGTTATTGTTTACCTTAACAATTTTGATAATTTGAAAAACAATTATTGTGATATTTGCAAGAAATGTTTTTTAGAGACTATGTTACAAAAAATCAAAATTCACCAATATATTTTAGAAATAATTAAAACAAACATAAATCAAATATACGTTACTTTTGAAAAGAAGATTGAGAACGATTTTAACAAAATATCATCTTTCAAATCTAAGTGAGATCGGTCATTCAATACATATATAGTCAATTCATATGTAAGTAATAAATAGATAGTAGATTGTTCTAATTATTATCTATAAAAAAAATCACGAACATAAGGTAAAAACAAATGTAGCATAATAGTTGGAAGTTTATTTCTCTTAAGTCCAAATAAATAATGTAAAACATACATTAATGATTGAGTAGTTAATATTAATTCTTGAATTTGCTAAATGGTCAAACTATCAATTTCTAATTGCTTGGAAAATTAATTATTCGAAATAAATTGGAGTTAATTGATTCATTAAGTGAATTCCAAAGTATCAATGACAGAATTCAAAAGATTGAAATTTGAACGGATAATTGTAAATTTCACAAAATCAATTCCTAAATGATTTTAATATATGAAATTTCATTAAAGGTCATGTTAAACCATAATTTTGAAATTTAAAATAAATAAAAAACTCAAAGCATACCAAGAAATTCCTAATTTCATGGAAGCATTACAAGCACATTTAATCAATTAAGGAATGAATAAATCGATTCATTCAAAATACAAGAATGTAGATTATAAATAATTCAAACAAACATAAATCAAATATATATTACAAATTTACAATGCTAAAAATTTATGTATAATTTATGATTGATTTTAATATATTACACAGAAGAAACAATTTATTATCGCATTTAAATTAAATCAAGGATATTGTTTTAACTTAAACCATAAATATAAGTAGAAGAATAATATGATTAAAATGAATCAACTCATTACAATTCATTACAAACTTGCATACCACACTACTATTAGATCATCCACCTTCAAAATCTCATACCTCATTTTTAGGATTCTTTCTTACTCGTTCATTATGAAGAATAACACATAATAGGTAAAATAGTAAAGAGAGGAAAATAATCTATGCATAATTATAACTTAATAATAAATAGGTGAGATAATGTATGAGAATATTCTAATCAAATTTCACCACCATCTTAATTTTAATTATTATCCTTATTGTTTCTTCTCATTCCCTACGTTAAAGGTCAAGGACTCTAGGTAACTCATCATCACTTTATCTATTTTCTATTATTATTTTCCTTATAATTCAAATTATCTTATTTTTTTTATTAAATAAAAAGGACATATTATTTTATAACATGAGGAAAAGAAATGACTTTTGAAATTCAAATTTGGTTTGATAAAAATAGCCTCTTCTTTGGACAGTTATCACAAATATAAGATGTATAGTTTAGTCTTTTCATCAGCATCTTCAATTTATATATACAAGATAGTAGACATGTAAATATTTTAATAGAAAACCAAATTCATTTGTTGTGCAAAAGAAAATAAAATTGAAGATTTTAATAAGAGATGCACACAGAGACATAAAACTAACATGTAGAGAGTCAAACTATAAATGAAGAGATAAAATAATAAGAGTGACATAAGATGGAGAGATAAATGTATTAATAACAACAATAAAACAAATACAATATTGTAACTTTAAGTAAATTATATATTATATATAAAAATGGAGATCGAGTAGATACCATAGTTTTTCAGGGTTTGGTCATTGTTAATGATGAAACCCTTGAAAATCGGAGACTAACGAAGGTCATTATTGGAAGGACAAATATACAAAATAATAAAATCAATCAGAACACATCTACAAAATAAACAAATCAATGAAATAATAAACATAAAATACTAAAGAAAAAAAATAAGAATTTTATCTACAAAATAAACCAACAAAAAAATTAATTAAAAGATCTAGAAAATAAGAACATATCTAAAATTTAAGAAATAAATACACGTGTTTTTCTGATGATGACAAAGTAAATTCGATGAATGAAACATTTGATTGTAGATATTAGAGAGAAGAATGATGAAATATGAAACGAAAAGATGAGAGATAGAGACATGAAAGGATATTAGAGAGATGGGTAATTCAGATGTGATAAGCTAGGGTTTATTTGTCTTAACTCCAAATAAATAATATAAAACAAACATTAATGATTGAGTAGTTAATGTTAATACTTGAATTCGCTAAACGATCAAAATATCAATGTCTAATTGCTTGACAAATTGATTATTAGAAATAAATTGGATTTAATTGATTCCTCAAGTGAATTCCAAAGTATCAATGGCAGAAAACAAAAGATTAGAATTTAAACAGACAATCGTAAATTTGACAAAATCAATTCCTAAATGATTGTTATATATGAAATTTGATTGAATGTCATGTTAAACCACAGTTTCGCCATTAAAAGTAAAAAAAATACAAATCATACCATGGAATTCCTAATTTCATGGAAGCATTAAAAATACAGTTAATCAATTAAGAAATGAATAAAGTAAACCACATACGTTTCAATTTGCCAAGAAAGGGAGAGATGAGGAGTTGGAGAGGTGAAAAGGTCTAAAAATGGAAGGGGATAATAATAAAATGGAATAAAAAATTGTTGCAGATTATTCATCTAATTCATTCAATCTTTGATTTAAAGTAGACCTTATATGTTTTTATAAATTAATAGAAATTAATTTTCTTATCATGAACACAAATAATAGAAGTTACTAAAATCATTTTAAAATTAACGTAGTTAAAGTTAATGTATTTTCAAATCATTCTTTATAGTTTTGAATATTAATGAAAATTAACTTTTATACTAAAAAATAATAATAATCATTAACTCTTATTCTTGGTATAGTGAAATGCAGAGTTAATATACTAAACTTAAAATTTTCAATGTGTTTGATAGGGAAATCGTTGATACTAATTAAAAGGAATATATAATGAATGTATAACGTAAATAAATCATGCTTGGTGATTAAACAAAATACATAATGTAATAAAGTATCTGATAATGCTCGTTTTTAGAAGATTCTTTTAAATTAAAAGTCAATATATCAAGTTTAAAAAATATTTCACATTTAATGTATTTGATGAGCTGTGAGTATGTGAAGTAATAAAAGGAAAATAAGGACATAATAAAGCCTATATTCATACTCATTTTAGAAGATTTTTTCAAATTAAAAGTCAATATATCAAGCTTAAAAAAATAATTCACGTGTAACATGTTTGATGTATGTGGAGCAATAAAATGAAAATATGGGTAGTGAATTAAGGAAAATTAAGGTATTTATTCCATAAAGTTATTCTCCATCTAGAATAATAATTTAACAAAATTAATGGAACCTAATGAATTGTGAAGTTATAATTGAGTTATTATTTAATAATTGGTTATTATTCAATTGATAGAAATGATAAAAAATGTTTTTCATCTTATGTGTGAGGTTGCACACTAAGAGATATGAAACTTTTTGGAGAGAAAATTTTCATTGAGGTGATAACACATATCCTAGATGATGTGATAATGAGTTTTTTTTAAATAATAAATAAATAGATAGATGGTACAATAGAATCATTTATTTTGACAAAAATAATGATAAAAGATACATACGTTATCTGCTAAGGTAATGAAAAATGATCAATCTTAATCAATGTTTATAATGAAATTTGTATCATTTGTGAGTAAAATAATATGCTAATTGAAAATTAAATCACCATAATCTTATGATTGAAATGATCAAAGAAACATTAACCTATCATATGTTGACATTACCAATGTCAAAAAGCACAATGGCTACACACTCTCTAGTATAACCTGAGATTTTTTGTAAGCATAACATACAATTTAAGTTTGTTAATACCGTACCGGTCATCAAACCAGTTAGGGTACTAATATAGTGATATAATTGTTCAACCAGTGGTTCACTAATTGAACTGCATAACGACGAAATTACATATATAATATATTATTATTATTGTTGAAAAATCAATAAAAAATCAATATTTTTTTTCAATTTCATTAAAAAATTAATTTTAAATAAAAACGGTCGGTATGACCGGATGGTTCAATTGAAAACTGGTTGGTATGACTGGTTTTGACCGGTTTTAACCAGTATAATTGCATGACCGATATAATTACTGTACCGTACTGATATTGAGACCGGTTTACCGGTTGAACCGACCGGTACAAACCAGTTTTTATAACACTGAGTGAAACTGTTAGAATGTTTTAAAATGGATAGATCATGAGAATTTGTCCCAAAAAATCCAAACGTGCATGCACGTGCATACTTTTGATCTATAGACAAAACCTAAATAAATCAGCAACTCGTTTTGCCATTACTAGTTGACATAGTCAATGAACGCTAGTTAATGGCTCTAAATGGAATAACTTTATTCCCACAAGTGTTTAAATTTTATGAATAAAAAATACAATAACAATAAACAAAACCTTAATTTCATACGGTGAGATCGAATTATGGATCAAGCAAAATCATAGTAATCTATCGTAAATTATACTCATCGATAAAATATTATTTTTTAAATATTTTCTATGTCTATAGTTTATAAATAGTAATAATCTCTATTTGAACTACTTTTTTCTCTCTTTTTCTCCTCATCGTTTATAAATCTGTACTAATAGACAAAGAGAAAACATAAAATAACTATTCATTGTGTAATTTGTGTTTACCTATTTTACTCTTTATAATTTCTAATTTCATATTTCTATAAATTATGAGCATGCAAATTAATATTTCTTTTTAAAACTGCCATAGTAATTCTTAAAGTTCTCTCCCATTCTCACTTGTCATGTTAACTGCTACATTTTTTCTCACGTTATCTTCAACACGCTATTATAATACATGATTTCCATTGTTCAACGTGGGAATGAGCAGGTTTTCAACATACTATTTTCAAGTGGGAATGAGCAGGTTTTCAACACACTATTTTCAAGTGGGAATGAGCAGTTTTTTCTCACATTACCTTCAACATTCTATTATAAATACTTATCATGTGTCACTACCCCACTATCATAGGTGCGACAGGATATATGCAAATATATACAATAGAGTCTCCATCGATATTTTTTAGAGGGAAAACATGAAAAAATAATTTTTTAAAATAGGATTGATTTGATCCAAGAATAGAAATTTAGTTCGGGAGTCGATAACAAATGAGGAAGATGTTAGGCACCGCATACCGCCCATTATAAAAACATTGCCTAGATCAGTTACGTGGATATTTATTCAAAACATTAATTTTACCATCACTTTATTAAACAAAATAAAGAAAGACAATTTTTTATTTATTTTTGTGTGCCTCACACGGAAATACCTACTCCTACATATCTCTTACTGCAATGGAGAAACCAAAGCTAAGTAGTTCTTTTAGAAAATAGTTGATTGATGTACATGCTTTTATTTTTTATTATGAAGTTGGCAAAGTAAGGTAACACAACAAGGCACTAGGCCTATCGTGAGTTACCTCCTATTGCTTTTAAAAATTAAAAAATAAATTACAACATAGGGTAACGCCACAAGACACTAAGTCTTTAGTGTGTTACCTCATGTTACTTTTAAAAATTATTTGAAAAGAATTTACAACACAAGGTAATGCGACAAGACACTAGGTCTCTAGTGAGTTACCTCACATTGCTTTTAAAAACCTAATTTTTTACCACATTTTGACACATAGGTACATATATATCATTTATTAAATACACAAATAATAATTATATAAAATAACAAAACAAAATAATAATTAAGAGAAATAAAAAACAAATAAAAAACATATATATATATAATCCTAAACAAAAACGAAAATAAAATAAAATAAAATATAATAATAAATATAAATAAATAAATTGGGGATTAATGGGATGGGGTTTGAAGTTAATTTGGGGATTTAGGGATAAATTGAATTTGGGGATTTAGGTTTCAATTAAATTGGGGGTTTAGGGTTCAATTAAATTGGAGATTAGGTTAAATTAATTTGAGGATTTATGGTTAAATTAATTTGGGGATTATGTTAAATTAATTTGGGGGTTTATGGCTCAATTAAATTGAGGATTGGGTTAAATTAATTTGGGGGCTTAGGGTTAGGGGTGGGAACCCTCCCACTGTGTTCGGGTCACTGGGCCGCTACCGGCGGCGGCACTAATGAAGACAACAGCTTCGGCAGCTCCACCACCAACTATGGTGACTAAACCACCTAATTTTTCGGCAGCGGGAAAAAAGGGTGTAAAGGAGAAACTGCGAATGGTCATGTGTGCACGAAACTGGCGAAGAAGAAGGCTCAAGGGGGGCTGGACATCCGCTCAAAAGGGGTTGGAACCAGCCCATATGGCCAAAGTGCCACTTCAGTGTTGCAGCGATGTGGCTGTCACCATTGCTGCCACCAACACACCAAATAAAGCCAATGAACATGCCCAAAACAACATGAACATGTTTCAACAATAAGAAGAAATAGTAAATGGAAGAGATGAATACCTTTTTAGAGATTTGGGAGGATTAGGAGAAAACATTGTTACTCTACCTTATCTTTTTCAAGTTATTTGAATGTGCCTTCACTCTTAGATTTCCGATTAGGGTTATGTTAGTTTCTAAGTTAGGCTTAAATAAGGGGGTGGGGATTAAGGTTTATGGTTAGGCTAGGAAAAAAGCCTAGTTGCCACAATGTTTGAAATTCAAATTCCCCCCTTTTTGCTTTTAAATATTTTACTCCGATCAAAATTGGGTATTTATAATTACCCCTCTTTACCTGTTTTTCATTAGACAACATGAGCGACAAATGTTGCTAAAGTTATCATGGTGAGAAGGAATTAAAGATAAAAAACTGAATTTTGACTGGGGAATAACACACGATGGAAAAAGCCTCAAACTCAAGCATACAGCACGAGCTCGAGGTTAGTGGGTAAAGAGCTAACGAGTCCAAAGGTTGACTAAAAGAGATCACTGAGGGGCCAAAACACAAACACGTGACCGCTGAGGGGTTGGGGTGAAAAAGGATGAAGGAACCACTAACGGGTCAAAACACAATCACACGACCGTTGAGGGGTCGGGGTGTAAAAGGATAGAGACCCCACTAACGGGGTCAAAACACAATCACGCAAATGTTGAGGGGTCATGGTGCAAAAGGATAAAGAGACAACTGAGAGTTCAAAGCACAATCATGCGACCTCTAAGGAGTCGGGGTGCAAAAGGATAAAGAGACCACTGAGGGGTCAAAGCACAATCACGCGACCACTGAGGAATCAGGGTGCAAAATGATAAAGAGACCACTGAGGGGTCAAAGCATAATCACGCTACCGTTGAGGGGTTGGGGTGCAAAAGGATAAAAGAGACCACTGAGGGGTCAAAGCATAATCACGCAACCGCTGAGGGGTCAGGGTGGAAAGGGATAAAGACATCACTAAGGGGTCAAAGCACAATCACGCGACCGCTGAGGGGTCGGGTGCAAAAGGATAAAAGAGACCATTGAGGCGTCAAAGCATAATCACGCGACCGCTGAGGGGCCGGGGTGCCAAAGGATAAAAGAGACCACTGAGTGGTCAAAGCATAATCACGAGACCGCTGAGGGGTAGGGGTGCAAAAGGATAAAAGAGATCACTGAGGGGTCAAAGCACAATCACGCGACCACTGAGGGGTCGGAGTGCAAAAAGATAAAAGAGACCACTGAGGGGTCAAAGCATAATCACGCGACCGCTGAGGGGTTGGAGTGCAAAAGGATAAAAGAGACCAATGAGAGGTCAAAGCACAATCACGCGACCGCCGGGGGTTGGGGTGCAAAAGGATAAAGAGACCATTGAGGGGTCAAAGCACAATCACGCGACCGCTGAGGGGTTGAGGTGCAAAAGGATAAAGAGACCACTGAGGGGTCGAGGTGCAAAAGGATAAAGAGACCACTAAGGGGTCAAAGCACAATCACACGACCGTTGAGGGGTTGGAGTGAAAAGGGATCACGGGAACACACGGACAACAAGGGACCCTGCATCAAAAGTTAGGTGGATATTTTGAGTCAAAACTTCGGTTGTGAATGCATATGATAGTGTAGATGCTAATGATGCATAAGTAATTCAAAGATGTCAGTAATGCAAAGATGTCTATGATAATGTATGTACGATAAGTTACGAGTATGAGCATAACTTAATTGTCATTGTAATTTTTGACGTGAAACCATAGCGCCTTCTCGGTAAGTATCAACTAATCCAATCAGAACCTGCTACGCTTTCATTCCTCCTCTTAGGAACGGCAACGGGGCGGGTCGGGGTCGGGTTTGCACATACCCAAACCCGAACCCGAAATTCAAAACCTGAACCCAAACTCAACGGGGTTGAAAATAAAAATATCATCCCCGAACCCGAAAAAAACCCGAAAATGATAAAGTATTAAGGAAAATATGGTATTATTATCATGTAATTTTACTCTAATATTTCTATTTTCTATTGTATTATTTCATTTCTATTATGTTTGAAGATCCAATAGTATATAAAGTAACATTAGAAATTAAAAACAATTGGCAAATGATAAAAATTTCAATTTTAAATTGAATTACCTTACTTCGGGGCGGGTTCGAGTTAGGGTCTTTGCTATACCAAACCCAAACCCAAACCCGAAATTTAAACCCGGGTAAAACCCGAACCCAATCACATCGGGTTTTCCTCGTTAAATTCGGGTTCGGTTCGGGCGGGTACCCACAGGTTCATTTTTTATTGCCATCCCTACCTCCTCTTCATAAATTAACGTATCCATTTTGGGTGACCTCTTTTTTCGTCATTGGGAGATGTAGCATTCATTTCTCTAATGACATATGCACTGGGGTTAGGTTTCAATGAGTTTCGTTATCATGAATCACTTAATGAAATAAATTACCATAAAAGTTATTTGATCATGAAGTTCGAGTATTATATTTATATGACTTGAGATTTATCTAAGCAAACATGCATGCACAAAGGTAAATAGGGAGATGAAAGAACTTTCTTCTATTGATAATCAAAAAGTTACACATGAGAAGGTTTGAGAGCATATATTCTACAAGTTACAAAATTTTTGCAAAACATTTTCCCACTATAAAGTAATTGCTAATCCATCCATCATTCTTTTGAGACGGCCCAGTAACTAGCCCATAATGCTAGGCTAACATGACTCTTATGAGAACTCTCATTTCCTACCCATATTGTTCGCAACTTTTATGGCTTCTACTACGTGTACAAGTGCATGAAGGATCTTAATTTGCCCTTGGTATGGTAAACTTGCGAGAGAAAATGCCCATTTTTATTTGCCTTAATTTCTGCTTAGGCTGCCCTTTCGGGTTTTCAACCTAACAGACTCTTTTTTTTCTTTTTTTCTTTTTTAGGCATAGAATCGTTTTACTGCATCTGTGTTTGCAGATCTGGCTAAAACATTTCCATCCATGTCTTTCAAGATCATAGCACCTCTTGAGAATGTATTCTTGATAATATAAGCACCTTCATATTTTGGAGCCCATTTTCCGCGAGCATCTTCCTGATTTGGGAGGATCGTTTTGAGCACCAAGTCTCCCACTTCGAACTCTGTACGACAGACCTTCTTGTCGAAAGCTCTTGCCACCCTTCCCTGGTATAACTGGCCATGACAAAAGGCCACCAATCTTTTCTCTTCGATCATGTTTAACTGCTCATGCTAGCCTTGACCCATTCAGACTCTTCTAGTTCTTCTTCCATTAGGACCCTCAACGAAGGAATTTCTACCTCGACCGGAGAGACAGCTTCCATCCCGTACACTAGCGAGAATGGGGTTGCCCCAGTACTTGACCGAATGTTGGTGCGATATGCGTGATAAGCATAAGGTGACTTTTCATGCCAATATTTGTAGTTCTCCATCATATTTGCAACTATCTTTTTGATGTTCTTATTGGCCGCTTCAACTGTGCCATTCATCTTTGGCCTATACGGGGTCGAATTATGATGTTTGATCTTAAATTTGTTGCACAATTCCTCCACGTCGCCACCGTTGAGATTGGTGTCGTTATCTGTGATTATCCTTTCAGGGATCTCATACCTGCAAATGATCTCCCTTCGTAGGAACCTGAAAATACCTTGCGAGTGATACTACTATATGATGCAGCTTCTACCCACTTGGTGAAGTAGTCGTTTGCCACCAGAATGAAGCGGTGACCATTAGAAGCCTTGGGATTTATGGGTCCAATTACATCAATTCCCCATATGGAGAAAGGTTAGGGGTGACCATACTCTACAATGGGAAAGGTGGTGCATGGATTCTATCTATGTACACCTGACATTTCTGACACTTTCTGACAAAACCCATACAATCTGCTTCCATAGTAGTCCAATAGTAGCCACTCCTTAAAATTTTTCTTTACCATCATGTGACCATTTGCATGAGTTCCGCATATCCCTTCATGTATTTCAGTCATGAGTAATTGAATTTCTCTTGTATCATCGCATCTAAGGAGCATACCATCATGACTCCTTTTGTATAACACTTCACCATTCAAGAATAATGTCCCCGCTAGGCGGCGAATTGTCTTTTTTTCACATCACTAGCACCCGCTGGATACTCTCTGTGTTGCATATATCTTTTTACATCATGATACCAAGGTTCGCCATCAACCTCTAAGTTAGCACAACAATAAGAAGGTTCATCTTGAGCCGTCACTTGAATTGGGCGAATGCTAGCGTGTACTTCCAGTTTAGTCATTATAGCCAAAGTTGCTAAAGCATCCTTAAACTAGTTGTTGTCTCGAGTCACATGGGAAAAGCAAATTTCTTAAAAAAAATTGGCTAACGAAGATAAGTACTTCTGATACGAAATGAGGTTTGTATCCTTAGTTTGCCACTCGCCATTGACCTAGTAAATGATAAGCACAGAGTCTCCGAACACCCTCAACTTTTTGACATTCAGCTCATATGCAAAGAGAAGTTCATTGATGCATGCTTCATATTCGACTATATTGTTAGTGCATTCAAAGTCTAGCTTGACTGCCACTGGGTACTACTTACCGACCAGCGAGATGATTACTGCCCCAACACTGCTCCCATACATATAAACTACTCCATCAAAGTATATCTCCAAAACACCTTCCTCTAATTCATCTATCCCATATATACTCCACCATAAGAGAACTCATTCAGTATCCTGTCTTCCCCGTCTATTGGGCTTTCTACCAATTGATCTGCAATAGCTCCACCTTTGTTCGATTTCTGAGTAACATATTTAATGTCGAACTCGGACAATATCATCTGCCATTTTTCCATTCAGAGAAACGTGAGGACTCTCAAAGATATACCTCAAAGGATCCATTCAAGAGACGATACAAGTAGTGTAGTGCAATATGTATTGTCGAAGCCTTTTGGATGCCCACACTAGAGTGTAACAAGTTTTTTCTATCGTCGAGGATCGAGATTCACATTCCTTAAACTTCTTGCTCAAATAGTAGATGGCTTGCTCCTTCTTACCCATTCCTCCTTATTGTCCCAACATTGCACCCATCGAAGTTTGTAACACCGTCATATATAAGATCAAAGGTCGACCCGGTGTTGGCGGTGCCAGGATAGGCGGATTTACAACATAAGCCTTTATTTTATCGAAAGCTTCTTGGCAATCTATATCCCACTTGCTTGGCTGATTCTTCTTCAACAACTTAAACATGGGCTCACAGGTGCTGCTTTGGATGGCAATAAATCTTGCAATGTAATTCAGCCTGCCTAGAGAACTTATCACTTCCTTCTTAGTCTTTGGAGCTAACATCTCTGGTATCGCTTTTACCTTCTTGGGGTCCACGCTTATGCCTTCCCTACCGACGAAAAATCATAACATGTTCCCCGAAGATGCTCCAAACGTGCACTTCTCATGATTTAACTTCATTTGATATTTTCTCAGCCTTTCAAATAACTTTCATAAGACTGTGACATGATTGTCCCCCTTTTAAGACTTGGAAATGATATCATCAACATATACCTCTACTTCCTTGTGCATCATATCATGAAATAGGGCCACCATAACATGTTGATATGTTGCCCCTGCATTCTCTAATCCAAAAGACATAACCCTGTAACAATAAGTCCCCCACAGGGTGATAAAACGGGTTTTCGCCTTGTCATCGGTGTCCATTAGAATTTGATGATACCCCGCATATCCGTCCATGAAAGAGAACCGATGACTCCGGGTCGCGCTGTCGACCAGAACATCAATTTAAGGGATGGGAAAATCATCTTTCAAACTTGCCTTGTTAAGATTTATGTAGTCTACGCACATCCCCAACTTCCCTCCTTTCTTGGGTACCATCACTACATTAGCCACCCATTTCGTGTGCCTAGACACTTTTATGAAGCCGGAGTTCAACTGTTTTGTTACCTCCTATTTCACCTTTAATGACAAATCCAGGCGCATCATTCTCAACTTTTGTTTCTTAGGCTCGGCACTCGGATATAAGGGAATCTTATGTGACGCTATGTTAGGATCCAGCCCTGACATGTCCTTATAAGACCAGGAAAATACATCCATATACTCACGGAACAGATTTATCATTTCAACGCGTTCTGAGTTGTCTACCATTTTCAGCTCCTTTTTATCCTATTCTATTCCCATGTTGATTAACTCAATTTCTTCAGTATTCACGACATACTCCCTTTTGACATGCTCTAACGTTTTGGAAAATTCCCTCACATCCTCATGTTCTTCATCTGAATCAATGGGCTCATCATCCAGTGTCGTAGATGAATTATTTGATTGATTTTCAATTACCGCATTACTGGATAAATTTTCTATCAAATTTAAGTATGTGTATTCATTTATTAAATGTTGGGAGATGAAAAAGGGGATAAAAACACAAATTCATAGAAGAAAGTGAGAAAATAATTACGTTAATGGTGAGGTATGAATTAATGAGGTAAAATGTTGAATAGCAATTCAAATTAGCAAAGATATTATCTCAAGTCATTTAAACATAAATCCAAACATCGGAGTTACAACAAAATCAAAAGTTTACTTTAATGCCACAATCTCATTCATTGGTTCATAATGCCAATTCTTCAATGGTGTGCCTTCCTCATTAACGCGAATACTGTTGGCCCCAGGTGAACTGTCTTCTTCCAGAAAGTTGATGGGAAGATAGATGTTTTGCTCACTAAAGTCATTTGATGCAATCACTTCAACATGACTTGGAAATGTTTCGCTGATATGACGAATGAGCTTCTCCAACGCTCCTCCATGCTTCTTTCTTCGACCCATGCACATATTCACATCCCTCTGTGAAGCTTCATACCCCAGCCCGAACTTATCAAATTTCTCCGAGACTGAGATGAACGATGGAATACCTTATAAATGCATGCCCAAACCTTTCCCTGTTTCATATCCCTTTGTATTCATGATTCGGGTAACCACCTAGTTCACATCATGCACATGAGCCTTCCCTTCACGCTACTAGATCCCAACTATCTCGAATCTATGCAATAAGTCATCACCATCACTCGTACTTTCCACGTAAGGTACCCAAATCGGTTTCGAAACCAAGACCTCCTCTTCTCCATGTACCGTGATCACCATTCCATCATTGACAAACTTCACTGCCTGATGTAGAGTGGATGGTATGACTCCTCCTTCATGAATCCAACATTGTATATGAAGAATCCACATCCATGACCATGAACAGGACCTGAAAGACACTATGTCTGATTTCTAATGGCAATGTGATCTCGCCCAATATACTCCTCTGATTCCCATCGAAGGCGTGCACAATCATATGCCTCGGAACAATTTCATTTCTACTAATCCCCATAGACACCAAGGTAGACAGCGGTAGGACGTTCAGAGTTGACCCTCCATCAATCAGTATTTTGCCGACAATATGACCTCGACATTTGGCAGTAATGAGCAGTGCACGAGGTATTTTCTCCGACCTCTTCACCATTTCTTCATAAAGAATGTTATCATGTTAACATGTTTCACAGGATTTACCATGTTAACCATCTTGCTAGACATGACATCAGGGAGCCTCGTTAAGCACTTTCAATAACGCCATTCTATGTAAATATGAGGATAATACCAAATCCAACAAAGATATCTTAGAAGGAGTTTTCCCCAAATGCTCTACCATGTCATACTCACTCTACCTCGTGATCTTTAGAAATTCTTCCTCCTCTCTTTCAGTGACTTCTTCTGTCATGTCATCTTTCCCTCCAACCTTCTTTCCTACTTTTTGAGTCTCTCCCTTCAGTAGACCATAACACCTTCTGCTTCTTATGATTTCACCAGTTATGATCGCCTTTCATACTTGAACCTTAGGGACCTCCCCTGTTGCATCAACCTTAACCTCATAACTCATGGGACAATATGTGTGCTCTCATAGGTGAAGGGTTGAGGCTTTCTCACCCTAAGAGTTACTCTCTCAAGACTTGAATCTTTGAGTAGTGGGACTCTAAGTGTGACCTTTTCAACCATATCAACTTCTTCACCATCTAATTCAGCCCTTCTCGCCTGAATGACCCCAAGATTTAGCAAGACTTGCACCTTCGCCTTATATCCCCAACAGTCCTCTATGGATTGTCCCGCCTGGCCATGATGATAATCGCAATGAGATTCCGGATCCCGACCCCTCTCATCACATACATGTGTGGCTGGTGGTACTACGTTATAGCCAGTCCTCCTCAAAGCATCAAAGAGGTGTTGCGTTGACATTTTCAAGTCACACACCCTCCTTACTAGCAATTTGTCCACATCAACAGCATTTACCCTCTGATTGTGGTTTGGGATCGATTTCTTACTGATATCTGGCTGAGCATCATCCTCAAACTCAAGCTTCCCACATGCCATGATTTTTCTTACTATTAATTTAAACTGCTCACAATCCTCAATGGAGTGTCCCGCCACACCCATATGATAGCTACATGTGCGGTTTACATCGTACCAAAAAGGCAAGCTGCCCTCCAAAGGCCGGACAGGGTATGGTGCTAATAAGCAACAATCCACTAGTTGGAGGAAAAGTTCAGCATTGGATATAGCAAGTTTTTGAATAGGGGGTAGGTCAGGGAAAAATGTGTTTTGGCAGCGATTTGTTTCGGCTTGTGTGTTGGTGGGTGCATGGCGGTTTGATTGGTATAGAGGGTTTGTATGGTTGGATAAATACGGTCGGGGTTGGTTGGTGTATTGTGGATGAGTGTAATCATAGGGTTTGGGACATTGTTTACTTGGTAGGCTGGTGTTTGACCATAAGATGTGCGTTGGGACCTCTATTGTTGTTGATGTACCTTATTCACCTCATTCTCCTTTTTCCTCGACGACACATTCTTTTTAGTATCGTTTACATCCTCCACACCTAATGATAACTTTCCAGCATTTGTCAACATCTCAATCCTGTCAGCGGCATCCATTAGCTCCCGGAAATCTTTGTATACAACCCCAAGGTCCCCATAAAATACGAGCACAATTCTAGCATGGTCATTTTGGGTTGCACATGTATTGTCAAACCCCTCCACCTCATTGCATACTCTCTAAAGGACTCCGCCTTCTTCTACATTGCCCCAAGTTGCTCAAGTGTCGGAGCCAATTCTACATTAAACTTATACCGATCCATGAACAAGTCAGGAAGCTCAGACCATCTAGAGATGTGACTCAAGTCTAGCTCTAAGTACCACTCTAGTATCGGGCCAGTCAGACTCTCGTAGATAAAGCAAATGAGGAAATCATCCTCCTTTGACCACATGGCCATCTTTGTAGCATAACTTACTAGATGAAATCATGGTTTTCCACTTCCATCGTACTTGGAGAAATGTGGTACCCTGACATCCTTCGGGATCACAACATTAGTGGCATGACATAATTCTTGAATTCGGAGGGACCCATGGGCATTGGCCCCCCGAATATTCTTTAGTTCCTCTTCTACATTCGATGTCTACTCCTCATACATCTTGTTCCCTTCCTCATTTGGCAGACCAAACATGGGTCTTTGAGGTTGTTCAAATCGAGGCCCGTTGGAGCCTTCTCCTTCCTGTTGGGCATTTCCAATGGGACGGTATCCTCCCCCAACCGGGGGAGCATCCTCTTGTTGCCCTTCAGTGTTCGCTCCTCCTTGGTTGACAACTATAAGGGCGAGAACATTCTTGATATTTTCAACGAGTCTTCCATCATGCTCTACACCTGAGCCAATTCATCCATCTTCCCTTTGACGTCGTCAATTTCCAACCCGAAATTTCCCTCAGTGCTTACGAAGTTAGTGTCCATCCTTGCTCGTGATCTGCTGTTATATGAGTGACTCCGAGAATGCACAATGGTTCCTAGTGAAAGTCCTGCCTTTTTTTTTCAAAAATTCATTAAGTAATTGTTTCTTAAGATCAACTTATATAAGATTAGTTCCTTTTATCTAACAATGAAATGTTCACACAACGCTTGGTGACTAGCCCACAACCGTTTTCTAAGGTTATAACCCTATTAGATCGTGTTGTGGTAAATGACAACCATAGAAAGAGCACAAAGAGCTCCATAATATGATTGCATTTTTTTGAGCTTCATGCTAATCATGCTATTTTGAGGCTTGCGTTCTGCCTGGTTTGACTTTGAAATTCGTGTTACAACATATCATTATAAGGGTGGATTATAGGGATTTTAGAGAAACAAAACAACTAAAATGGACTTCATTCAATGTTTTTCTTTTTCTTTCCATTTATCATTTTTTGAAAGGATAGAGATTACAATATTCCTTTTTTTTTTCTCTCTCCCCCTTTTTACACAAAATCAAATAGTCCATTCTAATCATCTAGAACAATGACATCCTCTTCCTCTGAGTATTCTTCCTCCCGACCTTCCTCCATGAACGATGGCTCATCCTTTGGCTCGGGATTCATCCATCCCAAGGATTCCCTCCAATATTTGACTCTTTGGGTTGTATTCTGATAGTCATTGAAGTAAGCCCTGATCTTCGCCGACAATTTGACCCCCACTTTTACACTTTCCTTCTACACAACGTCGAAATCTTAGAGCCACTCGTAGTTAATAGTCTCCCAATATCCCAACAGAGATATTGACCTATGCCTACACATTTCTTTGCACCTATCGACCTCTTCTGTGGCCCTCCCGATTTCTTCCAACTCTTTCTGCTTGTCCTCTTCTTTCCAACCAAGTTCGAGACCCATAGTATTGCACTTGGATTCCAGCTCATTTTCCCTTCGCTTCTACCATTTCCTTTTGCCCTTAGCTTTGGATAAAGCATTCTGGTACTCATCTATCTTTTGCTGCACTTCTTGCAAATGCGAGACTTGTTCTATCATATGAGCGACTTGGTCTTGTCCCATAATAGTTTGTTGTTGGCTTGATTTGATATTTATTTCAAGCTCGACAATCCTTACATCTCTAAGATGGACAACCCTCTTGAAACCCCTTAACTCGTCCTTCAACTCAACCCTTTTTTTAGAGTCTATTTCCATAACTCGCCTCTTGGCTTCCAATTGCTCTTTCAGTTTACAGATCTCGATGGATGCTTCAATTTTGGCCTTTTTAAGAATGGCTGGAACAAATGCTTCCTTTTCTATTTTTAACTCCTTCTTCAACTTTTCAATCTCGTGGTTTTTTCATATTATTTCGATATGAGCATCTTGTCTCTTGCCATCGACAATGTTCACTTGCTCCCGTAGGATTTCTATAATACCTTTGAGATCTTTCACCCTTGAGGATAAGTTCTCTCTCTCGGCAAAGGTGGCGACATGGTTACCTTTCCAACTGTCGTACTTAGGTGTGCTTCAGACTTGTGCCGCCCCTCGTTGTTGATCCTCTCTGACAACAAGATTGTCCCAATCTTCCTTGACTTTCCTTATTAACTCGTCATCATCCTCATAGAGGCGTATGACACTCTTGGGTTCGTCACTTGGTCTAATCTACATTCGTCCAAGTTGTCGCAATACCAATTCTAGTGTGTAGAAAAAGCATTCATCGGTGCCTAGTAGTGGAACATTGTTGTACGAACCGCATCGAGTTATCATGCTCTTTTGTGGACACTAGTAACACATCCACTTGTATTCATTTGGTACAAGATGCTCAAGAGTAACCCTCCACTGATCCACTACCTTTTCCTCAAGTGTGATGTTGTTGAAATCCATCAAAATACGATTGGTGAGGGCCTAAAACTTGACAGTGTGCACATGTGTGGCAGCCCACACATACAATAAGTGAGAACAACATCAAATTTTAAGGAACCCCTTCTGATGACAATTGGATAGGGCAATGAATGTATCTCCTAGGATTGTTGGAACGGGGCCAGACTTCCATTTGAATACCTTGTAAAACACTTTCACGACCTTGTACTCGACTGGTCTAGGAATGAAAGGGAAC
This sequence comes from Lupinus angustifolius, assembly GCF_001865875.1. NCBI lineage: Eukaryota > Viridiplantae > Streptophyta > Magnoliopsida > Fabales > Fabaceae > Lupinus > Lupinus angustifolius. Next base: position 6,648,194 of record NC_032027.1, read on the forward strand.
AACATCAACCCATAAATGAGGAGGGCCAAGACAGGCTTGACAACTACCCAATTTCCCTAATCCATTGATTTTTGCAAGTGACACTCCAAAGAACTTTGTAGCCAACCCTAATGGTCCCTTCTCTCTACTTGATCCATATGAGTCAATCCAATAATTTTCTAGATCGTGTCAATTGGAGTTTCATCACCCGGGATATAGATTACACGAGCCCTCCGAACCAAAAGTAATTATTGATATTCTTCTATCACTAAGACGGTGTCTAGATGAGGTAGCTCAAAAACACCTAGATCGCTATTCCAGAATTAGTCAGCGTGTTGAGGGTTGCAGCATTGCCATCAACAAACAACAGGTTGTACAATCTCACGTATTCTTCCAAGAACTCAACTTGAACTTCAGAGGGAATCAACCTAGCTAATACCCTGAGGCTATCAAGTCTGCTACCTTGAAATCAGCCTTTACCCATTTCTTACTTTAGCGTTACTAGAATTGGGATGCATATCTATGGCCTCTAACTATGCAGAACAAGACATTGTTGGTTAAGGATCCTAAAAAATATGAGACAATGTCAGTTTTTCTCTACATATGCGTAAATGATACATATATTGACTTGATCAACGAGTGATGGATATGCATGACGAGTAAAATTTCCCTCTTCCCTTTTTTGTATGCATGGCATGTATGTAAGCATTTTTTATAACACACATTTCTTTTTTTAATTTTAAGCATAATATGTATGATAATGATACTACATAAAAAAATTGAAGGCATGGTATGCATGAAGTGATTTTTTTTTTTCGATGTATTACATGCAAACACATGAAGTAAAAAAAAATTATTTTATTTATTTACGAATACATGGTATGCATGTGGATGAAACAATTATATTTTAAAAGCCTTTCATCGTGGCATAAGGTTACCAAAGTATAGTGGTACCCTAATTCACTTAGGCTTGTGTGACGGCGAGTCACTTATGATTGTAGGACAGAAGTTTTCCCGAATTTTTGCCGAATAGTAAAATACAGTAAAAAATGTATACTCTTGTGTCCTACATAAAGGTGTTTGATCCTACAAGGTTTGTTGGGTCTAAAAGGCCAAACCCTAGGGTAAAGTTCTAATGTCCATATATGCAAAATTTGGTGGTATATTAGACTTCCTCTAGGTCCCTGGCTACCGTCACTAGTGGAAGTTGATGACTCATATATCACAAATATGACACGAATATGTACAAGACACTATGGGGCCATAAACATAATAACCACTAACAATTTGAGTGATACATCAGCCCAATATCAAAATGTGCACGAAGGCCTAATAACGATAAGTCACTGCATCGCTAGTAATAGGTGAATAGGCTTGATAGACGACCAAGGTAACAGTGCATGAATAGTGAAGTGTGTGTGCGAGTTTACAAACCTCAAAAAGAGTAATGCATAAAAACCCCAACAATAACCCTAAAACCTATACATAACATCAAAACACCAACTACATATATGAGGGTTATTTACAAATAAGTATTAAATAAAAACGACAACAAAACAAAAATAAAATGAAACGATGAAATTAAAATAATGAACTAAATATCCACACAATTAATCTTAACAGGCCTGACTCTCAGCTTTCCTCAGTGGAGTCGTCATGTTGTCGCTACCCCACTTTCGTAGGCGCGACAAGATATATGCAAATAAATGCAATGGAGTCGCCATCGATGTTTTTTAGAGGGAAAATATGAAAAACCAAATTTTGAAATTAGGATTGATTTTATCCAAGAATAAAAATTTAGTTCGGGAGTCGGTTACGGATGATGAAGACGTTAGGCATCTCATAATGTTTGTTATAAAAATGGTGCATAGATCAGTTATATGGATATTTATTTAAAACATTAATTTTACCACAACGTTATTAAACGAAATAAAAAAAGATAAAATCATTTTATTTTTATTTTTTTGTGTCTGACAGTGAAATATCTGCTCATTTGTATCTCTAGCTGCAATGGAGAAATCAAAGCTACATAGTTCTTTTAGAAAATAGTTAATTGGTGGACATGATTTTATTTTTTATTATGAAGTTGGAAAAGTAAGGTAACACAACAAGGCACTAGGCCTATAGTGGGTTGTCTCCTATTGCTTTTAAAAATTAAAAAATAAATTACAATATAAGGTAACACGACAAGGCATAGGCCTATAGTGGATAACCTTATATTGCTTTTAAAAATTAAAAAAATAATTACAACATAAGGTACTGCGACAAGGCACTAGGCCTATAGTGTGTTACCTCATATTGCTTTAAAAAAAATTGAAAAGAAATTACAACATATAGTAATGCGACAAGGCACTAGGCCTACAGTGGGTTACCTGTATTGCTTTAAAAAAATATTTTAAAAGAAATTACAACATAAGGTAACGCGACAAGGCACTAAGCCTATAGTGGGTTACATCATATTGCTTTAAAAAAATATTTAAAAAGAAATTACAACATAAGGTAATGCGACAAGGCACTAGACCTATAGTGAGTTATCTCATATTGCTTTAAAAAAAATTTCTTTAAAGAGAATTTACAACATGAGATAACGCGACAAGACACTAGATCTATAGTGTGTTACTTGACATTGCTTTTTTTTTTAAATTAATTAAATAAATTTATAACATAAGGTAACATTATGTGTGTAGTGAGTTACCTCATATTGTTTTTTTAAAAATTATTAGAAAATAATTTACAACGTAAGATAACGTGACAAGACACTAGGTCTATAGTAGGTTACCTCATATTGCTTTTAAAAATTATTTGAAAAGAAATTACAACATAAGGTAACACGACAAGACACTAGATCTATAGTGGATTTTTTCACATTGCTTTTAAAAAACTAATTTTTTATCACATTTTGACACATAGGTACATATCTATCATTTATTAAGAGAAGTAAAAAAACAAATAAAAAAACATATATATATATATATATAATCCTTAATAGAAATGACAAAAACAAATAAATAAACATATAATAATAATAAATAAAAAAATTGGGGATTAATGGATAGGGTTTAAAGTTAATTTGGGGATTTAGGGTTCAATTAAATTGGGGGTTTAGAATTCAATTAAATTGGATATTAGGTTAAATCATTTTGGGGTTTAGGGTTCAATTAAATTGGGGATTAGCTTAAATTAATTTGGGGATTGGGTTAAATTAATTTGGGGGTTCAGGGTTAGGAGGTTGGAACCTTCCCTCCCTCTGTTTGGGTCACTATGTTCTTGTCGGCGGCGATAGTGATGAAGACAGCAGCTCTGGCGGCTTTGCCGCCAGCCATGTTGGTAAATCACCTCATTTTTTTGGGCAGCGGGAAAAATGGGTGTAAAGGAGCAACCACAGATGGCCATGGGTGCACAAAACCGACAAAGAAGAAGGTCTGAGGGGGATTGGACAACCGCTCAAAAGGGGCTAGAACCAGCCCACGAGGCTAAGGTGTCACTTCAGTGTTGCAGTGATATGGCTGTCGCCATTGTTGCCACCAACACACCAATTTGAGCCAATGAACACGCTCAAAACAACATGAACACGTTTCGGCAACAAGAACAAAAAGTAAATGGAAGAGATGAATACCTTTTTAGAGTTCTGGGAGGATTAGGAGAAAACAATGTTATTCTACCTTCTCTTTTTCAAGTTTTTTGAATGTGTCTCCACTCTTAGATTTCTGATTAGGGTTATGTTAGTCTCTAAGTTAGACTTGAATAAGGGGATGGGGATTAGGGTTTCTGGTTGGGCTAGGAAAAAAAGCCCAGCTACTTTGAAATATTTTACCTCATTCAAAATTGGGTATTAAAACCATGTCAACACTTACCCTTGAAGGTAACGTGGATCAGGGGAATCATGATAGTTTTTCCCTTTCCACTTTGAAGGTAACATTGATCAGACTCCAGATTTTCTTACTTTTGTAGCCTATAAAAATACAAAGCAATGCAATAACAATTTTGCTTCTCATTATTTGTATCATTTTCCACTATGTACACTTTTCCCTGTCCATTTTTTTCTCCTTCTTCTTCCACTAATATGTCAATTATGTTTCCTTCAAGCTTTTTTAGTATCGGTTCAATGTTTAATAATTGTACTTCCTCTCATAATACATGATTATTTGTTCATTGTTAAAGGCTTAAAGGTATCAAATTTTGTTTCCTTCAAGCTTTTGTAGTATATGTTTAAGAATTGCACTTTGTGCATATGTTTTTTCAGGCTATAGTATATAATGTATGGTTTTGCAGGACAATTATTTGTTGCTCCTGGTGGAGTTACATTTGCTACGGTTTTTAATACAAGCATTACAATAGAGTTGCATATATCACATGCCTTTAACTGTACTCTAAAGAGAGAATTTTTTGCAAGTTGTAGTTGATATTATACGCTGTAGTTTTATCGTCATGTCGTGTCTTATTCGAAAATACATGGTTATCTCGCATTTAAATAGTCATATTCTATATCCATTTTATATTTATAACATGCAGACTACACGTTACAAACAAAAGGGAAGTAGGTTAACAGACATAGGAGCGTCTTCAACATGCTAGTAGGAATAATCTTAATTTAATCCACTCTCTTTATTTGAATTTCTAACGATCTTCTCCATACATATACAACTCACTTAAAACACACTATGATCCCTTTTATAAGTAAAAAAGTTGTACCTCTTTAATGAGAATGTTCTTTAATAAACTCAAATCATAACTAATTAAAATATTATGTTCCAAACAAAGATACATAAACATTATAGTAGGGCATCAAAATATTGAAAGTTCTTATTATAAACAAAATATAAATATTTATCTTTTTACAATGTTTAATGTTTTGTTCGTCTAAAGTGAATAAATTGTGAAAAGAGGAAGATAAAAGCAAGAAAGATGTGAGAAATATAGTATACTTTTTATTGTTTGGTATGAGGAAAGAATAAGAGAAGAATGTGTTATTTCTTTGTCTTTTTATTTTGTTGAATAAAAAATGATAAGAGAGAAAATATATTATATTTGAAAGAACAAACACACTTTAAAAAGAAAAGGAAAATGAAGAACTATTTTTTTACTATTCACTATAGCAACAACCAAGCCAAATAAAAAACATAGAATTATTACTTTACTTACTATTTACCATAACAACAACCAATGCGTGAGTAAACCGATTATACAAATCAAATGACTTTGTAATGATATATATTTTGTTATTAACAAATAAGTTTTAAAAATAATTTAGTGTATATTATAAAAATAACTTTGTACTTATCTATTGTTTCTTCAACTCTTTGAATGTTATAACAAATTTAAATTTATTTACTTTTATATATATATATATATATATAAAAATAAAAATAAAAAATATTTCTTAAAAGCAAATACACTCTAACGTGTCAAGCTTTTATATATATATATATATATATATATATATATATATATATATAAAAGCTTGACACGTTAGAGTGTATTTGCTTTTAAGAAATATTTTTTATTTTTATTTTTTATTTTCATTTAAAAATAATAATTTTTATTTTCATTTAAGAATAATAATTTTTATTTTCATTTTTTTAAAACATGTTTGTTATTATTATTTTTATTTCAAAATCACTCACTAAAAAATTCACAAACTATGACAAGTACTCTTACAATTAATTCAATTTTGAATTATAATCATCAAAGTATTCAATTCAATGATTTTCTTCCAACAGATTTTATGCCAACAATATATTAAACACATTTAATTGTTGGACTTGGTCATTAGCTACCACAAGTCATAACGAGCATCATATTGTTACAAGTGCTCTCTAAAAAAGTTAAAATTAAAACAAGTTAGTAACATACAAGTGCTCTAATATTTAAATTATGTTGTAGTAACTTCAAGGGTGTTAGTTTTGATCCAAAAATCATATATTATCATATCCATCATTGTTTATATTTCAACAATACCATAAAAGAGGTGGAGAAAAGCTGTTACTTTTAGAAATAAAGAAATAAATTCTATTATACAAATGTGTGACAGCCTAGACGAGGGAGCCACTCAACAATTGATTTTGGTGTTTTGATCATTAGTGGAGAGTTTAATTAAAAATATATAGCCCTCATTCCAAATATTTTGATGTTTGAGGTTATCACATAATTTTAAAATTATTAATAATATAAAAGTTTGATATAATTTGACTAAAATAGTCATATTTAATGCACATCAAAAACTGAATTAAAAAAATGAAAAAACATGTGGTTAAAAGATGAGTAATAAATAAGTGTATAATTAGAAAGTAAAATATAAATGTGTATTAAGTTTTTAAAATATCAAAACATTCAGAATAATTTGAAAAAATTAAAACATTAAAAGATATGAAACGAATGAAGTGACAAAAGTCTTAAAATTTTTAATAAAATGTAATTGTTTCATTATTAAAAATGTTGGAAATGACATTTTTTTCATTTTCAAAATTTTCGGAAATGAAGTTCATGTTTTCAGAAATATGAAATGAAAATAACAATGCAAACATGTTTTCACTCTCCTATTCTATTTCATTAAAAATGAAAAGAAAAAATTACCAAAACAATCACACTCTTATTTTTGCTCCTACGACCCAACAACATTTATAGTATTTTTTCCAAAGTCTTCATACCATCACATGCAAATTTATATGAAAAAAAATCTACGTGTATTAATAATATTTGAGTGTAATATTTATGCATTATTAGTGTAAAATATTTCTATATAGTCACTATATTATTTATCATTCACTTGTATAAGTTATATTTAAAAGACAAAGTCGATGATAATTAAATATAAATAACTGATAATATAATGATACTGTAAAAAATTCTTACACTGTCAAAGATACACTTTCTTCTCATAATATGAGTGCACAATTAAATGTATTACACCGTGAAATTGAGAAGTGTCGAATCGTCGAGGATCATTTTGCCAATTTACACAATTTAGGGTATGTTTAGTTTTAAGAATTTTTATTATTACCATTTCTTGTTTTTTTAAAAATAATTTTCATTTTCATTTCCTCAAAACATGTTTGCTATTAGTATTTTCATTTTCAAAACTCTTTACTCTAAACTTCAAAAATAAGAACAATTACTCTTGCAAATAATTCAATTCAAAATATTAAACACTAAGAGTCAATGATTTCATAATATGTCTTCATATTTGATATTTGCGACTTCTTTTTCAATAGGTTTTAGATCATCTTTAATTGCTAGGCTCAATCACTAGTTACCACAAAAACTTATGAAATATCATAATGAGCATCATACAGTTGCACATGATATCCAAAGAAGTCAAAAATAAAATAAAATTAGTAACATACAACTGCTCTATTATTTAACTAAGGTTGTGATAATTTTAATGAACAACAATTTTCATCTCAAAGTCATATGTTACAACACTCATCGTCGAATTATTTTAACAATGTCATTAATAGAAGCGAACAAAAGTTATTAAGTTGAGAGTGAATAAATTCAATTATGAAAATATGTGGTGGTTTGCTATGAAGCACGGATTCGCCAAATACCCTCGCGTGTCAGTGTCCGACATGTATCCGACACTGATATGCTCAGATTCGCGAATGATACGTGTCCATAGAGTATCCAAAAATAAAAAAATAAAAATAAATATCAAGACACGTATCAGATTCGTTTTCAATAAAATATAGGATATATAGATTCATTTTTATGATAAGATAGATTTGTTTTCAATAAACACTCACTTATTTAAAGGTCACATCATACCAACTTACCATCACACCACATTGACCCTCAAATAGCTGGTACTTTCCAATCCATAACGTCGTCGGCCGGTGCTTATTGTTACTGCCTCTACCGCCATAGGTATGTTGTGAAGAGCAAACAGAAAAAAGGCGTACCTTTCTTACTTCTTAGTTTCTTTTTACTTAGTATGTTTATAAATAGAAGATGATGTGTGAATATTAATAGAGAAGATAAATAAAGAGCTTACCTTTATTTCTTAACAGAGAAGAGAAGACAGAGGGTATGAGAGAATATTTTGATTTACACTTATAATTTTATCATATTTTATGTATTTTTTATTAATTTATACGCGTATCCTTGAACGTATCGTATCCTACATTTTAGAAAAAATGTGTGTCGACGTATCGGATACGTATCGTATCCGTATCTGTGCTTCATAAGTGGTTTGAATGAGAGATACATTCATTAATTGATTTTGACATTTTTTGATTAGTAGATAGAGTAATTAAAAAATCTTTCATCTTCTTTTCATGTAATTTGATATTTAAGGTTATGCACATAATTTAAGAAATTATTAAATAAAAAAATTGATACAATTTAACTAAAATAACCACATTTTACTAAAATAATTAAATAACCATATTTAATAATATAAATTATTAAATAACCACATAGATTTGGAATAGCATGGAAAAATTAAAACATGAAAAGATATGGAAGAAATGAAGTAGCAAAAGTGATTTTTTTTAGAAAATGTCATTACTTCATTATTGAAGATGTTGAAAATGATATTTTCTTATTTTTAAAAATTTCTAAAAATAAAATTATGTATTTTAAAATATGAAATGAAAGAAAAAATACAAACATTTTTCACCCATTCTCTTATTTCATTTAAAATGAAAATATAAAACAACCAAACCAAACAAATGCTTCTAGTATTCATCTTTCTTTGCATTGCATGGAAAGAGTTTGTGTGGACCTGTTTCTTTTTTCTACTTCCACTTTTTTCTCCTTTATCCCATACATATAAAATATTCCTTTTCTCCTCAATTTCTAAGCTCTCTTTCTATACAAATAAATGAAGCCTAAACTTTGCAATTCATGATAATATTATTAAATCTTTTCAAAGTTTTTTTCTACTTCTTTTATAATCAGCACCTTCTTTTTAATTTACCACGAATGAAAAATAAAATCTATACAAATAAATAGCCATTAAAATTATTTAAACAATTAACAAATTAATTATCCATGTAAGATATTTTTGAAAGGTAGAATAAAAATAGCATTTTTTTTCTCTGATTCCTTTCCCCTTTCATTGCTTTACATTGCAAAATAGTACGTTGGCGTGCACTTCCTTCTATGTATATTCTCTTCTATAAAGACTCTTCTCTCTTTCTTTGCTTTCATAACTCATTTCATCACTGTTTCTTTTTCGAATTTTCAGATCTGTGCTTCCTCTTCAGTATTCAGTGTTGGTGAGTTTCTACCTTCAATTTTTTCTGCTTTTTTTTCTTATTCGTTTATCGCCACAGCTTCACTGTGATTTTCTGTTGAGCTTCGTTTTCGGTTTTTCTCACAACCGATCGATTCCTTTTCTTACTCATTTTCACTGTAAGCAAACGTTTCTTAACTATATATTTACTCAGATGTTATTTTCGGAAACCGCGTTTATTCTCGCATTGTTTCAGCAAAACATCTCTGTTCTGTTAAGAGTTTTTTAGCGCAGTCGTGAAAACTTTCTCAGATCTGTTTTGTTTTTGGTGTTTTTACCTTTTTTATTTTCTATTTTCTGTTTCATTTTTATGTAAAAATGTTTTTTTATCGTGTGGTGGAATTGTTTACCAATTATTTCTTCTTTTATTTTTACGACAAAAATGTAATTTATTACAAATATAAACGAGTTATTTAAAATTATATTTCTCTTTATTTTTTGAAGTGTTTATCTTTCCTGAAAAATATCATTTTATGGTGGAGTCCTTCTTAATTGTTACTAATTAATTATTCATTGTCACAGTTGAGATGTCTGAAATCGTGGTTGATACCGAATTGGATGGAGAAATTGTAAGTTGTTGCAAAAATCTAAACTGCAACCATATCATGTTTCATGATTAGTGCTAAGAAATAAAAGAATTGGCACATCTATATTCCATTTTCATTTTCTAACTAAAATACCGAGAGTTTTAAATTTTTTATACCATGTCCATGCAACATTTATATTTATTTAATTAATTTTTTAAATATAAGTAATACAAATTAATAATGAATCGTATATTTAATTTATAATTATTTTAAATTCTTTACTCCATTGATATTTCACATATTATCTTTTAAGATTTACCATGATTGTCTATTATGATTATTATAATATTATTAGGTTTTCTTAGACTACCTCACTGTTGTGAAAATTAGACTGTACCTGCTCGTTCAAGAAGAAAGTTAGTGAACCCGTCCGCGTGTCAATACTGTATCGATATGATTAGTGAATTACATACGTACTGTTATCTTAAAAGTTGTATTATTGTACATGTAAGGATGGTAATTAGTAAAAAAAATAGTTAATTATTAATTTTTTTAGTTTAAATATTTTTTTTAATGAATCACATGTTGATGACATTTATGATATTAATAAAACTAGTCTACATCTTACTACAGAAGCATGATTTAAAATGAGGGGTTTTCAAATCATGACATATGTTAAGGATACTTCAACAGACCAAAAATATTGTATCCTGAAATATTAAGTAAATTGCTTTCATGTGATCATACTTTGACAGCTTTATAAAGTAGAGTGGATTATTTTGTTTGAGGAAAAAATATATTATTTTATTATCCAACTCTAAATGATTTCCATTTTTATTTTTTAATTAAAAGTATTCTCACCCTACAAGTAACTCTTTCCTTTTGGTGTTGTATGAGTGTCTTCCCATCAAATGTGTTCCCACATATTTATGAGTAGGTCACTAAAATCTCTTACGAGAGGTAACAAAATTATCTATAATCTAAAATCCAATATAACTTAAATACCTTCTATCCATTCAGTTAAGTTAATGAATTTAAATGATTAATTTTCATCCTTTATTTGGTGAGAATAGTTATCTAAATAACTTTGTTATCGTGAAAATGACAGATTGAGCCTTTATTCTTTTGTTTTTAAGTATAGGGTGATGGATATCTAAAAAATTAGTAAATTATTATAGTAATAAAGTCTTACTCTCATTATGTGGGGTTAGTTATATGGATTGAATGACGTCATTTAATATTTTATCATAAATCATGTTTATTGACAAAACACTCATTAAACCTTTCCTAATTGTTTATCTCATGGTTCTTCTTTGCTTCCATTCGTGTCTAGAAATTGGATTGACCTCTATTTGATATACTCTTTTCTTATTGGGGCTTGGGCTTGTAACAATCCCCTCCATACATGGTTAAACCACCTAATGCATGTCTACCATCTTTTCTACAATAGGAGTTACCCAAACTTTCTCACTAATGCATTCATTCTCAATCCTATCTTGTTATCTTGTTTAGGGCATTCATTCATTCCATGTAATATTCTTGTCTCTGCTGTATTGAGTTAATTAATTTTTGTTAATATTTTATTGTTCAACATTTAGTCTCATATAATATTGCAAGTCTTATAGTTATGCTATAAAATTTTCATTTAAACTTATTTCTACCCATGTGATACATCTATCCAATTTTACTCACCCATTTGAATCTTATGGATTCTATCTTATGGTTTACTAAACAATTATTAAATTATTGATAATTATTTCAGGCAGCAAAAGTTGTTCGAAACAAGGTTCCCATCTCTCATCATTCAATATCTTTCTATTTTATTTTTAATCATATAGGGTGATTGTTCTCTACAAAAATTGCTGGATTATTGATTTAATTGTTGATTATTTTAGAGTGCAAATGTGGTTCCAGCCATTGAGACTGCAAACAAGGTTCCCACCTATGATTACTCCTCACACCCACCTCTAAATGAGAGGATTATATCATCTATGATCAGGAGGTCTACTGCTGCACATCCTTGGCATGACCTTGAGATAGGTAATTGACCAATATCCTTATCTTTATTATCCTTATAGAGGGAAGAATGCTAGGCAACACTCTTTTCAACACAGTTATTGGTGAAATTCATTTGAGCTACAAATGTGTGTTTGATTGCACTTTTGTTGAACAATCTAAATTATGTTTGAAGAAGCAAACATGCTTTGGAATTTGTACCCACTATTTTTAAAACTGTATAGCAAAATTGCTTTTGCATCAAAGCCATGCTTTGACTGAAATAAAAAACTTAGCTTATGTGGTTAAAACTCGGGCCGTTTACGAGTTGGATTTTGGAGGTAAATGAAAGGAAAAGAAAAGCTTCAGAACCATCTTACAAGTATCATGACTTTGAAGCCTTCACTTTTTATTTCTTCCACTCCAAAACCTAACTCACAAATAGACTCTTAGAATTATACTACAAACTTATTTTTAGAATAAAAAAATCCAAACATTAATCATTTCAAATTCATACATAATCATGTTTTGCAAACTCACAGCTCAAACCTTATTTTGAGCATTTATCATGATGTTTGGTAAAAAAATTGTAAACGTGATTTCTTCATTTGGGTATAAGCAAGAATTTGTTGCTTTTGCATTAGAGTGTCCCCTTAGGTATTCGTTGACATTTTTAACCTTTCACAATTTACATATCTAACAAACAACTTTTTAAGTAATACTGTAATAGAATAACATAAAATATATACCTGTTGTGTGTACTTGTTCATCTGAAAGAGATTTTACTTAAAACTATCTTAACAATTTCACCAATAACAAAAGCGTGTGTATGCTAACATTTCTTTTATTCTTTATGGCAAAATCAGTCACATGTTACTACTTCTGCTACAGTGTGTTATGCTTTCCCTGATTTGTTCTTATTTCTTGATGATTCAGGACCTGGAGCTCCACAGACCTTCAACTGTGTAAGCATACAAGACATTGCATGCAGTTCACAATACTAGATAGTAAACCTGTAAACGAATCATTAGCATTTTATAGATACTGATTATCAATAGAACCAGGGGGACATATTGAATTAAATATAAACTCTATCTGTTTGTCATTTCCCCCTTAGTTGCTCTAGAGTTGGTACTTGCAGCTTTACAAGCATTATTTCCAATGTCATAGAGACTAAGTTACAATCTTTTCTAACCAGCTTAAATTGTAACAATTGCTATTTTTTCAATGGATATAAGATGAGTTTTTTTAATTTTAGAATTGAAAAAATTGGTAATGCAATGTGGCGTATAATGCATTGATGTTACAGGTGATTGAAATTGCCAAAGGGAGCAAGGTGAAATATGAACTTGACAAAAAAACTGGACTTATCAAGGTAATAATGGTTGGCTTACTGAGTTATTTTCACTTCTAATGTTGTTTGTATGACACATTGTTGTACATGAATGTTGTTTCTTTGTACAGGTCGATCGTGTACTTTACTCATCCGTTGTGTATCCCCACAACTATGGCTTTATCCCACGTACTATTTGTGAGGACAGTGATCCTCTTGATGTCCTGGTTATCATGCAGGTATTTGCATTGGTTTATGTTATCGACTTTTGCTTGTAAAATAGCATGCATCATGCATCTTTTCGTGGAATTCATTAAAATGTATTTTCCTAAGGATGCTAGTTTAGGAATCTATAAAAGGGTGACTCAGTGCACGAGCCTCCCACCTAGTAATGTATATGGATGGTATATGTATGCAGTCTCACATTCATATGCGAAGAAGCTATTTCCAAAATTTGAACTCATGACTTCATATAAAATTTATTGATATATGTGTAAATGTGATATATGACCTCATACAGGTTTAGGAATCTATATGAATTATTAAAAGCATATGTTTAAATTTTGGAAGTATTTAATGCATCACAAATTTCCTATTTTTGAATCCTTAACCGTTTCCTTAAGTATACTAGTTAGCATTTCCCATTTTTTAATCCTTTTTGTGCATTGGTGCTCCAAACCTTGACAAACTCTATGCAACTCCAATATTAGTTTATGAGTAGATTATTCTAGTCAAAAAATACTTGGCAATCATCCTCTAGTTATACATCTTATATCATCTTACTATAGATCTGTCTTATTTCTTGATATATATGCTTTGTAAGATGTTAAACCTTATTCATATTTGGACAGGAGCCAGTTCTTCCAGGTTGCTTTCTTCGGGCCAAAGCTATTGGTCTCATGCCCATGATTGATCAGGTATATTAGATATTCCCATTTCCTACACAGCAATACAAGAACTACTCTTCTTTTTATACATTGAGCAACCATTGATTGCAATGAAATACAGGGTGAGAAAGATGACAAAATCATTGCAGTATGTGCTGATGATCCAGAGTATCGACATTACAATGATATCAAGGAGCTTCCTCCACATCGTTTAGCCGAAATTCGTCGATTTTTTGAAGATTGTATCCTTCCAAAACCAAAATTCTAATGCTTAGTTAATAATTTGTCTATTTGTTAAAATCTATAGACATGATGAAACGCATTGCTCGTTTAGTGCAGCATATGAAATGAAAATTTATGTTTTTCCTTCATAAAAGGAACTAGACAAGAAGAATGAGAACAAGGAAGTTGCAGTCAACGACTTTTTGCCTGCCTCAACTGCTTTTGAAGCTATCAAGCACTCCATGTAAGTGATAAATTGGATTGGTTTAGAAGTTTTATATTGATTAATTTAAATCTTGTTATTTCCAGATTATTTCCTATATTTTCTTTGAAATAGTAGTTTTTTAAGTTAATTACTTTTAATACTCTGTTTTATGCATAATGTTCTGTATTAAATGACACCTTATTCACTAACAAGGTCCAAACACTTAGTAGATAATTGAATTGTATGAGCATACTAACAGATTTTCGATTTTAACCTGTGAATGGAAAAGACATTATTGGAGAGAGCAAAATCCACTTTAAGTCATGTATATGTCATGAAAGGATTAATTTTCAACTATATGCTGTTTCACTCTTGATGCACACCAAAATGTTAACACCTTTAAATATGTTCTATTTGCGGGTTAGTTTTTGGAGTGAAGAAAAAGACTTTGAAGATATAAAATACATTTGTGAGATGTCTCTTACACATTTCCGGCTATTCTGCTCCAAAAACCAATTCGCAAAAACCTTATCCATATAACAAACTTATAATTTTTTTTTTGTCACAATATTTGTTATTGAATATGTGCAATGTAAAATCAAAACACTTGCACAAAATTCAGATCCAATTCAATAGTTGTGAAACTCTTATTGTCATTAAATTAATGTTGGTAAGCATAGCTTGTGTCCACAGCTCTTTGATATAGTAATAATAATTGTTCTTTCTTTGTTATGAAGGACCCTTTATGCTGACTACATAGTGGAAAGCTTGAGGCGCTAGGCTTTTGATGCACTCCATGTATTTGTTTGGCCTTGGTACTCATATATAAGACATTATTTTAAATTTCAACCTTTTTATTACTATGATGATTATGGCATTAAAAAAAGCTAGCCTCGTCGCATGTTCATGTATCTCAATACATGCATATTCTAAGTTTTTAATTGTTTTTATATCTAATATACTTAATATCAAATTAAGTTTTAAATTCTCCCTCACTTTGATATCAGAAAGTTTAGTACTGCAGAAAGTGTTATCGGTGCATTTTATCGAGAGACAAATACGTGTTACCTGGTATTTTTGCTTGAGCAAAAAAGAAAGGGGTATACTTATTAATATCAGTACATTTCATTTATATTTGAGAACTTATACAGCATTGTTAATTTGGTAAACAAGGCTCATCTTATTATAGAGATTATATCTTTATTGACATAGCTTCTCTTATGCTTAATAATTGGGCTAAAAGGTGAAAACTAGTTGAAGATTGAAAAGTTTGGGAGTTGAAAGTTGATAAGATAAAATATTTAACTGTTTGGTAAAGATGATCTATCAAAATAAATGATGCAAAATAGTTTATTGGGTTTTTTTGTACTCTTTTTTTAATAAAGAATTAATTACTTTTATAATTCTTGACAGCTCCTTCCTACAAGTATTTTCCTGAAAAATCTTAAATTGGTTTAAATAAGACATAAGTCATTTCAATTAGTTTCTTAAATTAACTCTTACTAACTTGAGTTTTATCTAAAAAATTCCCTCTAATTAATTAAGGCATAGATTGACTTATAATATCTTATGTGTAGCTAAGCATATGCTAAGGATTGTTTGATATAGTTGAGAAAATGTTAGATTATGATTATTGTCTATACATTATAATCTAAATCAATTATATTATGAATTAACATTTTTTTGTTTGGGTTGTAAAAAATCACACTTTCATATAGTAAATTGCACAAAATGAGTATAAATTTCTTTGAATAAATTAACATTATAAACTTGGCAGGTAATATGAGAGGAGTATAATAGAAAGATAGAATTGGAAGTTAAAATAATCTTGAAATCACTAATATAAGCTCCAAATGGAGCTTAAGAAAAAAATATCCATCTTATACGTTTAGAAAATAAGTTTTTTTATTTAATTTAAATTACTTATCAATCCCTAAAAACATCATTTCTCTTTAAAAAGAGCTGAAATAAAAATCTTTAAGCTCCCACCATTAATAAAGGACAATTGTTACTTTCTCAAAACAAATCTTAAATTTTAAATTTTCCCAAAGTTCTTTCTTAATTCGCTTCAAATTAATTATGTGTAGTTTAAAAATGTGATATAATATTATTATTTAAATTTTATTAATTTCATATAATTTTCTATATATATTATTTCATATTTTAAAAATATATTGAGGTGACCACATGTATACATTATCTGGAACAGGGAGTATATGAGATGATATTTTATATGAGTATGAACATGAAGCCTGAGTCACAAATGGAGATCACTTGTTTCACTTTTGATATTTCATTTATGTATCAAGCCAATTAAAAAATGACACTCAATTAAAAAGAAAAATAATTAAAACATCAAATATTTTTTTAAATCATATGGATAAATGTGATTAATCTAGTACATAAAAATATGAATTTTTTGGGACATGTGATCCTGATCTCTAAATCACCAATAGTAGATGAAAACAAGAAGAAGCCTATGTGGGCAATGGTCATATAAATTTGCAAATACCCATGCAAATA
This sequence comes from Lupinus angustifolius, assembly GCF_001865875.1. Classification (NCBI taxonomy): domain Eukaryota; kingdom Viridiplantae; phylum Streptophyta; class Magnoliopsida; order Fabales; family Fabaceae; genus Lupinus; species Lupinus angustifolius. Next base: position 6,665,100 of record NC_032027.1, read on the forward strand.
TTAAATATATGTAAGTTTAAGGGCCAACTTTCAAGTTTTAATTACATATTTTTGTAATATTTAATATATACAAATAATTGTTATATGAACAATAAGATAATTGTATAGAGATTTTGTCTTGTTATAGTTGAATCACTAAAGTTTATTGTGAAATTAGATTATATAATCAGAAAGGTAAAAAAGATTTATGGTTTATAAAATATTTATTAAGAAAATAAAATTATGTGTTTGCCCTTATTTACAACACATATATTATGATATGTATCATCACTCATTAGCTATTATTATGATTCTCACTCTTGAGAAATGGGAATGTTTTTATTATCTCACACAATTATTTATGAAGAGCGCTTAAGAGTATGAATAATAATTAAGTTGTACTAACATAAGTTGAATTATTCTATATTCTTTTGAAACTTTATTATTTAGATTGATAAACTATATTTATGAACTAAATGAGTTGAAATAAATTAAATTTTGAGCTTATATTAAATAAACAAGATGAACTTGAATCAAATATAGTTTGACTTATCAAATTCATAATCTAACTAAATTATATATAAAAAATTTAAATTTATATATATTAAATAAATAACCACTATTCGAGCTATTAAATCAATTCAAGTCGACATGTTAAATTGAATAGCTTATGAATTTCAATTGAGTGAATATTGAGTTTCATATTAAACATAGGGCATATTTATAAATAAACAAATTCTTATTAAGGTGAATTTAGGAGAACCCTAATTCAACTGTATATATTCCCATGTCAATTATATAATACTCGTTTGCTTTATCATTTAAGAATCTTCCCTCATATAATTTTGATAATCCATCCCCTAGGCTTGTTTCCATTTATCTCCAAAGTCAAATATAAGTAGCCGCTATTCCAATATTCCAAAACCCTCTCTCTCCCCTTCACTCCATTGAGACATTTCATCAAACACCATGAGCTCCTTCAACAACAACAACTCTTCCGGCATGGACAACCTCCTTCTCCAAACCCTCATGGGAAGGCTCCACCTCCGTTCTCCGATCAACAACCCTCTCATAGCTCAATCCCTCGAGGACTTCCTCTTCAACGCCGATAACCTCGACGACGATGATGAAGAAGAAGACGATGAAGGCTACGACGATGGAAGCAAATCAGACCTATCAAAAGAAGAGTCCAAGCTCGAACGCGCGATCATCAAGGTTATTCATAGCGGAAACACCGACTCGCTTAAGCCGAATTCAGGTCAAGCCGTTTCGGTCCGTGACCACCATATCTGCGTCGGATTTCACGAGGAGAAGGGTTCGGAGTATCGGGTTTGGGAGTGGCATGGTCATATTATGATGTTTGATGAAGAGCATGGATACTCGCCGGAGTATATTTACGGGAACTATTTTCAGAGGCTGGGGAATAAAGCGCGTGGCGGAGGTGATGGTGGAAGTGGTGGTTTGGAAGTGGTGGAGGAAGAGAAGGAAGAGGAGGAAGAAGAAGAAGATAAAGTTGGGAATTTAGGGTTGAGGGAACTGATTGATAGTAAGGATTCAAATGAGGGAAGGATTCTTCATAGGAACATGAATGCTGGTTCTCCTAGGTTTGATTTCAAATCACTTTTTGTTATAGTTATCATTTCTCAATTTCATGAACTATACTCTGTGCATTAAAAGAAATATAAAATGTTTAACAATATGACTATATTGTCCAAACTCCAAAAGTATCTAATACAGATATGTATCGTCAAGTGTTTTCAAATCGGTGTTGTGTTTTAGATAGTTTTTTGTCCATATATATTTCAATTATTTTATGATTATTTCTGTATCACAGTATCTGCATAGGTGTTTACTAAACTATACTGTTACTCTAAGACTTTTTTTTCCCTCAAGGTTCACTTTGAAATCGCTTTTTGCTATGTTTATCATTTCCCAATTGCATAACAAAGACTGTTAGTCAACATAATTTTTAATTTTTACTTTACCAATGCTTGAAAATGGCTGCCAGATCAATATCCAATAAATGCCTTATTAAATACTCCAATACCTTTATTTTATGAGTAGTTTCCATAACAAGGTATTCGACCATTCGCCATTTGGATCATATTGTGTATCTTGTACCTACATCCGTTCTTCCTAAATGGTTTTTTTTTACTTTTAGTTGCTAATATCCTTTTCTGGTTTAGTCTTCACCTTGTAAACTTGTGCTTGCAGTTTTAAATTATGGTTGTGGTAATGTTGCGTTTACCGCAAGTAGGAAAATACGACTGTAATTGCATTCATGATGCAGTTGCAGAGACTCCCAAAACCACAATATTGTGGTCGCAATTGCAGTTGTGAACCACAATTTAAAATCATCGCTTGCACTACCATTTTCTTACTTTTGTTACTAATTTTTGGTTAATCGCATATGTAAGGTTTTGAGTTGCGGCTACTACAACTGTGGGAAAATGTGATCGATGCAGCTGCATATGTGGTCATGACTGCAATTGAAGTTGTAATTGACCAAAAACCATTGTATTACAGTCCAGGACCACATTTAAAACCTTGATCACATGTATTGTTTGGTTTAGCTGTTGTGTATCATTTGCTTTGCATGACATGGTAACTAATTATTAGCTCATTAACCAAACAGTGTATGTCATTAGTAAAATGTTTTAAATATTTAGGTGGTGTAAAGCCGATATAGGAAACAGGTGTGCACGCGATAGTTTTCCTCGTACCCATCCTTTTTCGGATATCAGTAACCAACATGAGTTGCTTACCGCTGATTCATTAATTATATATTTAATGAGTTTTCAAACATTTGTAATAAAATCAACAACCTATTTTTTTTTTTTAGAACTCACTTTGGTGGTACCTTAGTAAGTCCTGTATTTAGTATTTAATACTGTTTAGTTGTTTCTATGTATAATCTTGTTCACATCCAATAAACTTTAGTTATGCATGCTACCTATAACTAATAGGAGATTGACTTATAATTTTTACCGTCTTTCCCTTTGATGCCATGGAGTTAAGCTAGAATTAAATTTACAGAAGTTTATCAATATTGTAGTCGGAGTTTATGTAGTTTGTTGGCTAAGTCCTCTATTTAGACGAAGTCCTTGTTACATTCTCAAATGATTTCCATTTGTTGGTTAAGGCCACATTAGCGTCTACTTTTTCATTTCGTGAAAGCTCAAATGGGCGAGGGACTGAGGAAGGATTGCATTCATTCAGAGTTAGGTTTAGAAGTTTCTTATAGAGCTAATACCTAGTTGCATATATGATTAGATTCTAGGTGCTAGATACCAATGGTTTTCTTGTCAGTATTATATAAAGAAGACGAGCTTCCTCATGGTTGATGAATCCATAATGCTACTCTAGATAGTTTGTTTTATGTCCTTTCACTCGTTTTGTACAGTGACATGGCTTTTTGTTTTGTTTATCCCAGCACTCCCTTAGAAACAGGTAGCTACCTTTTTAATGCCTCTCTCTATATTAACTGTAGTAAAACTTTTGTTTGAAACATTTCTGTATCGGAGAAGCCTTTGAGATTCCCCTGTGTGATATTCTTCATGTCTGTGATGTGTGTTGTGCTATACGATTTACCATGTCAGTATTAGTTTTCCCAACTTAAAGAAACTTCTTTTAGCTTTTTATTAAATGTTTTATTTTATCATCAACAGCATGATTTGATCGAATATAAATGACCGCACATAGTGGGAGTAGGCTTCGGTTGTTATTGCTTTATTACATGAAAGTGCATGTTTGCAACTGAATTGAACATTTCATGTCCATGTTTGTCATCTCTCATATTTTACTCTGCTTGAATTGACAGGTACTAGATCAGAAATTTTCTTCTTGCAATCAGAGGATGTAACCCGCAGCTCGTTCCCCTGGTCACGAAAAGATTAATTTCCTGTTTTACAAAGTGCAAATCCCAGATTTAAGCCTCAGTCTAGGTGTCTCTTTGAGCTTCAATTTACATGCTGGAATTATAGATAGTAAAGGATGTAATACTTGGTTTTGTATTATATACTATATTACCTTTGCCCAGCTAATAATGTTTTGCAATTTGTTATTTTTCCCTTTTTCATTAGAGCTAGCTGTTTTAAAGGTAGACCCTTGGATGCTTGCTTCTTTTTGTATTCAGCAATTCGAGTTTTCTGTGCAGACATGCTTGGTCTGCACTGAAAATAAAATATACCAGATGCATTACTCCAAATATTGCTATGCTTGTCAAATAACCTGCATAATGCTACGTTTCGCAATTACATTTCATGGATCCATGACAAGATTTTGATCTTGAATTGTTGATTGGAGAAGGAATGTTTTCCTGTTACCATTTTTTGAACTTAGGATTTGCAGTTCTTGTTCTATTGATTTCATTTATCTGAATTCTAAGTAAGCTATACTTAATTAGTCCGAATTTTAGTTATATGATTCATTCAAGTAGCTGGCCATCGGACTAAAATTTTCAAAACATGAGTATAGTCCTCATTTTCAATAACTTTATTATACACTTATTTGAACTTTCGCATACCTTTTTTTATCCTCATCATCGTTCTTCAACTCCCACCCCCTCTCTCTTTCACTCCACCTTTGCCTGTCGGGTAATATGCAATGAGGTGTCTCAAGAGTTCTTCCACTCCACCTTGGCCAGTCGGGTAATGTGCAATCAGGTGTCTCGAGAGTTTGCAGTACTTGTGGATAAGGAGTTCGACTCCTCTCTATTACTGGAGATGACAGTTATGGGGAAAAGCATTAAAAAAATAAAAGATAATAACATTTATAACCTTTAATTTACATTGAAGTTACAATTTAGCCTTAAAAATACACTACAAAATATAATTATCCTCTTCAATAATGGAGAGAAGTCTTACTCGTAAACATGGGGAACTACAAGAGAAGAGTAGTGACTGATAAGGCATCCCTTCTTCTTGCAAAGGTAACATTCTATGAATTTATGTCCAAATTGGCGATAGTTGCCACAATGTTTGTTAAGAGGGTCTTGATACATCAAAGATACTCGAATAGGTTCATAATCATTGGTCAAAGACTCAAAGCCGTAGAAAACTAAATAAGTCTAGTCTTATATTGCTTGATATCACTATCATGTTTCGTGATTTCGTATTATCTCATTCTTCCAATTGCTCACTCAATTTTGTACTAATTTCTTCTAAACATAATACAAGTGAAAATTTATCAGGATTGTTTTTTTAGCAAACTTATTTAAACATAATCAGATTCATATTATGATTATAATCATTTATAGTTTTAACACTATACCAAACACACCAAATAGGAGATTTATTCATAAAAATCAGTTTTTGACTATGATGTGAACCGTTCAATTGAAAATCTCACTCTTAGGGCTAAGTATAAGGAATTAATAGTGGGTCTTTTCTTGGAAAACTACAAGCATAACTTTTGGTTCTTTAAAAACATTATTTTGAAGAATGCATTTCTTTTTGTATTGTTATTGTAGCTCACAACAATTCTGAATGACATGAAATAATTCTTACTAGCTGATTCACGAACAAGTCGTTCTCATTAAGACGTTTTGTGGTACTGCTAAAATTGTGCAAGTAGATTATCAACCATGTCGTCTCCACGATAAAACAACACAGTTCTCTATTATACGATGTCTCACTGTACTATAAAAATCGCTCTCGAATACACACACAATATAGTTACCCATGCCAATTCTTTTCCCACAATACTGACTATCAGTGTTAGTTCTCGAAATTCTCACTTTGGCTGCTTGTGGTAATTCTCAAGTGTCACAGAAAGAAATGGGGAGAAGGTTGTCGGCAATGTGTCAGCGGAATATAAGGGGGGTGAAAGAGAAGTTGAGAGGTAAACGTCTTCCACTTGGTGCGAATTATAATATGGGGATGATGCCTCTATTTATAGCCAGAGACCTCCAACGGCTCCCCATTCGATTGTGCAACAGATCAAACAGCTATATGATCCAACAATACAAAACATTACCACCCAACAACTCTATCACCAACTGCTATATGTTAAATGTATGTGTTGACTTGGTCAACACATAGTCCAAGCCCAAATAGCCCAAAATAAAATAAATAAATATTTATTTAAAAAGAATGTTGGGCCCAAGACTAAGTCCGACCCGAGCACGAGCTGAGCCGCACGTCGGCGGAGGAGGCGGTAGTGGTGGTATGTGCGCGTGTGTGTGGAAGGGTTTTTTTGTATGAGTCATCACACACTCACAAAACCCATTGTACCCCTTGAGACACACCCCAAGGTTACAACTTAAGGCTTATAAAGCCTTTCAACTTCCCTCCTCAAGCAATGTGAGACTAATGAGTTTTTTCATATGACAAACTCCAAAGTCACCATAAATGTCACATTAATGTGCATTAAAAACCACTTCAAAACATCATTCTTTCAACAAATCCCAACTATCCCCCACTTGAAATTAAAAAAAAAATTCCGTGAATTTCTGTGGACTCAATAAGATTATGCATAAACAAATGTGTCATGCGAATTGAACCTTTGCATAGTGAATAAGATCCACATTTTACTAGAGTAACTCGTAGTCTTGAACTCTATCTCCAACATTAAACCACACACTATCTTTCTAAAGGTGTATTATGTAAAGCTTGTGTGTTAAAGCTCATGCACGTCTATCTCAGTATAGTGAACGCTCTAGAAATTTATGCTCCAAAATTTTATAGGAAACAACCCCCACTTCCACATTCACATATGTGAGTCTATCAAGAATACTCCTATAGGTTAGGTACTCAACTCCATGAAAGTACAAAGTGTCAAGTATTGCTCTAGCAATGTTTTGCCGATGTTTTGATGAAGACAATGAGTTAGTAAAAGCTTGAAGATGACTCAACAATCAACATGCCTAGAACTCAAGGTTCATATCTAGACTAGGTTATATCAATAGAGTTATATTTCTAAGTAGTCTAGGATGTGTGCCTTAGTTAGTGAGTCTAGATTAGGTAAACCTAGATGCAAGTCTCACAAGCCATAAATGTTGACATATCATATTCATGAGGCATATCATCTAGTTTATTATGTGTTCATACATTAATCATACATGTTATATGTGCATATTAGGCATAACATAATTGCTAAAACATGTATATGTGTTAAACATAACATATAATTAGTTTACCATTTAATCATGTATTGAAATATGCTAGTCACTCGATTAACTCCAAGTCTTAATCGATTAACGTGTTAGTTGGTGTTTTCTGTTTTAACTGCGTAACTGAAAAAATGGTTTGTGGATCCAAATCTGTTTTGTATAAATTGTGTTAAATTGCAGAAACTGAAGCATTGCATATTATTGTTAGAAACTATTAGAGAGCATATTTTTTCTGTGATTTACTGCATCATATAGGAAGAAGAGAGATGCATGTGTGAGAAAAAGATATTAACATGCTTAGTTGATATTGTTCATGATGTATTGCTTGTAATTTTAATGTGCTAAATCTCATTCATGCTTTCTTACATGTTCGCGCATTCTATATAGAGATTTTTTAGAAAGATTCTACATTATCTGTATTAACTCACATACGTTCATGATGACTTGTGTTACTTGAGTGTGGGTTAATCATTGAGTTTTCATTGTTGTAAATTGAACATATTAGTGCTTAGTAAAATTCTGTTTTTGTATATTGTTTTGTACATTAGGTTTTGTCTCTTGGTGTCTTACCACCATTGAGATTTAGTGAATCTTCACCAAGGCTTGGAGGTCTTGAATTTAGAGCGAGGCTGGATCGCGAGAAATGTTTTCTTGGGCGATAGAGATAGTCAAACCAATGTTAGAGGTTCTTGAAATTCAAGAAAGAAGTGTCTAGAGTCTTGTAATTGAATTGGTGTATGTAAAAATACAATGCTTTCAATATAGTGAAGAGAAATCTCCCAAGATCAAAAGGGGAGGCATTGATGTAGTTTGCAAGTGGACCCGCAAACGAACCAGGATAAAAATCCTATTGTGCAAGCTGTTCTCTCTCAATCTCTTTTAAAATTCAATATGTTTTAATTCGTGTATTAAGCTGATATTTTGCATACTGCTACTGTGCCATATCTTTTTTAATTGTGCATAAAAATATCTGATGTCTTTCTGCTTGTTTGGTAACTTGTTGTGCAAGAAGCCAATCTGTCAATTCTGTCTCTGATACGTTTTAATCGATTAAGCCCACTAGTTAATCGATTACTTGGGTTGTTCTCCATAACCGGGTTTTGGGTTCAAAAAGCGGTAATTGATAACCGCTACACCTATTCAACCCCCCTCCCTTCTAGGTGTGTCTAGACCACTGATACCTAACACTAGGTACTCCACTCCATTGGAGTAAAGATCTCATTAAGAGTTTAATTCATCCTTACATATGTTGCAGGAGTCATGATTCTCATAATTTTATAGCATGTTCATTCTCATATCACTTCACCACTTTTTATTACTCATTGAACCTATTTCTTGGGATCTCTAGTCAGTTAGTTTGAGATACCATCATGAGTGATCCTCGTTCTAAGGGCAATAGTCTCATACTCTTAGAAGTATTATGGACTTTCTCTCTAGCTAGTCCTTACGCCAAAGGATCTGCTAAGTTATTCTTAGTGCGTACATGATCCACTCTAACAGCTCCTATAGAGAGTAACTCTCTAATGGTGTTGTGCTTACGACGAATTTGTCGTTTCTTACTATTATAAAAGCGGTTCTCAATTTTTGCAATAGTCACAGTACTATCACAATGGATCAACACAATTGAGATTGGTTTTTCCCATAGGGGAATCTCTGCAAGCAAGCTTCTCAGCCAACTTGCTTCTTCACTAGTTGTTGTTAGTGCTATCATTTCAGCGTCTATAGTGGATTGAGCCAAAATAGTTTGTTTCTTTGACTTCCAAGAAACAGCCCCACCAGATATGCTAAATATTTATATTTCTTCAAGATCTTTTCCACATAGTGAGATTGATCCAAAGAAATTTCTTCTTATGACCTAGTAATTTTTATGCCAAGGATTACACTTGTCTCTTCAAGGTCTTTCATATCAAATTTGTTACACTATAATGATTTCACATTATTCACAACATGTATGTTGGAGCCAAATATGAGTAGGTCGTCTACATAGAGACATATGATAGTGCAAATGTCATTTTTCTGGTTTGTAATAAATGTATTTGTCACTTTCATTCACCTTAAACTCATTCGATACCATTAAGTCATTAAACTTTTCATGCCATTGTTTAGGTGTTTGCTTAAGACCACACATCGGTTTATCTAACTTGAAAACCTTATTTTCTTGCTCATGTAATATAAAACCTTCAGGTTGTTTCATATAGATTTCTTCTTCCAAATAATCATTTAAAAAAGCAGTATTAACCATTTGATGTACTAATAAATTATGTATCACAACGAGCGATATTAGTACTCTAATGGATGTTACTATAGTAATAGATGAAAATATGTCAAAGAAATCTAGATTCTCCCTTTGCCTAAAATCCTTGGCTACAAGACAAGCCATATATTTGTCCATTGTGCCATCAGGTTTCAGTTTCTTTTTCAATATCCACTCACAACCAATGAGTTTGCAACCGGGAGGCAATTCAACTAAATGTCAAGTCTTGTTAGACTCTAGATAATCCATTTCATCATTTATAACATCTTGCCACAAATCAGCATCCAAAGAAGTTAAAGCTTATTAGAGTATTGATGGATTTTCTTCCAATGTATAGACCATATAATCAGGTCCATACTCTCTAGCAATCCTTGCTCTCTTACTTCTTCTAGGTTCTATTTTTAACTCATCATTACTATCATTATTGTTAATCACAGGTTTGTGACTAGTTGTTGTGCCCCAACTATTCCCTAATTTAAAAGGGAATTTCATTTCATTGAAGTCTGCATCATTAAACTCAACAATCACTTTCACGTTAAGATCATAAAATTTATATGCCTTGTGGTTTACAACATACCCAATGGATACTCATTCATAGGCTCTACTTACGAGTTTAACTCTCTTAGGGTCTGGTATTCGGACATAAGCTGGATAACCCCAAGTTCTCAAATAAGACAAGTTTGGTTGTCTATTCTTAATAATTTCATATGGGGAAAATTTGCTTTTAGCCTTGGGGACTCTATTTAGCACATAACATACAATTAATAAGATTTCACCCACCAAGAGGGTGTTGTACCAAAACTTAACATAATACCTACAACTAATTCAGTTAAAGTTATATTCTTCATTCATCTTTACCATTCATTTCAGGTGAATATGGTGCAATTGTTTCATGAATAATGTCATTTAATTTATACCAATCATTAAACATGTTAGTTTCATACTCAGTGCCTCTATGGCTTCTGAGTTTCTTTATTTTTTTTTTTGAGTTGATTTTCAATTTCAATTACATATAACTTAAATGTTTCAAGAGCTTCACTTTTATTTTTCATAAGATATACATAAGTAAAATCAGAACAATCATCAATAAAAGTGATAAAGTAACATTTACCATTTATAGTTAATGTTCCATTTAATTCACATATATTTGAGTGTATTAAATCTAAAGGCTCAGACTCTCACATTATTCATTTATGAGGTTTTTTTGAAATTTTTGCTTGACTGCATGATTCAAAAATTTCAAAATCATTTTTGATAATTTTGGAATTAAACATAAGCTACTCAAATTTGAAATTATACGTTTATTAATATGACAAAGTCTAGAATGCCAAATATTAAAATCACACAACATGTAAACAGAATCAGAAATTTTATTAATAGAAACTTCAACACTTAATTTAAACATGTCATCAGTGGTATACCCTTTCCTAACAAATACTCTATTCTTAGTAAGAGTATAGAAGTCTGCTCCAATGATCCGGATAAAACCAGCCTTATTAAGAAGAAAACCAGAAATCAGATTCTTCCTCATCTCTAGAGTGTGTGCATCACATCTTTGAGAATCAGAGTCTTCCCAAATGTAAACTTTAGTTCCACATTACTAGTTCCAGCAACAACAATGGTGTGGGAGTCATCCAACAACACATTCTTATCATCAGCATTGTGTATATTTTGAATGTAGCATCGTCATAGCAGACATAGCGGAATGCACCAATATCTACCCACCACCGATTAGTTCCTCCAACCATAGTGAACTCAAATAATACTGCCACAAATGACTCGTCAATCATGTTGGCCCGTGGAGGATGATCCATAGGTTTATTTCTGCACTTGCATGTCATATGACCTAGCTTCCTACACTTGAAGTAGATAAATAGGTTGCCATAGTCATTCTTAGTATGTGGCTTAACATATTGGACCTTTTGAGGATTCCAATTCTTGATGCGATTGGTAATCTTAGCCTTATTCCTATTGCGGTTATGATTCTTGAACTTAGTGCCAGAAGGCTTCAGAACCGCAGCTGAGAATTTATTCTTAGTGCAATTGTTGGAGGCAATCAACCCCTCTTCTTTTTTATCATGCTTACGAGCCTCTTCTTCAATATGAAGACGACTCAATAGAGATTCCAAATAGATTACTTTGGTCTTATGCCTTAGAAGGTTTTTGAAGTCATTCAAGCTCTAAGGAAGTTTGTCAATTATGACAGCCACTTGGAATTGCTCTTCTAGGGACATACCCTAAAAAAATATCTCATGATCAATTTTTTGTATCTCGCGGGACTAAGACTGTACTTATTTATCATCAGTCATTTGATACTTGAGGTAACAACTAACAACATACTTTTCGGTCCTAACTTCATCGGTATCATATTTCTTTTCAAGTGCATACCAAATTAATTTGGCAGACTTGTATGAGCTGTAGTAATCATAGAGACCATCAGACAACCTATTCAAAATGAAGTTTTTACATAAGTAATCACTTTCATTCCAAAGAGCTATTTCAATAGCCAGTTTATCCATTTCCTCTTTTTTAGCCTCATCCGACACCACTGGGATGTCGGTTTTCAGAACATGGGCAATCTTTCTCATAGCGGGGAAAATTCCATCTTATGTTGCCAACATTTGAAATTTGTCCCGTCAAACCGGAATGACTTTTTCAGGTTATAGCTATTAAGTTCAGTAATATTATCTACGAAGGTCATTGCAGTAGAAACGTATTAAAATTGTTATTATCGTAGCTCACAATAATTCTAAATGGAACGAAATAATCCTTATTGGCTGAGTCATGACCAAATCGCTCTCTTTAAGACATTTCTTGGTAATACTAAAATTGTGCAAGCAGACTATCAACTATACCATCCCTAGGATAAAACAGCCTAGTTCTATGTTATACGAAGTCTTACTGCACTATAAGAATCGCTCTAGAATACACCCACAATATGGCTACATGTGCCAATTCTTTTCCCACAATACTGACTACCATTGTCAATTCTAGAAATTCTCACTTTGACTACATGTGCCAATTCTCAAGTGCCACGGAAAGAAAGGGAGAGATGGTTGCCGAAAATTCGTCGGTGAAATATAAGGGGGGAGAAAGAGAAGTTGAGACGTAAACGCCTTCATCTTGGTGCGAATTTTAATGTGAGGATGATGCCTCTATTTATAGGCTGATGCCTCCAACGGTTCCCCCATCTAATGGTGCAAAAGATCAAATAACTATATGATCTAATGGTGCAAAACATTACCACCCAATGGCTCTATCACCAACGACTCTATTACCAAAGAATCCATGTTAAATGTGTGCGTTGACTTGGTCGGTCCAAGCACAAATAGCATAAAATAAAATAAATAAATAAATGTTTATTTAAAAAGAATGTTGGGCCAAACTCAAAGCCCAACCTAAACACAAGTTGAGCCGAGTCGGACGAACGACATCGACAGAGGTGGTGGTGGTGGTGCGCACGTGTGTGCATGGAGGGGTTTTGTTTGTATGAGTCCTCACCCACTGTTTGCTTTTGTAGAATTAGAGAAGAAGAAGAAGTGAGAACCATAGAGGTTGAGAAGAAGAAGAAGTCTCATGAAGAAAGAAAGAGTGAGAGAAAAAGGAAAAGAAGAAAAGGTGGAGAGAGAAATGAATAATATGCTTTATTAGTTTTATGAATTGATGATTACAAAAAGAGCACATGCTCTTTATTTATAGAAAACAAATAACTAACTAGTAATGAATGTGGTCATAAAGATGGGTCGGATACATTAAAAGAATAAAAGAAGGCTAGATACATTTTAAGTGTAAAATAGTTACACAGTTACAAAATTAGTTAAAACTGAATTACACTAATATTCCCCCTAAATTTGGAGCTACCATAACCTCGTTGAGCAGTATATAGATCAGTGATGTGAAGTTTGTTCCGAACATGAGTAAAACAGGAAGTAGAAAGAGACTTGGTAAGAATATCTTCAACTTGATGCTCAGAGGAAACATGTTCCACTAGTAATTGTTTGTTGATTACTCTTTCCCTGACCCAAAAGAGATCAAGTTCAATATGTTTGGTCCTAGAGTGCAAGACTGGATTTCTGGAAAGTAAAACATTGCTCATATTATCACAATATACAACTAGAATAGAACTTTTAAACTATAACTCCTAAAGGAGACTTTGAATAGAGATCATCTCACTAGTAGCAATAGTCAAGTTGTGATGTTCTGCTTCAGCTGTAGACCATGCAACCCATTCTTGCTTCTTTGACCACCAAGAGACCAGATTAGGACCTAATAGACACATGCCCCCAAAGTAGATTCTCTATCATCAGGATCAGAAGCTCAATCTGCATGATAGTAAGTATAGAGTGGAAGAGGATGATGAGGAAATGTTGAGAGAGAAACTGATAAACCTTACTGATACTATAAGAAATCTCTAGTCTAGTAATTGTGATATATTCTAAGGCCCCAACAAGAGATCAATATACTATTCCATCCTCCAAGAAATTTCTCTCATGCTTAGTAAGCTTGCATCCCCCAACCATAAGAGTAGGTAAGCTTGCATCCCCCAACCATAAGAGTAGGTAAGCTCTTCATATCATCCATATGAAATTTTTGGAGTAAGTCCTTGATGTACTTCGATTGAGTAAGAAGAAGAGACTCATTCAGAAGTTTCTGAATTTCAATGCCCAAAAAATAATCCAAAGCACCAAGATCTTTTAGAGCAAAAGCAAGATTCATCTTTTCAATAAGTTGCTTGATCAAAGTGGGAGAGGTACCCATGATTATAATATAATCAACATAACACAAACAGTTTATGTATAGAATAGTCAATAGAAAGAGAGAGTGATCACGCCTACACTTTCGAAAACCAAAGGATAAGAGTGTTCCAGCCAATTTGACAAACTAGAACCGAGGAGCTTGTTGAAGACCATAAATTGCTTTATTCAACTTGCAAACTAAAGTGCTATCAGAAGTCTTGAACCCTTCTAGTTGTTGCATGTATACTATCTCCTCAAGAACTCCATTTAGAAAAGAATTATTAACATCAATTTGTTGAACATCTCATCCATAGGTTAGATCTAAGGTTAGCACAACTCTCATAGAAACTGGTCTTACAACGAGAGAGAATGTCTCATTATAGTCAAACCTAGGTTTTGGTGAAACTCTTTAGCAACCAACCGAGCTTTGTATTTATTAATGGTACCATCAAGATTTTCTTTGACCTTGAACACCCATTTGCATCCAATAGCCTCTCTATGCTTAGGTATAGGAACCAAACTCCAAGTGTCATTTTTTATTAAAGCATCAAACTCTGCTTTCATACCACCTCGCCACTCAGGAAGAGACAAAGCAACTTTGGCTGATCTCGGCTCAACATAGGCAGTGAGAGCACTAGGTGTAGACAAAGTCCTAGACTGAATGGTTATTGACCCAACAAGCATATGGTAAGAGTTAATGGGAAAAACCTGACTATGACCTAGATCTAAGGGGGGCTGAGTAGAAGACTGAGGAAGAGTAGTAGAGGATGAAGTAGGGTTGGAAGTAGTAGCTGAGGTAGAGGAATGTGGTAGAGTACTCGAAGGAGGAGACTGAGACACCACTATAAGAGGTATACACACACTACTACTAGACCATTGATTGGTATGGAAGAGAGAGAGATAATGAAAGGAAACTTGGTCTAATTTAAAACAACATAACATGAAATGTACATTCTACCCATAAAGGAGAGACACTTATACCCTTTGTTATGTGAGGAATACCCTAAAAATGTACACTCAACTGACCTATACTGTAATTTGTGTCTAGTATAAGGTCTTAAACACAGAAACACAAGCAACCAACGCCTTTCAAAAATGTATAGTTAGGAGAGGTTTTGTATAGACACGTGTAAGGCATACGACCCTTAATAGATTTACTGGGTAGTCTATTAATGAGATAGACAGAGATGTCAAAAGCATATTCCCAATATGTTAAAGGAACAGAAGTTTAGGCAAGCAACGTTAACCCAATCTCTACAATATACCAATGTTTCCTTTCAATTACACCATTTTGATGATGAGTATGGGGACAAATAATTTTGTGATGAATACCGAGAGAACTTAAAAGGGAAGCAAATAGACGAAACTCCTCACCCCAATTGGTCTGGATAGATTTCAAAACACCTTTAAATTGAACCCAATCATAGTGTGAAATTGTTTAAAAAGGTAAAGAGCTTCAGATTTTTGCTTAAGAAGAAACACCCAAGTATATATAGTACAAGAATCAACAATAGACATATAATATTTGAACTTAGAAACTGATATAACTGGAGCTGGTCCCCAAAGATCAATAAACACAAAATCAAAGGGAGTGGAATACATTGTGTGTGAAAGTTGTGAAGCTAAACGACGTGACTTCCCTAGAGCACAAGCACTACAAAAATCAGTGCTATTTTTATTCATGAGAGGAATTTTATAGTGCTTCAAAGTATGATGTACAACTTCTTTATGTGGGTGTCCTAAACGAGAATGTCATAATAAGTACAAAGTTTTCATTTCTAGAGTGTGTATGAGTAGTAGAAACAAACAAATTACAACCTGAAGCTACATTTGGACTAGTGGAAACCGAAATAGAAGCAAAAGTAGATAAGGAGGCTGCAAATTGGAGATTGGTGAAGATATACAACCCTTCAATACCGAGAGTTCCTTCTAGAAGTAAGGTTCCATGAACCTGAGATTTAACACAACAATAGTGAGAATGAATCTAAAAGTAAACAGCATTGTCCTTGGCCAATTGACTAACACTAACAAGGTTTTTGGTTATAGAAGGAACCAAAAGTAAAATTTGAAGAGTGAGGACACGAGATAGATCGTAAGGGGAGTTAAACTCAGAGTCACCAATATCTGTAATAGCAGCACCAGAAGCATTACCCATAAAAATATTGTCTGATCCAGGAAGGCCAACAAAGTGTCTCAAATTAGAGGAGTTTGAGGTAATGTGATGCGTGGCTCTAGAATCAAGATATCACAGTTGAGAATTGTAAGCTTACAGTTCCACAGTAACAGGATGATGTTGAGGACTAGGTTGCCCTTGTGCTAGATGGAATGAATCAGCATAGGAGTGTGCAGGAGACATAAGAGTCGATCCCAATACAGAAGGTTGACGAAATCCAAGATGAGTTATAGGAGGGGCATTGTTGCTATAAGGCCATGTATAATGATGTTAAAACTGAGAATGAGCATAGGGGCGCATAACATGAGCCGAAACCAGCGGAACAAACTGAGCAGAATCCAGCGGAGCAAACTGAGCAGATGAAGGAGGCTGTTGTGACTGCATTACTAAATCAAAATTGTACCAACATTGTAGAGCCTCATGTCCAGGATTATAGCAGAGTTGACAATGTACAAAACCTCCTCGACCACGTCCAAGCTGGTTACCCCTGCCACAACCAAAATAATTGCCACGACCTCAACCATAAGAGGGAGCACTAGACTGATACATTATTGTTGTCCCTACAAGTTCTTTCACTATTTGTGAAGAAAAAACAGAATTATTATTATAGAAAGAATGCCCAGACTGGTGATGTCCAAAATTAGAAAACTAGTTCTTGGGAGATGATCAATCAACATTCATAGAAAAAACTTCTTGTGTTGGAGGATGAATTTGCTCAAGATAAGTCTCGTGAGCCATTAATAAGGATTCGAGTTGAACAAACGTACATACCTATGCTCCATTGTTGATTGAGGTGACAAACGACTCATATTCAGAAGGAAGACCTTCAAGAATTAAACGAACATGTTCCCGACCAGAAAATCACCTCACCAACAACAGCTAGGGAGTGAATCAGTGCCTTAACGCGAGACACAAACTTAGTAACAGACTGAGATCCTTTCTTGATTGTGCGAAGCTCAGATAGAAGAAGCTGACTACGAGCACGAATCAAAGAATCAAAAAACGTATGTATTTCATCCCAAATCTGCCACGCATGTCGGAGCCCTAAGACACGAGACTAAACTGACTCAGAGAGTAACTGAAGCAGCCACAAAACCAGATGTTGATCTTGCTCCTCCCATTGAAGAAAAGCCAGATTCAATCGTCCAAACTAGCGTTCTTCTTCAGAAAGAAATTAGAGAGGAACTTGAGGATTAACAACATACCTTTCAAGTCGATGTGAAGTAAGAACGACTTCAACTTGCTGCTTCCATATGAAATATTTTTTCTCAAATAGCTTGGCTGAAATGGTTTAAGAACACGTCACTATTGAAGGAGGAACAATCGTGGAAGTTCGAGGAGAGAGAGATAGTGGTGTCATTTCCGATGGAAAATCCATGGTGATTTTGGATCTATAAGCTCATGATATCATGTTTGCTTTTGTAGAATTAGAGAAGAATGAGAAGTGAGAACCATAGAGGTTGAGAAAAAGAAGAAGTCTCGTGAAGAAAGAGAGAGAGAGTGAGAGAGAAATGAAAAAAAGAAAAGGTGGAGACAAAAATGAATAATATGATTTATTAGCTTTATGAATTGTTGATTACAAAAAGAGCACATGCTCTTTACTTATGGAAAACAGAAAACTAGCCAATAATGAATTTGGTCATAAAGATGGATCATATACATTAAAAGAATAAAAGAAGACTAGATACATTTTAAGTGTAAAACAGTTACACAATTACAAAATCGGTTAAAATTGAACTACACTAATAGTAACTCACAAAACTCATTGTACCCCTTGGGGCAGACCTCAAGGTTGCAACTTAAGGCTTATAAAGTCTTTCAACTTCCCTCCTCCAAGCAATGTGGGACTAGTGAGTTTTTTCATTTCACAAACCCAAAAGTCACCATAAATGCCCACATTAATGTGAATTACAAACCCAAAATTCGCCATAAAGGCCCACATTAATGTGCATTAAAAATCATTGAAAACCTCATTCTTTCAACAAATCTCAACATTTTATGATATTACTAAGAGTAACTCCTCATCATAGGACAAAGATCATCTGTCCCAAAAAAATCATGTCCCCATGTCCCTAACCAATAGTTTTTCTCAAAATAATATAAAATATTAATTTATGTTTTTTATATTTTCTTTTTTCAATTAATTGACATATTTTGATTGGTTTGATACACCATTGGGGACACCAATGGGTACAGGAGATCTCCATCCCTCATTATATAGGTAATGAATTAATCATTTTCATGGTACATGACTAATTGATGTATGCTATGGGGGTGCCCTACAATTTGGAGAACAAGCACAAACTCAAGGACATTTGTTGGAGGAACAATTGAAGAATAAGGGGTTATTCCAAAGCCAAGCCAAAAAAATGATATGTTTTAGTGATGTAATAAGTTTAATGAGATGCATTGTGGTTGTCACTCATAGGCCCAACTATTTTCCTTTGTTTTGAGTTGTTTTAGAGAGTTCTAGTGTTGGGAAAATGAGCTACCCTAGTTGTATCTGAATTTATCATCAAGACTATCATCTAATAAATGGAGTCCTTTCATTTTATAATTATGTAAAAGCTGTCACATGCCTATAAATATGAGCCCCCATTTCCATTGTAAAAATCAAAATTGGATTACTCAAAAATTGGCTTTGTCCCTTTTCGAGAGATTTACTCTCTTAGGTTCTTGGTTGAACCACTCTGGAACTTATCAAGAACATCCTTGTTCTGGTGGCGTTCGAAAGGCTTATCACCACTTGGTGTGGCACCTTGGTTGTACCATCCTAGAACATATCAAGAACATCTTTGTTCTTGTGGTGTTCGAAAGGCTTATCACCACTTGGTATGGCGCCTTGGTTGAATAATCCTGAAACTTATCAAGAACATCGTTGTTCTTATGGTATTCGAAAGGCTTATCACCACTTGGTGTGACATCTTCTATCCCCTTAATCCTTATTCTATTTTGGTTGTTTTATTTTTTGTTACCATAGTTCATGTCATATTCATATGTTCATGTATTCATCTTGTGTTTTTGCATATTCAAGTCATACTAGTGTGTTTGATCCATTTAGTTCATCATATTTTTATGTTTCGGTGTTATTCTCGTGCACCTAGAAAAAACCTCCATAAAGTCACTTGAATCCATTCTTAAGCACTCATAATCATCCATAATATCATTCCATAACCATACCTATGCGTTAAACCTCATAATTCTGCATTCATTTCACCATAATTCTCATTTTAATTGTGTTTGATTCCATTCTCTTAACCTAATCCGAATTTCCATTTATACACATAATAGTCATTATTTCATTTTCTTGCATTCATTAGCCTACCATTATTTTCTCTCCTTCCATTTCTGTTTCCAATTAATTCACCTAATCTCATATTTGCATATTTCCATTTGTTTCCTTCTTTTATTCAAATTTGTTTGCCTTCTTTTCATGTGTGTTTTGGGCATGTAATAGTACTTAAGGTAGCCACCAATTAATAAAATTCATTGGACATCATCACCTTTAAGACAACCACCTCAAAATCACCATTAGATCACCTTCACAAAAACAAATCATCCTTAAAATGCTCATGAATTCACCTAAGGTGTAGGACTCATCATAGGATGATCCGAAACTTGTGTTATGGAGGATCGTGTCACTAACCCTCCCAAAAAGGCTTATAGGAATCGAACATTTGCCTTTAACCTAATACAATACGTGAAAATTCAGTGGGATCTTACACCACTTAGGGGTGAGCATAAGTCGGATAAGGCTTGTCCCTTACCCGACCATAAATATTGGTCAATCATTTTTTGAACTCGGATTCGGGTCTACATTTGAACTCGACCCTGACTCTTAGACTTGATTAAATATAATTTGACATATAAAATGATATATGTATGTGCATATATATATGTATTATTACTTTGTACACAATTGAAAATATATATATATATATATATATATATATATATATATATATTATTACTTTGTACACAATAATATTTTCGACCAAATATGTGTCATTACTTTGTACACAATTGAATAAAGACATATACAAACATGATGAGTGAGTAACTATGAGACGAGACCGGTCGAGCCATGTATGTCTCTTACCTAACCCTAAATATTGTTTGAGTCTAATTTTTGAACCCAAACTTGACCATAGATACGATGAGACTCAACTCTATTCAGATTCGACCACGATCATGCCATATCAAGTGAGCGGATGGGGACGAATCTTGCTCACTCCTAATATTACTAGACAAATACCTCATTAGTTCAAGAAAATTTATCCATTTATGAGTTCTTATCTATTTCTGAGCTCTACCCAAAGTAGACTCGTGGTTTAAAGTGAGATGGTCTGAATTCATAGATAGCTCATTTTGATAACTCCAATATAAATCATCTTTCAATCAATCATATGGATCATCATTTTTCTGTTACATATGGTTAAAATGAGGTTTTCATAATTATTACTTGAAGATAAGGTTGTGGAACTTTTTCTAATGGATGTAATACATTGATTTACAATAATTAAATATAATATGATTATTTGACACGGGTAAGGATAATATAATCATTGAATATGATAAGATTATTAAATATAATATAATTGAATATGATCGTAATATAAAATCTTGTTGAATCTCAAAAAAATTAAAGGTTCAATTCTCAGGAGTAATACTTATAGGAATAAGCAATTATATATTTCGAAAAAATGTTAATTTCACACCCATAGAATAAGAGTTGATAATATAAAAAATGATCCAAAAGATTATTTTAATTTGTGAAATAGGTTGAACTCAATTCTATAACAATATAAAATGTTCCTTCCTGTCAAAAAAGTTATAAAATGTTTCTTCTATCTTTTACTAAGGGTACTTTTTAAGCAAAAAGAAAAACTAATTTCTTTCAAGTTATATGATTATTCATCTCAATAAATATCGTTCATCAAAATTGAATCATTGATTTTTTAGATCTTGAAAATTGAATCATTAGATTAAGATTTGGTTAGTATTTGGCCTAAGATCTAGGATAGATACACAAGGTCAAAAAAATCATCTGTATCTATAACCAAAACGTGTACGTTGGAGATTTAATTACAGCTAAAACACAATAATCTCTGACAAAAAGCATAGTATCTAGACCTTCCTATAAATCAGTTTTATTCTTACATCTTCTCCCAAACAAAACCTAATCCTCTTTGTCATAAAACTTTTATCCATTTCTCTTCATTATTCATCAAAACCTTTAACACGGTCTGTGTTTGTTGTTATGGGTTAATTTCGATCTTTCTATTTAAACACATTCTTATCTCTTTGAAATTTAAATACATTTTTATTTGTTTTTCTCTGTAACGCTGTTTTGGTTTTCTGAGATTTTGGGTTTCGAAGAGCATAGAGTAATGCCTTCGGTGCTCGTTGAACTTCTATTACGCTATTTGATTCCTTCTATGACTATTTTTCATGGTGGATCTTCTTCTCATCGTCTTAAGCCTCTTTTCAAAAGTGATCGGCGTGGTAATCTTAGTTAACGCTACATTTTCTTGTTTTTCATTGTCCCGTTCTCTTTAGCGTGTTTTCTTTATTGTATTGTTGTTGTTTTTCTATCTCGTTTCACCGATTCGAAGGATTAAGGACGAGTTAATCCGTACACAATTTTGGGATTTTCTGCTATTGAAGCTTTATACGTCGTGTTTTAAGGTATAATCTACTACACTGATTAGTTTTTTTGTTGAAGAATTGAATGTGTTTTGTACAAAGTTACCTTTGTTATGTTTGTTATTATAGTTGTATTGTATTTGTTATTTCCTTTCTTTTGAAGTTTGGAAGAATGTTAGTGTGGTCAGATCTGACTGATTGTATGATAATTTAGCTAAGAACAATGCTGGTTATGAAAATAGTTGAATGGGATTGGATTGGTGATATTTACTTGTGATAGATTATTTTTGTGCTTCTTTATTGCCGAGCACATCTGCTGTCCGATAACTTGTGTCACTATACGTACCCTCTCTGATTGGTTGGAAAAAAAATTAGTTAAGTTAAAAAATTAATAATTAACTATTTTTTTGACCAATTAATGGTACAACTTATGGGACAACAGATGTGTACCCTCTGTATTGCTGAACTTACCTATGAATTATGTCATTATGTTGTTTTTTAAATCGCCATGGAATTAAGGCTTTATTGTTGTTGTTTTTAAATTGCCTCAAATTTGCTTGAACTGGTAAGTATGAAGTCACAACATTACTTCGCAATTTGTTTTTGGTTGAGAATTTTAGCTCGACGCCTTCTCACAGGAAAACAATAATATTATTGTCTTAGTTTTCTGGCACTTTCATATGAAGAGACAACATCATAACATCTCTATTAAGTTATATAGACCCATACTGTACTAAAATGGACTACATTTTCACCTGATTAAGAAGCCGGCTAGTTACAATAAGAACTGTATTTGTGCAGTGGAAGTGGGATAAAGTATG
This sequence comes from Lupinus angustifolius, assembly GCF_001865875.1. NCBI lineage: Eukaryota > Viridiplantae > Streptophyta > Magnoliopsida > Fabales > Fabaceae > Lupinus > Lupinus angustifolius. The sequence goes on from NC_032027.1 coordinate 6,687,820, forward strand.
TATTTTGGGTGTTATGTGAAACATGTAATTTCCTTCCACTTGCATATTTTGCATTTAAATTTTAATTTAACTTTTTTCATTGATATTGACACATGCCCTTACAATATTTTCTTTTAGCATTTAATCAATCCTAAGTATCTGTGTCATACTCTCTTAAATCTTATGCTTTTTATTTGTGAAACACTTTGTAGCTGTTAGTCATTTTACTGTCTTAATGGAAAATGAATGACCTGCAAAACAGTGCATGTATCAGTTTCTGTCACAATGTAAACATTGTGTATAATTACAAGAATCAAATAATTCATATTATGATCAGAAATCGATAAGAATCAACTTGTAATCCTTGAACTCAAGTGATTTAATTATAGGGAATTATGTAGATGGTTTCCTGATTAGGATTGATTTAATTTCCTTTTTTCTCTTTGTAATTTTCTATATAATTCTGTTTATTATCTATTGATCAATGAATAAAATAAGATAATCAAAATTTCCCATATTTCACATGGTATTAGAGCTAGAACCCAACTTTTTATTGGTTGCCATAGGCCAAAAGATGCCCTTTAGTAATGGGTCAAAGGTAACCCTTCACCTAGTATGACAGGCTTCAGTGGAGGGGCATGTTGGGAAGTAAGTCCCACAACGCCTATCTCATTGCCTTTGGAATGGTTTAAACACTTGTTGGGCTACTCCTCTCATTGTCAATTGGTTTTGAGAAGGTTCCTTAACAGTTTCACTATTTTATTTATTGTGCTTTGCAAAACCTCTGGTATGATGCTTCTTTTATTTCTTTGTAATCATGAAGCACAATATACCTTTACTGATGGCAAAATATATGTGTGTTGCATGTCTTAATTCCCAATGCTTGTTATGCAGATCAGATGTAATTTATATAATTCTGTTTATTATCTATTGATTTATTGATCATTTGATATGTTGTTTATTTTAGTTGGCTTGTAGTACTTGATACATCTATGGACATCAGCTCTCCTGTTAATGCTGTGCACGACAACTCATTAAGTAATCTTGGAAGTACTGTTACTGAGTCATTACATATTCAAGCTGCTAAGAAAACTGAATGTGCATCGAAGGGGAATGATATCTACAATGTTGCAGAGGAAAACTCTTTTAAAGGATTTAAGCAGCAAGGAAGAAAACTAAATAAGCAGCGAATGAGAAAATCTGCAAGGCTTCCAGTTCCTGAAAAGTTGTTGTCTTCAAGCTCTTCTGATGAGGAGGCAAAGACATCATTTACAGAACCGCTCTCTAAGCACTCTGCAAATCAAAATTACCCACTTTCACTGTCTCTGCCTGTAAGTTCTCAAGGTCACTATCTTAGGTTGTCAGTAATGTGTGAATGTCTAGATTGTTAGTAATGTATTCTTTTGTCAAATGCGGAAATGTAGAAAAGTTAAGAAAGTATTGTTGACTTGTATTTTATGTAAGAACCCTGGTATGTTACCTGAATGATTGCTTTCGTATTCCATCTAGTGTATTTTTTGTTGGCATATTGTAGACACATCATAAATTCTATTTTGTAGCCTGTCTTCTTATAGTTTTGGCTAGGTTTAAAGTTCTCTATTGACAACGTGGTTGATGTACCATATAAGGTTGGTTTTTGCAATTGTCTTTGTGGCATTTCCCTTTTTAGGCCCTTGATGCCTTGATATACATGCATTTAAGGCAGGTGATTGAATTGCACACTGAAATTTACTTCTGATTTCTGAGCATGTATTATTATTGACATATATCCTTTGCCTTTTCTATTTCTTGTTTAATTAATGGCTTCAATTTTCTATGTGCACCTCAGGCTCCTTCGACGGTCAGATCTGCCATGAAAGGTAGCCGTGAGAAACACGGGCAACAAGAAATGAAATTGACTGTAAAATGGGCCCCCGATGTGTATGACCCTATACCTACTTTAATGTCGCACACTGTAAAAAACAAGAAACCACAGAAATCCAAGAAGAAGAGGAATGAAAAGAAAAATGGAAAGAAGGGTCAGAAGGGCAATTCTTCTCGAGGGGGCAATGGCAAAGATAAAAAGCAGTGCTTCAAGCTGGGTGAAACTTTGGACTTGTGCTACAAGTCATTGGATTCTCCTGGTAAGGTTATTGAACCTTCTATTCAAATAGATACTCTCGATGTTCGTATCCAAGATTCCTCCTGCGGTACTAGTTTCTTGAAGAAATCAGTTACAGAACTGCACTACTCTGTTGCAGAGGCACTATGAGTATAAATATCCTTGAGTGGTTTTATCCTAATTCCAGCAATGTGCATAAATAAATCATGTCTTGCTTTTAGCATGCATGTTGAAAAGACGGGATGTTTTTTACTCTTCATAATTATCTGTACATACCAGCTTGTTGTTTTGAATCGTTTTGTTTGTAATGTGACAATGTTTTTCTGCGTGAGAACATTTTGTATGAAATGATTCTGAACGGTGCTTATAAATTATCAAGTATCAATGAACTATAGAGGTATATTATTAATATTGAAAACAATGAACCATGACTTGAAGTAAGACCACGTTTGCAATGAAAATTCCAAAATGCAAAACAGCGAAGGAGGTAAGCAGAAACATTTTTCCACATTTTCCATCACATGATGGTTTTCTGCATCATCTACCCAGAAAAGAAAGGCCTTAGGCTTAAATATTTAAGCATTAAACAAGGTTGAATCAACTAAAGAGTTCATAGCAAAAACATTCTTCAAAGCCATGAATATATTCTTATAACACTGAATAAAAAAAGAATAGTTTTGGTGGCTTTACGCAAAACCGGCTGTTCGCGTCCGCAACTGCCTGCAAAAGCGGGTGCGGACATACTCGCATTAGTTAATGGACAAAATTTAATGCCCTATTCATTTTAAAACAGGCTTGCGGGCGGTCTGCAGGCATTGTTGAATAATTAAAAAAATAAAAAAAATCATATAATAAATGAAATTATATTAAATAAAGTAGTTGAGGATAAAAAATTAACAAATTTTTTGATATTTTATATGAAGTTTAGCAAATTATATTAGACTACAATTTTTAGGGATTAAAAATCACATTACATCATAATTAATCTAAATTTTTTTTACTTTTTTCCTTAAATTATATTTATGGGCCACCCGCATGCCCAACGGAAATACCCGCAAACTTGTTGGGCAAATGGGCAAAAAATTTATGCCCTACCTGCAAAAAAATGCACGGTATGCGGGCGCGCCTACGGGCAATGCCCATTTTGCCATCTCTAAGCTTTACTATGGATGGCAAAATGGGCCACTCGGCCCGTTTAGCGCGTCCGCAAATGTCCGCAAAAATTTAAGCGGGTGCGGGCATACCCGCGTTAGTTAACGGACAAAATTCAATGCCCACCCGTTTTAAAACGGGCTAACGGGCTTGCGGACGGCCTGCAGACATTGTTGAATAATTAAAAAAATAAAAAATTCATATAATAAATGAAATGAAATTAAATAAAATGAAATTAAATAAAGTAGTTGAAGATAAAAAATAACAATTTTTTTGATATTTTATATGAAGTTTAACAAATTACATTATATTACAATTTTTGTTGGGATAAAAAATCACATTACATCCTAACTAATCTAAAATTTTCTTACTTTTTTCCTTAAATTATATTTATGGGCCGCCCGCATGCACTCATGGGCAAAAAAATGCAGGGTATGTGAATAAGTCAGCAGGCAATGCCCATTTTGCTTACTATAGCTCCAATTGCTTGACTTGGAATAACAGTAGTACCATAAGAGAGTGCAGAAGGAAATTAAATTGGAGTCAAAAGAAAGAACATTGTCCCTGGGATGAATATACCCCTGAAATTATCACTTTCAAGAAATATATGCTGCAGTCAGTTACTATCAGAACTTTGCCCATGCATGACAATTTGAAAAGTGAACACATTGCAGTGTTGGATTTTTAGAGTTTGTTTGCTATTTAGCTTTTAAAGGGTAATTGAAAGAAAGAAAAAATACTTATGAGATGGTTAGTCTTTATTTTATTCCGCAAACATATCTTTAAGTGATTGTCATAAACTTCCAATTCATGATTCAATGACTTCAACATAGCATCAAAACCATATATATACACACTTCTACTTATATGTTGTATATTTTGCATTCAATACATAAGGATGATATTGTAATATAAATTTTGGTTCCCCAGGTGGCAAGGGAAGGGAGCAATTTTGCTAACGTCCATGAAATTTATGTTTAATGTAGTGTTCCAATGATATCCTGATATATAACTTCAATGGTGCTTGTTAAATCTATAATATGGTTTTGACAACCATAACGTTAAATCCTTTTTTAAAATAAAACAAATGCAATTACATAAAAGAAAATAAGAGAAATGATGATGTTGATGTCTAGTATTTAAAATTGAATGATATAAACATTAATAACGTCAATTAATCATATTAAAAATAACAACCAACATGTATATAATACTCTCATTATTATTTCTAAAATGATTTAAATAAATTAGAGGCATTCTTTGATATTCTATCCCACCACATTTGCCAATAGTCTAAAATCTCTGGCTATCTTGAAATGCAACAATGTTTTACATTATAGCTATTTTGAAATGCAACTATTTTGAAATCTCCCATTAATTATTATTTCAAAAGTGATTTAAGATGTATGTGATAATCTAATTATTATCTACCAGTATTGGCTACATTATAACTTGAATGCGACTATGTTTTAATCTTTTCGTTCTCCAGTGTTTTCCTCGTACATAAATGAATTTCAAAATTAAATGTGTACTATAATTAACAAGACAAAGATATGCTGCAATAGCAATATATTCTTTTAAAAGAGTTTTAAGCTTCTCTTGAGAATATTATGAAGCATAATCAACTGGAATCAATTCTTATACTAGCTGTTGAAGAAAATTTCTTTGAATTGTTTTTGCAAAAACATAACACCAAGAACTCAAGGCTTTCATCATATTACAGTGTATCACTGTCAGCTTGCAAATTCTGTTTTTGTCAATTGTGTTCTAGGCCTAGTACTTGAACTCATAGTCCAGTGGATTGACCTACCTAGTTGTCTTTTTCTTATGTTTATGTATAATGAATTTTCAAATGGAGGTTGTTTGAATGCATGGTAGGCAATTAGAAACACCATTAAGAATACTATATCACATGGAGCTTGGTCTAATTTTTAGAAGCAAACTGATACCAACAAAAACAATAGGCAAAGACAAAGTCATTATAAAATATTTAGATATTAATAAATAAATATAAAATATTATGACATTATTTCGTGACATAGTTGGCTCTTCCAGTAGGACAAAAGATTAACCATCATTATTTCCATATATATATAT
>NC_032027.1:6693248-6727368 GCF_001865875.1 Lupinus angustifolius
GACAACAAATTTCAGGAGCTGAGGAACATGATTCAATCTAATGCTGAAGCTCAGAATGCTATGTTTTGTTTAGAATTTCAGAAGCTATCTGTGCTTATCAGAGGTGATCAGAACATTGCTTTTCCTGATGATCAGATTGACCATCCTCCGCCTCAACCATAGTTTAGAAGACTTTAGACCTAGGCCATCTTACCCTTAGGTTTATTTCTTCTTTATGGCACTTTCTGGATTTAGTTGTTGTTTCTGTTTTCAGGACTTATTTGTGTCTTCTTATTTGTCCTTGATTGACTCATTATGGTTTGTAACCTTTCTTGACTTCTTTGACTCTTTATGCTATGCCATTATTTTGTTTTGTTTTAATTATGTCGAATAGCCTATTTGATTTTGTGAATGGTTCTTGATCATATGAGATTTTATGTTGATAACATTGCTTACTATTTGATTAAAATCTTGTATGTCGTTCTCCTTACCTATTGGCTATCTCTTTTGTCTAAACAAACACATTTGTTCAATTCACCCAAAAATAAAACAGGTTAATTGTTAAATCCCAAATTAATCCATTAACTTCGTTTTATGCTTAACTCATATCTCTACCTCATTTTTTGACTTGGGTTATCTTTTTGATAATGTCAAAAGGGGGAGAAAGGTTGTTTTGTTGTTTTTGATTGTGCAGGTTGATAGTAATAACAACTTCCGAAATATTTGCGCATCATATCAATCATGCCAACACAATCTTCAAGCTTATTCATCAAACAATTGTTATTAGAATTGATGAAGTTGATGTAGTGTTTGTCATCATCAAAAAGGGGGAGATTGAAAGTGTGCATGTCAAGAGGAACACTTTGGAAAGCTCTCTTTATATGTCATGGTTTTGATGAGGACAACTTTTGCTAATAAGAGCTTGAAGATCACCAACAAATCAGCATGCTTAAGTCTTTTGATTGGTACTAGGCTTAGACTAGAAACTAGTTTAAGTTGAGTCTAAGGCTTAGGTCACCTAATACATATCTCATATGCATAAATCTTTTAAATCATTTCATCTTTGAGATATGTCATTCATAATATGTTCATGCATCACATAAATACATGTATATGTGCATTCTAGGGATAAACTAAGTGTTAATCGATTATCCACATTCTTTTAAGTAAACATTGCACTGAGTTTGGAAAAGCATTTAAAGGAGCACATTGATCTCGAATTCTTCTAACAAAATTATACGATAAATATTTTTTGGACCATATTAGATATAATTAATATAATATTGCATCTTGGTGCTGTCTCTTTTGTTTTATTTGTATATGTGGTGTCTATTTCATAATCTTATTACTATTCGTGTTGTGATTATAGGTTATTATTTATTTGAACATATCCTACTTTAACTTGGTTTCAAAATTTTCTGCACTCTATAAAGTGCTTGAATATAATCTTCATTTTTAGTTTTTGAGTGGAAGGTGTTTCATAAAATGCTTATTTCATGTAAAGAAGATCATCTTTTTAAAAGTTCTATATGTAACTTAATGGTTAAGTACACTTCTTCTAATTATGATTGTTTGACTACCATATGGAGGAAAGGAATTAAGATATCTAATTATGATGGTTAAGAACCTATCTTGTTCATGACAGTGGAATTGCTTTTTTCCACAATTTCTTTCTCGTAAGTTGGGATGCTTAGAATTGTAAGCTACTTTATACAATATATTCTAAATAATATTTGCAATTGTTCTGGTTTATAGCAATGGCCTTCCTACTAAATTTGATATCCAACATGCATCTCTGGCTAGCTAACACTGACATGGATATTTTTTCCGTTTTCATTTGGGAGAACTAACCCTATTTGAAATCATATTGTTTGAAGATTGTGGCGACCAATGGAGTCTGAGAAGGCCAATGCCGAGCTTGATACTTGTTAGTGAGCAAGTGATGACCTTCTAAATCTGCGTTCTATTGTGATTTAATTTACCGGTAGCTTATGTATGTAACAAGTTGGTGCACATGATTAATTAGTGCTCTTGGTAGAGGTTGAGTGTGTATTAAGCATGTGTTCATTGTTCAACTAATTAGTGCTTTAATTTAGGGGTCTATTCTTCATGTAATTAAGATTGTACCTACTGTATGTTTGTAACTATGTATAGATTAATTTTGAGCATACACATACCAAACTGAGAGTTGTCCTTTTCTTGAAAGCTGGAATATTGTCAATATATGTACTCTCCTTCAAAGTTGGACTACAAAGTTTTTACCACTTGTATTTTTTATCTGGACTACAGATAGTTAACAAAAATGTAATAATTATCTCTTTCATCATGTTTCAATATGTTTAGTTTGAGTTGTGGAGGTTGAAAATCTCCACAGTTAACCTTCTCAAATAGTGGAGGTTTAAAGCCTACATGGTAAATATTACAAAGACCTTCTCAAATAGTGAAGGTTAAAAACCTTCATAAATAGTGTATGTTAATAACCTTCACAAATAAACTACTACAAATGTATAAATACTAGAGGTTTTCTAAAACCTCTACAAAACGCTTCTAGAAATCATAAGGATTGAGTTTTTTGAAACATTCGCTAGTTATATTGTGAAGGTTAAAAACATCTACTAATCGCATAAAAAACCTTTACTAAATACAAAATCTGTTGTAATATGTCATCGATTTTTTTTGACGCAAAACACCAAGCGATCACTCAAAACGTGGTCGCATCAACTCATATTCTACAACTAATACATCATTATTAACATAATTCACATAAAATAAATAATTTAACCTTTGCAATTACTAAGGAATAAAATTTTTAATACATAACCATTTCTATGACTTTTTCCTTTAAGATCAATATCTTGGAACTCCTTTTTGATATTGCTAGCAACATAACGAATATAGTATAGTGATTGTGCATTAGACCATTGTGGCAGCTTAGTATTGAGTGTACCCATCAAACATGTACCCCTATATAATATTATACACATATTCGGTTGTAGGGTAACATAGGTCCAAACATTGTAGAAAAAACACTCTCGGACTTCTTAAGTCTCTCCTTCCATAATGACAAAGGCAATTGGAAATATACCTCTATTATCATCTTGTGAACTAGATATTACCAATGTTCTGGTATATTTTCCAGTCAGGAATGTCTCATCCACTTGAAGGATTGGTTTAAAAAATCCAAATCCTTCAATGCATGATTTGAAAGTCCAAAAGACCCTATCATGAAATAAAGTACTATGATCTTCATGGCGAGATGCTGCATATCTTACAAATGTATCAGGTGCATAATACTAGACAACATTCAACCAACAAGGTAATTCCTTGTACGATCCCTCCCAATCACCATAAATTTGGAACATTGTTATTTGTTTCACAGTCCAAACCTTCCTATATGTAACCATATAACTAAAACGAGTGACTACTTCTTTCATTAGTGTTTAATTTGTATACTGAGATCTGCAGATAATATCTGAATAATACACTTTGCAATGAATTATGTGTTCAATTTTGTGGGTTGTTGAGAAATATTACTGATTACATAAGTGTGTGTTCCATTAATTTTTCTAACCTTCCAAATATCACACTTTGCATTAATTGATGCACAAATTCTCCATTCACATCCAACACCAAAATGTTTTCATTTTCCAACATATTTATCTAGCCTAAACTCTACAAAAATGTAATCAACATAATTCCTATTATGAATTTTTTATTGCATTTAGTGTTGCTTCTTTTGAATCAAATTACATACCAATAAAAATATCATTATTCAAATTACTACTTCTATATGGATAATCTTGGTCAGCATGAGAATCAATGTTAAGGAAAAAAGATGAAGGAGTAGCATATGTTATGATAACCGGTTCACTAGTGGCAATCTCAACATCTCATCATCATCACTACATAGCTCAATATCCTCTTCATCACTAAAATTGCTAACAATATCTCTAATAATAGCCATCTACATATAAACATATAGTAACAATAAATAATAAATAATAAATAATAGTTTAAAGAACAAAATAATAACTTTAATTACATTATATAATGACTTTTCTTAGATTAGGAATCACTCTTGGTTGATATTGGAATCAACTAAGTTAGATTTTAAATATTTTTTCTTGGCATTCGATGAGTTTTGGTTTGAGAGGGAGGGGTATATATGGAGTTGGGGTCACATAGGTTCCATGCACAACTACGGATCTCGTATTGAGCATCCACGACTTTTCATGGAGTGACAAGACCTAGCCAAGTCATGCATGGAAAGCACATCATCCAACTAGAGTCGCATTCCTGGTCCACGACTTTACCAAACTGTCATATTTTCTAAAGTTGCATGTTAAAGTGCAAATTGTTCTATACATTCAAAAAAATTAAGGACATTGTATACTAAGTGTTTATATTGTGAGATCAAGGATTGCAAGTTATAGAATTGTCAAAACTTGTAAAGGTATTCCTGCCATTGTTATATTCTTCATCTTGGTTGTAAACCTTTCATCACAAGGGTAAATAAGTTGTGAGTGTATCGGGAAAGATTGTAATTACAACTCAAATTATCTAGTGGAAAAATCTCTTGTGTGGCAAGAGTACTGGATGTAACCTTCGGTGGACAAGAAGGTGAACCAATATAAAATTTTTTTGTGTACTCTTCTTCTACATATTCTTGTTATTTACTTTTGGTTTACTTGGTTGAATTCTACATAAATAAATCATTGCACATAAACTTTGATAGAACAACAGAAAAATTAGCTATATTCTCCCAACAACTAATTCACTCCTTCTTAGTTGGCATCTTAAATTTACAATTAGCACCCGAGCTTATTTTGAGTAATCTATTCTCAAATATGATCCTGTATTTAAGATGGCCTCAAGATCATTTCTGGGAGAAGGTTCCAACATCAATCACCCTCCAAGCTTTGTTGGAGAATGCTATGACTTTTGGAAAATCAGGATGAGAATCTTTATAGAATCTCAAGACCTGGATATTTGGAACGCGATTGAGGAAGGACCTTATGAACCTTTCACCGTTGTCAATGGGGAAAGGGAAGTAAAGCTAAAGTTCATGTGGAATGATGAAGATAAAAAGAAAGTGCAATACAATCTCAAAGCAAAGAACATCATCACTTCAAAACTTGGAATTGACGAGTTCTTCAGAGTGCCAAACTGCAAATCTGCTAAAGAAATGTAGGACACTCTAGAGACCATACATGAAGGAATTGAGGAAGTAAGAAGATCGAGACTCAATACTCTCTCATAGGAATATGAAATGTTTCATATCAAACCTGGAGAGAAAATTCTAGATCTCCAAAAGAGATTTACTCACCTTACAAACCATCTAATTGCAATCGGAAAAGTGTTGTCAAATAGTGACTTGAACTGGAAAGTTCTAAGATCACTCTCAAGATAATGGCAACCCAAAGTGACAGTCATTTCAGAAAAGAAAAACTTATCTAAGATGTCATTGGCTGCACTATTTGGAAAGTTGTTAGAGCATGAGTTGGAATTAACCCAACTTGAACAACATGAAGAGCGAGAGAAGTAGAGGAAAAATATTTCCCTCAAAGCTAAAGCAGAGGCATATGAATCCTCAGAAGATGAATCGGAAAAAGAGGAAATAGAGGACATGAACATGCTGGTGAAAAAGTCCAGTAAATTCCAGAAAAGGAATAAAAGTTGTAAGGCTGGAAACCAAGGAGATTCACCAAAAGTAATGAAGTTTTCACTTGAAATCAAAGCTTCAACTGTTTTGAATGTGAAAAAAATGGACTTATGAAGATGGATTGTCCTTTTTTGAAGAAAAATTGTTTCAAGGCAAAATTTATAAAGAAGACCGGTAGACGGACTTATATTGCAAGGGAGGATAATGACTCAAGTTCCACTTCATAACTAGAAAATGAAGAGCAGGCTCATGTTTCTCTAATGGTGTCTCATCATTCTGATGATGATGAATTAAGTGAAAGTAAACTTTTAAATAAGCCTTACTTTTCTGATTTAGAAAATGCTTTCAATGAACTGCATAGTGAATACGTCAAACTCACTAAAATTTGTTTCAAACAAAAAACTGAGATTGACTCATTCTGCAATAAACCTTCTATTTCCTCTTGTCCAAATTGTATTACTCTTGAAAGTAGAAATTTCACTGAGTCTTCAACTGAAGAATCTTAATAAGAGTAGTACAAAATTGGATGACATGTCGAAAACACAGACACTCCACTAACCATAGAGGTCTCAATTTTTCCAAACCTTCTTCACTTAAGAAAAAGGAGGTGTCGAATAAAATTATCTTTCAAAAGCAAAATATCCATACTCATCATATTTCTAAATCTAAATTAAGGATACAAATGCATCAATCCAATTGTACTTAATGTCTAATTCACGGGCATACCTATAATACTTGCAAAATTAGAAAATATGGCATTCCCTTAGTACATTTTAAATGAGTAGCGAAATGTACTAACCATGTAGGACCCAGACAGAATTGGAAACCTAATATTACTTAAAACTATTTTGTAGGAGTATTTGGGAACCGCCATCGACTTATGGTATTTGGACAGTGGTTGCTCAAAATATATGGCGGGCGATAAAGGAATGTTTTGTGTCCTTACTCCAATGGACAAAGGCTATGTCACATATGATGATAATAACAAAGGAAATATCATTGGAGTTGGTAGAGTGGGAAGCCACCTTCTACTACAATAGAAGTAGTTCTATATGTTGAGGAACTCAAGCACCACCGATTGAGTATAAGTTAACTTTGTGACACAGGGTTCCATGTGGCTTTCTACCCCGACAAATGCATCATTGATAGTAAGGTATCTGAAAATTCTAAACTTGTTGGTAAGAGAATGACTAATATCTACATGATTGCTTTAAATGATTCTTCTCTTCTAATTAAATGTTTAGCTATTAATGATCATGATGCATGGCTATGGGGTAGGATAATTGCTCATATTCATATGGAACATTTGAATAAACTGGTAAAGAAAGATCTAGTTGTTGGTTTACCCAAGATGAAGATTGTGAAAGACAAACTATGTAGTGCTTGTCAAAAAGGCAAACAAACAAAGACTTTTTTCAAACCAAAACATATGGTTTCTGGTGATAGACTATTGTAGTTACTACATATGGACTTATTCGACCCTTCTCGGAAAAAATGTTTTGGTGGTAACTATTATGCTCTTATAATAGTAGTCAACTTTTCAAGCTATACTTGGACTCTAGTCTTGGTACACAAGAATGAGGCATTTAATGACTTTAAAAAATATGCTAGGAGAGTACAAAATGAATAATCCTTGAAGATAGATGCTATACGAAGTGACCATGGGGGATCATTCCAAAATGCTTCCTTTGAGGAACTTTGTGATGATAATGGTATCACTCATAATTTTCTACTCCTAGAACACCACAACAAAATGGTATGGTAGAGAGAAATAATAGATCGTTGGAGGAAGTATCATATACAATGTTGAATGAAACTAATCTACCAAAATAGTTTTGGGCAGGTGCAGTCAGTACGACATGTTATGTTTCTAACTAATTTCTAATAAGACATATTCTAAAGAAACATCCTATGAACTCTTCAAAGGTAGAAAACTAAATATTTCTCACTTGCATGTGTTTGATTACAAATGTTATGTGCTGAAGAATGGAAAGGAAAACTTGGGAAAGTTTGATGCAAAAACCGATGAAGGAATTTTCCTTGGCTACTCTCTTTCTAGAAAAGAATTTCGACTTTTCAATAAGAGAACAATGACCATAGAAGAATCTATTCATGTGACTTTTGATAAGACTAATCCAACCTTGGAAGAAAAATCCATTGTTGATGATGATGAATATCCTAGTCCATCCTTAGAAAAATCTATTAATGATGAAATAGCCAATACAAAGTATCTGAAAATAGATGCTAATATACCTTCACAAGAAGAGCATATTCACTCTGATTTACCAAAAAAATGGAGAATCATCAATATCATCCTATTGACAACATCATTTGTGATATAAGTAAGGGAGTATCTACTCGCTTGAAATTGAATGATGCCTATCTAAACATGGCTTTTGTTTATCAAGTGGCACCATCCAAGATTAATGATGCCATCAAAGATGAACACTGGATTTTGGCTATGCAAGAAGAGCTTAACCAGCTTGAGAGAAACGAAGTTTGGGAACTTTTTCCTAGACCTAAAGAAAGACGTGTTATATGAACTCGTTGGGTCTTTTAGAATAAATCAAATTAAAATTGCATTATTATAAGAAATAAAGCAAGACTTGTACCACAAGGATACAACCAGGAAGAAGGTATCAACTTTGATGAAACCTTCGCTCTTGTTGCTACACTTGAAGCTACTCGGCTATTGCTTGCATATGCATGTTCTCTGTTTTTTAGTTATATCAAATAGATTTAAAGAGTGCATTTCTAAATGGTTATATACAAGAAGAGGTGTACATCGAACAACCCCATGGGTTTAAAGACTACAAGAATCCCTCTCATGTCTATAAGATTAAGAAAGCCCTCTATGGCTTAAAGCAAGCTCCACGTGCATGGTAGGATCGTCTAACAAACTTTTTAATTGATAAAGGTTTTACTAAAGGAAAGGTCGACACTATGTTATTCATTAAGGAAATTAATCATCATACTTTACTTGTTCAAATTTATGTCGATGATATTATTTTCGATTCTACTGATGATCTTCTATGTAGTGACTTTAGTAAGATGGTGCAAGAGGAGTTTGAGATGTACATGATGGAAAAGTTGAACTACTTTATTGGACTATAAATCATGTAAATCAAGGATGACATCTTTGTTTGTCAGTCTAAATACTACATGGATCTTCTAAAACAATTCGAAATGTATGACTGCAAACCTATCGCCACTCTTATGGGTTATGGAATATACATTGATGTTGATGAGACTGGAAAATGCACCAAAATCTCTAAATATCGAGGTAAGATTGGTTCCCTTCTTTACCTTACTACAAGTGGACCTGATATTATGTTCAGTGTATGCCTCTGAGGACGTTATCAATCAAAGCCTAAAGATTCACATCTTACTGCCATAAAATGGATATTAAAATATCATAAAGGCACACTCGATTTAGGATTGTGGTATCCTAAAGGAAGTATATCTAATCTAGTAGGATATTCGGTTTCAAATTTAGCTAGATGCATATCTAAGAGGAAAAGTCCAAGCGGTAGTTGCCATATTCTTGGAAATACCTTAGTCTCTTGGTCCTGTAAAAAACAAGCTTGTGTTGCTCTAACTACTATTGAGGTAGAATACATAGGTACAAGAAGTTGTTGTGGCCAAATATTATGGCTCAAGCAACAATTGTGAGATTACAGATTAGACATAGGATGTATTCCCCTAAGATGGGATAATACTAGTGCTATAAATCTCACAAAGAATCCGATTATGCATTCCCATACTAAACCTATTGATATAAGGCACCACTTCTTTAAAGACCATGTCCAAAAGAAAGATGTTCTCTTAGAATTCATTGATACACATGAAAAACTAGCAGATATCTTTAAAAAAACCTTTGGCTAATAAACCTTTCTATAAACTTAGACGAGAACTAGACATCTTTGATGAAGCATATCTATCTTAACATGTTGATATATACATTATATATGCTTTATTATATATATTTCATGTATACTTGTACTTCAGTATGTTTTTTATTACTTAAATTTCATTATTTTAGGGTATGTATTCTATTACCATGGAAGGGAAGGGCATCAGTGGCATAAATTATTAAAAATCCAGCTACTGTAATCGATTACAGTATGAATTACTCGATAAATTTCCCAAACAATAAGTTTGAGTAATCGATTACACTCTACACTATTTAAGGCAAAAATCAAATTTTTGGAACTTCATATTCTTCATTTTCCCTCCTTCCAACCGTGGTAACCCCCCACAACTTCGAAAATCTTTCTTCTAAACCGTTTTGCTTGATTTTTGTTGTATTTTATACTACATATTCACTCCTAAACACAGTCTTACCATCATGTTTAGAGTTCTAAATCAAAAAACCCCCAAATCTCAACATCTTTAAAATCTAAGTTTTTCAAAACTTAACAATATGGCATCATCTCTAGATCCAAGAAGCAATGAACCAATGTGACTCAAGGAAGGCAACAAAACCCGAATGAAGTCAAAACATTGGATTTGTCACGTCTTTTGGCAAACAAGGATCAACACAAAACCTTCAAGGAGCACTTCATGCAACGACCCATTTTTCATCCAAAGTATGGTATGTTAAGTTCTTTTGATGATAACAATTTCATTTTCTCAACCCTTTTTAACAACAAAAACTCTCTGAATATTGTGAAATGCATTATTCTTACTATCCAGAACTTGTACGGGTATTTTAAAACAATCTGAGTTTTAAGAAGAATAAAATATTTTCAAATGTCAAAGGAAAAGAGATTGGCATAGACTTCAAAACTCTAAGTTCACTTTGCAGTAACATACCATACATAGGAACAATAGTCGAGTCTGACATTCAATGCAAACTATAAGGGTACAACAAAATGGATTTCTACAACTCTATGTGTAGATACTCTAAACAAGAAATTGAAATGCGTAAGCAATGGTCTTCTGGTGACTCTATGCGAAACTGAAATATTTTATCTCTCAGTAACTTAAACTTAGATGACCATTTGATTCATTACATGTTAAGCTACATCCTAGTTCCAAAGCTTTCAAACCATTCACAAGTAAATGATATGGAACTACAATTGATGTATGCTATGAAACACAATGTTCCAATTAATTGGACATTAATGATAATGAGACAAATCTTGACCTTTAGAAGTGAGTACAAACCGTTTCCTTATGACATTCTCGTAACTACTTTACTCTCAATGTTTGAATTATTAAAATTTTCATACCATCTCGGCTATGTTGGATTAATTCCAACGCCAGTATAATGGTATAAATTTAGCAATTTATTACAAGTGATAATGAGTGATATTTATTTTCGTTTTCCTTTATTAACCGAACTACTTCCTTATTGAAGGTTGGTAAAGAATAAATAAATCAATCAATAAATAAGTGTTAGTTGAAGAATTTAAATGACAGAAAATAAGTGTTAGTTGCGGAAAATAAATGACAGAAAGTAAAAGTTAATAGTTAGATCACTCATTATAACTGTGTATTTTAAATTTTCACAAAGATACAATTTATGAATTAAATTGCACTTTGATTCAAGATTTCTTTCTTTGTCAACAAATAAAATTTATAACACTTTACTGTTTTACATTTGCATATCTTTCAAGGTTCAATTGTAGCATAGTATAGGGTTATGTCGAACCACAAGGAATTGCCTAATAGATCATTATTATAAACATATTATATCACTAATAAAGTTAAAACATCTTTTTTTGTTTGATTTTTGTTTATGAGAATTTAACAAGTAAATGAATAAACATAAACATCTAATATGCACAAATTCTTGAGCATAAAATTGGTTGGAAATAGGGAATTATTTTTATACACAATTAATTTTGAAAACATTACAAGTTATGTGTTATACTTTCGGTTAATTTCACACATCATTTCTAAATCCTTCATCTAGTGTCCTAGAATGATAAGATGATTTTCAAACATTATGTAATGCACTAAATAATAGTTAAGTGCCACTCGTCGGAGTAGGTTGTCATGCCCTACTTCAGGCTCCATTAAATTTATTTAGCCTTGAACATAAGTTGCTGAAAATAGATGCTTGACGTGGCAAGTGAACTAAGGTGTAGGATATACTTTTTAGTTAACTTGTCAACACTTTAAGAAGAAGCATTTTTGGATCTTTAAATCAAGTTTTAGGTGATCAAGCTAAAACCACATTAGGAACTTCATAAAGAATAAAAACTTAACCAAAAAGTAATAACTTGAATGTATTGAAATCAAAATATTAATAACTTGAATGAATTGAATTCAAAAGATGATAAATAAAGAGACGAAATTCCAAAATAATCCAAGTCAATATGTAGGAGCATGAGTATTAGCCATCTATCCAAGGATGAGATGCTTTTTGGACCCAAATAAGATTACAAAATTATGTTTTTGTATCACATTTGCCAATGCCTTTGTCCTCTTGAATTATGAAAAAAACTACAAAAGAAACTTACCTAAACTACCTTGGAGTAGAAACTCTCCAAGAAATTACAAGAAGAAAATGTAGAAGAAGAGAAGAATTCGATTTCTTAGAGAAAGTATGAATGTGTCAATGAGAATGTATCCGTTAAGCCTTGAATTGCCTCCTATTTATAGGAGTTCTCTGCCACCGCCAAGCTCCTCTCCTTGACCACCAAGCTGCTGACCAAACCCTTCATCATGGGTTTGGTTATGGTCAAGTAGCTTAGTCACCTGCTTGGGGCTTAGTTACCCAAGCTAGTTGTGAGCTATTGGCCTAACTATTGTGACCAAAAAGTGTTGAATTAAGTTGGTGTTCTCAATTTTGCCAAGGATAAGTGCCATAAAAAGTATATGAACTTTAGGAATTTTTGGCACTTATCAAAAACTTGGAGTTGTGTTTTTCTGTAAAATCTTTTCAAGCAATACAATAAAAAAAGGAATATACAAGATAGGGGAGCATTTTCGAACTTTCAACAATGTTATATCATCTATATATGCTAAACCTCAGAAAAATTCAAGATCTCCATTTTAAAACATATTGGATTTTCATCATCAAAAAGGGGGAGATCATGAAGATGATCTTGCTCCTAACCTTGGCAAGGTTTTGATGAAGACACCTACATTACAAAAAGAAGAAACGGAAGAATACTATAAAGACATAGATGATTCAAGCTTCAAGAGAATAATAGATTAAGTCTTCATATAAGTACTTCTATCCTAATACTCATTTTAATGTTTAGTAGCAATGCTCAACGAATCAAAATCGTTTTAAATAATTGGATATGTCTAAAATGCAAAGTCAAAATTGCTAAGTAATGAGTTATTTGACCTAGTTAACAGCTTACCAGAACTAGGTAACATGTTACCTAAACTGTGAGGTAGATGGTAACAAGTTATTGGAATTGCGTAACTGGTTACCTGACTGAGAAAACAATTACAATGCCAAACTACTTGATGTAACAGATTAATTCAGTGTATTAATCGATTACCACTTGGGACAAAACATTTGGGTAATCGATTACCACTTCATGACAATTGATTATACAAAGTTGTTGAAACTAGATTTTCAAATTCAAATGAATAACTATCATCCAAAGTGAACAAGTTCCATTCCAACCGTGTCTCCTCATCATGGAAGGTTATCATGGATGATTGGAAGCCTATTTAAAGTCATTGAGACATCCAAATTCTACACACAACATAACACAAGACATACACAATTGCTTACAATCATACAAAACTTTCAAACACTTAGTAAACAATTTTCTGCACACTTTTCTTGAGCAACTTTGTTTCTAAACTTTCATATTCTCTAAAGTTGCTTGCTAAAGTGAAAATTCTTCTAAACTTACAAAAAGATTAATAGAATTGTATACTAAGTATTTATATTTGAGATCAAGGATTGCAAGTTATAGAATTGTCAAAACTTGTAAAGGCAATCTTGCCATTGTTATATTCTTCATCTTGGTTGTAAACCTATCATCACAAGGGTGTGTTGAGAATGGGAAAAGAGTTCACTTGAAAAGGGAATTTTCAAGGGTAGATAAGTTGTGAGTGTGTAAGGTAAAAAAATATCGTGAAGAGAAATTGTAATTACAACTCCAATTATCTAGTAGAAAAATCTCTTGTGTGGCAACAGTACTAGATGTAACCTTCGGTGGACAATAAGGCGAACCAATATAAAAGCTCTTTGTGTACTCTTCTTCTACTTATTATTGTCATTTACTTTTTCTTTACATGGTTGCATTGTGCATAAACAATCCACTGCACATAAACTTTGATAACATAGTAGAAAAATCAGCCATATTCTCCCAACAACATCATCACTTCTGCACTTTCATATGAGGAATTCTTTAGAGTCTCACAATGTAGCAGTGCTATAGAAATGTGGGATACCTTACAAGTAACCCACGAAGGCACAAGTGAAGTCAAGCGTGTAAGACCAAATGCATTAACAAATTAGTATGAACTGTTTAGAATAATTCCTACTGAATCATTAGTGATATATAGAAAAGGTTTACTCTTATTGTTAATCATTTAATTGCATTGGATAAATCTTTTGCCAAAGGTGAACTAACAAACAAAGTGTTGAGATGTCTTAACAAGAATTGGCAACCCAAGGTGATGGCCATCGTGGAGTCAATGACTTGGATTAAATGACACTTGACACACTTTTTGGCAAAAGAAAGAAGGGGATTTCTCTAAAATCCTCAACACCGCAAACTCAAGAACAACGCTTTGATGAAAATTCCTATTTGGATGATGAAACCATGACGCTTTTAGTACGAAAATTAAGCAAGTTTCTCAAGAGGAAATGTGGAATGAAAAGGTTACGACAAAGAGAGGTGAAAGGCTCGATCAGAAAAGATAAGGCTCCCAAGGAACGCCTCACTTGCCCCAAATGCGGGAAAGCAGGAGATATGCGCTATCAATGCCCGAACTATCTCAAAAAAGGTTGAGAACGACAAGAGAAACTCTAGCGACTTCAAATGGAAGAAGGCTTACATTATATGGGATGTTCCCGAAGATGAGTCAATAACAAGCACCTCGGAGGAGGAAGAAATGATAAAGATTTACCTCATGGTCAACACTCAAGAATATTGCAACTAAAATGATTATGGAGAATCTAGTGAGATACAATCTTTTGAAACTAACTCATATTCTGAAAATTTACCTACATATGATGAACTCCGTGGGGCCTTTGTTGAAATTCATGAAGAATTAAATAAGCTCGCTAAAATTAACATAGATGGAAAATTGGTCATTCTTATGCGTGAAAAGAAAGTAGTTAAAATGCAACATGAATTTTATGAATTAAAACTAGAAAATGAGACTCTTGATCTAATTTATGCTTGTTCTTCATGTAATTGTAAGATTTTAGAAGCTGGAAATTCTATTTTAGAACATAAAATTGCAAGTTTCACATATAGTAGTCAAAACCTAGACAATTTGCTTGCTACTTCAAGAAACTTAGGTAACTAGGCTAGTTTAGACTATATATAAGCTAAGAAAAGAAGGTCATATAGGATTATACAATAAGGTTAGATAATAAGCTTAGACAATTTGTTGTATTATACACAATGGTATAAATAATAAGGTTAAATTCATTGGTTATAGAATTTATGTCACTTATATGATTGATCTAGAAGATATCACTTCTTTATTTTCAAAATTCTTTATTGTGAAAGAAAGTGATATTTGGGTTTGACATCAGCGAATAGCACATATTCACTTAAAACATCTAGAAAAAGTGTTATCTAAGGAATTAGTAGTTGAGCTACCAAAACTAAATTTTAAAACAAATGAAGTTTGCGACACTTGTCAAAAATTTAAGCAAGTCCAAAACTCTTTATCTTTGAAAAATATGATATCCACAATCAAGCCATTGGAATTACTCCATATGGACTTGTTTGGACCCTCACAGGTTATGAGTTTTGGTGGTAGCTACTACGCGCTCGTAATAGTCGATGACTTTTGTATATTCATATGAACATTGTTCCATGCCTTAAAAAATGATACTTTTAAATCTTTTAAATATCTTGCCACACAACTCCAAAGTCAATTTCATCATAAAATTATGTTTATTCGAAGTGACCATGGTGGTGATTCCGAAAACCACCTGTTTGGAAGAATATTGCAAAAAACATGGTATTCAAAATACTTTGAGGTTGCAAGTATGGTCGACTCATATTGTTTTCATAAATAAAAGGACTTTACGAAAGCTTGAAGATGATAACAACTCTACAAACAACATGACAAGACTCAAGGCCATCATAGTCTTGGAGAAGTTTTTGTATTGTATAGAAGTCCTAAGATGTTTGCTTAGATTGATTCTAGGTTAGGTGAATGTAGGATGAAAGTCTCACAACGCTTAAAACTTAATTTATCTAAAATGAGACATATCATCCATCCATACATGATAACTAGTGTTCATTCATTATATTGACCATACATGATTTTGTTGCATCAAAATGGTACTTATTTCAAAATCATACATTACATACACATACATCATATATGAGGTTCATCATACATCAATGAAACTACTTTTCAACTCTCCTAATCAATTACCATTAAGTGATAATCAATTTTATAGACATAGAACCTGATAATCGATTATGTATAGGAATAATCGATTAGAAAAGTTTGAGTGGCTAAAAGATTTATATTTTTTTGCATCAATAATCGATTACTCAAGAAACAATCAATTATTTCCAACAGATAACAAGATTTGAGCAAATCTAATAATCGATTACCACCTAAGATAATAGATTACCACCTAAGATAATCGATTAGACATAACAGAAAATAGTTTTGTATAAAAACCATTTTTCTACTCATTTGTTTAGAATCTTGGTTTTCAAATTTTCACATTTTTATAAAAGTCTCTGAACGAAATCTTATGTTGAATAGTGTTAGAGTTTCTTTGGATTTCAAGAGTGAAAAGAGATTTAATTCTTACATTCTTTTCATATATTGCATTATAGATTTCATATACACAAACCTTGCATCAATTATTACTTAGAATTTACAGTTCTTGTGACATTTTTGTCTTTTTGTTAGTTTCTGAGTTTAGTCTTCAATTAGCATGTATAAGGTACATATTAGAGTGAAAACCTAGCCGATGTTAGGCATTAACTCATCACCTTTACAAAGGTCTTGGTAGAGAGGAATCAACTTCAAGGGCTATACCATGAGCATGTGTTGAGTATCCTAAGTGATAGGTATGAGGTCAAACTGACATGAGAGACTCTAGGGCCAAGAAAGGAGTGTTTGTTAAGTCATTGGAAGCATGTTTATAACATATGTTTTATTTCATAGTGAAGAAAATCTCTCAATATCAGAAGGAGAGGCATGTATATAATTTGCAAGTGGACCCATAAACAAATCAGGTTAAAATTCTTTGGCGCACTCTTCTATCCCTTTATCTCTTTAAATTTCAGTTTTTACATATTTTCTTATTGATTCTTGAATTTTCTTATTGATTCTTTATCTGCATATTATTGATTTAGTATTTTGAATATTTTCATTAAGAAAATTGAAATAGTAAATCGATTATTCCCTTACTTAATAAATTATTGTGTTCCCCATGTCTATGTAATTTATTATCACTCATGGTAATCGATTAGCAGTGTTGAAAACTTGTTTCTTTGATGTATGATGAACCTCCTACCTGATATATGTGTATGTAATGCATGATTTTGAAATAAGTACCATTTTGATGCAACAAAATCATGTATGAAAAATGTAATGCATGAACATTATTTATCATGTATGGATAGATGATTTATCTCATTTTAGATAAATCAAATTTTAAGCCTTGTGAGACTTTCATACTAGGTTTACCTAACCTAGACTCAATCTAAGCAAGCATCTGAGCTAACTCTTGGAGGAATATGCTAAAAATGATAAAGGTGAAGTGATACAACTCCTACTCCAATCGTTTGTTCACTACCCCGATTTTGTATAGTAAAGAATTTACTTGTGAAGGTAGGCTATAGAATTCTTAAAAGTGTGGGTGAGTTGACTTATATAAATCAAATTAAGTGGACCTCCATGTATAAGCAAAACAAATTTTAAATTTAGGGAAGGAAAATATGTGGTTTGACCAATTCCAGTGGCCTTGACTTTAGACCCAGACTAGAGTGACATGGTGTTATAGTTTAGGTTGTAATCAATTTAAGAAAATCGTAAGGTTACCAACTATATGATATGAAGTACCATAATCCAATATTTAGGATCTCACACTAAATGATTGAGAGAGACAAACCTTACAATTGCCAACTTATGTCATAGAGATTGCATAGGAAGAAGCATGTCGAGCTACCTTTTACCCCATATACCACTTATATGCAGTACGAGATAACACATTCTGAAGTGAATTCCAACTTTCACCTTCTTTTTTATGATTCGTATGTTGAGATTGAATCATATTAGCTAGCCTTTCAAGGTATCCGACTAGTAAGGGTGGAGATCTCCAGTTCCTATTTATACATCCGATGGTGTCACATACCAATCAAAATGTATCATTTAATTGGAAAAAAGAGTTATAAAAATATAGATTAATATTTTATATTATTTGGTGTGATTCTAGTAGATAGGGACATGGAGACATGATACTTTTGGGAAGAGGATCCAGTTCCAACTAGTGAGGCACATTTATCATGAGGCCGACCACTAGTACCACAACCTCGACTTCCATGACTTGCAAAATTAGAAACGAAAGCTGGTGAATCTGGATTTGATTGATAACCATATCTAGAGTGCATAATAGATAATTTAGAACTTGATTGAGAACCAGCTCCTAGCATGATTTAGGATTTGGTTTCGAACAAATTCCATGTCTTTGTGAAGATCATGCATGACAAACACAATACACATATTATCATTTTTACTTTGCGTGTTTGGAAGATCACCACCTGTCAGAATCAACTTCACTTCTTCAATAGTAGATTATGCCTTATTCAAATAAGCGTGGAGGTTGTGATATGTCATTTGCAATCTATCCAGGTTGTGAACATCATAGAGTCATTGAACATCGCTTGAGTAAATTGTTATAGCCGTTTGATAGGTTGAATGATTCGGTTACACTGAATGGGCCTAGTTCTAGAAGCCTAGAGTTCCTCATAAATGGATGGCAAATTCTATTGTTTAGATTCTGCATTTTATTTCTACAACTTGTACATCATTATTAAAATAATTCACATGAAATAAATAATTTAACCTCTGCAATTATTAAGGAATAAAAAATTTAATACATATCCATTTCGATGACTTTTTTCCTTTAAGATCAATATATTGGAACTCCTTGTTGATATTGTTAGCAACATCACGAATATAGTATACTGATTGTGCATTAGATCATTGTGGCAGCTTTGTACAGAATGTACCCAACAAACAAGTACCCATATATGATATTATACATATGTTCGGTTGTGGGGTAACATAGGTCCGAATATTGTAGAAAAACCACTCTCAGACTTCTTTAGGGTCTCCTTCCACAATAAAACAGGAAATTGGAAATATACCTCTTATTACCATCTTGTGAACTAGCTATTAGCAATGTTCTAGTATATTTTCCAGTCAGGAATGTCCCATCCACTTGAAGGATTGGTTTGAAAAATCCAAATCCTTCACTGCTTGGCTTGAAAGTCCAAAAGACCCAATCATGAAATAAAGTACTATGATCTTCATGGCGAAATGATGCATATCTTACAAATGTATCAGGTGCGTAATACTAGACAACATTCAACCAACGAGGTAACTCCTTGTATGATCCCTCTCAATCACCATAAATTTGGAACATTGTTATTTGTTTCACAGTCCAAAGGAAAGGTTGACACTACGTTATTCATTAAGAAAATAAATCATCATACTTTACTTGTTCAAATTTATGTCGATGATTTTATTTTCGGTTCTACTGATGATATTCTATGAAGTGAATTTAGTAAGATGATTCAAGAGGAGTTTGAGATGTCCGTGATGGGAAAGTTGAACTACTTTCTTGGACTACAAGTCAAACAACTCAAGGATGACATCTTTGAGTAGTCAGTCTAAATATTGTTGGGATCAGCTAAAACAATTAGAAATGTATGACTGCAAACCTATCGCCACACCTATGGATTCTAGAATACACATTGATGTTGATGAGACTGGAAAATGCATCAACATCTCTAAGTATCGAGGTATGATTGGTTCCCTTCTTTACCTTACTACAAGTGGACCTGCTATTATGTTTAGTATATGCCTTTGTGCAAATTATCAAACAAAGCCTAAATATTCACATCTTAGTGCCATAAAATGGATATTAAAATATCTTAAAGGCACACTTGATGTTGGATTGTGGTATCCTATAGGAAGTATATCTAATCTAGTAGGATATTCGGTTTCAGATTTAGCTAGATGCAAATCTAAGAGAAAAAGTACAAACGGTAGTTGCCATATTCTTGGAAATGCCTTAGTCTCTTGGTCCTGTTAAAAGCAAGCTTGTTTTGCTCAAAGTACTACTGAGGCAGAATACATAGCTACAAGAAGTTGTTGTGGCCAAATATTATGGCTCAAGCAACAATTGCAAGATTACAGATTAGACCTACGATGCATTCCCCTAAGATGTGATAATACTAGTGCTATAAATCTCACGAAGAACGCTATTATGCATTCTCATACTAAACATTTTGATAAATGTCACCACTTCCTTAGGGACCGTGTCCAAAATAAAGATGTTCTCTTAGAATTCGTTGATACACATGAACAACTAGTAGATATCTGTACAAAACCTTTGGCTAATGAACTTTTTTATAAAGTTAGACGAGAACTAGGCATCCTTGGTGAAGCTTATCTATCTTAACATGTTGATATATACATTATATATGCTTTATTATATATATTTCATGTCTACTTGTACTTCAATATGTTTTTTATTGCTTAAAGTTCATTATTTTAGGGTATGTATTCTATTACCATGGAAGGGAAGGGCATCAGTGGCATAAATTATTAAAAATTCAGCCAATTTAAGAAGAAGTAGAAATACATAACCATATTCAAAAGAAATTGTTACAAAATGGATTTTTGCATCTCATTTGCCTTCTCATTTTTCTCCTCTTGAATTATAAACTAAAATTACAAAACTTACTTAAATAAAGTTCCTAAGCTAAGAAGAAGAAGAGAGAACTTCAGAGAAGAATTTCTAGGCAAAATGTGAGTGAAAATGTGAGAGAGATATGAATTTGATGCCCTTTTGCTCGAATGGAATGTGCCCTATTTATAGAAACTCTTTCTGCCACTGAGCTGCTTGTTAGCCTCGCTAAGCAGCTGACCAAACCCTTCAGCATGGGTTTGGTCCCTTGATCAAGCAGCTTTGTCACCTCCTTATGCTTGACTCATCAAAGCTAGTTGTGAGCTACGAAACCAGCTATTATGAGCTACTCTAAAAAGTCTATGGTGGGCTACTTGAGGTGAGGTCATTGGTGACTTTATGGTTTGCTTGATGGCTAAGTCAAGTCTGGGTGCACACCGCATAGCACACCTGTTGCACTGCTAAGATGCTTGTTCAGCAGCTTTGACTGTGCTGACTAGGACGTGGCCTGGTGCTTGCTGATCTAGTCAGTAGTCTGGTTCTCCACTAAGCTGCTCAGTTGGACCGCTAAGCTGCTTGTTCAGCAGCTTGGGCATGTGCCAAGCTTGTGTTTGACCATGTCAAGCTTGAGTTCTGACCGTGCCAGGACTAGTCTGGTGCTAGGCTGAGCGGCCAAGCAGGTCTGCTCAGCTGCTTGCTTGAGCAGCTTGGTCCAGGTCAGGTTGGTGTCCAGGTCAAGCTAATGTCCAGGTAAGCTTAGCGTGGCTTGGTCCACACTTAGCTGCCTAGTTGAGCACCTTGGTTTTTGACTTCTTTTTCTTTTTGATCATGAGTCTTTTTTCTCTTCTTTTCTTCTTTGTAAATCCTACAAAATACATAAAAAAGAAATACACACACAAATATACAAGATTGTGATATTTTATACAAAAAGTATTATTTTAAGTTGGTTTTTCTCAATTATGCTTAAGATAAGTACCATAAAAGTGTATGAAATTTAGGTATGTTTGGCACTTATCACATATGTATCCATATGAGTATTAATCGCCACAAAGGAAGATTATTATTTGTTCGGATTATACACACACATGTGACAGTAAACATGTGATATTATAAGATTGCATATGTGAATGGTAAATCAGTTCAAAGAAGAGTTTATTACTTGAAATGCATTATGATCGATGTTTGACCATTACAAATAAGAGTATCATCAGTAATTAATATAAAATATCAAGCCAATTGTATGTTTGCATTTTATATGAATAGTGATCAGCCTAAAGGAAGGTTACTATTTGGCCCAAATTACAAATATAATTGTATCAATAAATATGTGACAATCATATGACTATCCATGTGAATAGTAAGTCGATCCAAAGAAAAGCATATTGTTTTACAAGACAGATTATCAATGTTTGATTACTACATTGAGTATACCACTTACAAGTTAATATTTTTGTTCAAAGATTAAATATTAATATTGTGCTAGGTAACTCGTGATGTGTCTCATCATCATTTAAATTTAAGTATTAAAGTTGAATGTGGATTTAATTGCAACAATAATTGCAATTTGTTCTTTTCTTTTACTAGTGCTGCAAGTATTTCTGCTCATATTAAGAACATTCTATTGTTGAATAGTAAAAACTTTAAGGTCTATAACAAAGTCGTAGAAATTATTCTCGGTTGCATGGATTTAGGTTTGACACTTCAAAGTTGTAAATCCTCGATAA
Organism: Lupinus angustifolius; assembly: GCF_001865875.1. Classification (NCBI taxonomy): domain Eukaryota; kingdom Viridiplantae; phylum Streptophyta; class Magnoliopsida; order Fabales; family Fabaceae; genus Lupinus; species Lupinus angustifolius. The sequence continues at coordinate 6,715,666 of NC_032027.1, forward strand.
TGTTAAAATAACAAAGTTGTAAATCCTCGATAATGTTAAAATAGAGAAATTGGAACACTCTAACCGAATGTGTCTAATGATTATGAAACGCTCTATTCCAGAAGCGTTTTGGAGCTCTATTGCTGAAGGCTAGAGTACAAGGAAGTTCCTTGAAGAAATAGAACCATACTTTGCCAAAAATGAAAAGGCAGACACGAGTAGCTTTTTGGTTAAACTCATCTCCATGAAGTATAAAGGCAAAGGGAACATAAGGGAGTATATTATGGAGATGTCTAATTTCGTATCAGAACTCAAATCACTTAAGTTAGAGCTTGGTGATGACTTGCTCGTGCACTTGATTTCGATCTTGCTTCCTGTGCACTTTGGGCCATCCGAAGTGATCTATAACACTCATAAGGACAAATAGTCTCTCAATGAGTTTATATCTCACTGTGTGCAAGTGAAAGAGAGACTGTAGCGTGATAAGACTGAATATGCTCATTTGACTATGACCTCTCAGAATAAGAAAAGAAAGAACAATAAGGATGTTGTGAAAAGGCTATTTGTGTTTTTACTTAGGGAATATGGAATTATTCCATAATATGCTATGTCAGGAAAAACTAGAATAAATGGTGTTGTTGAGTGATGAAACCGAACTCTTAAGGATACGGTGAGAAGTATGATTAGTCATTCTTCCTTATAAACTCTCTTTGGGGGGGGGGGAACTTTAAGGACCGTAATTTACATCCTTAATAGGGTGTCAGTAAAACCGTTAACAAAACCTCATAAGAGCTTTGGACTAATAAAAGACCAAGCTTAAAACACTTGCACATTTGAGGTTGTCCAGTTGAGGCATGGCCTTATAGGCCGCATGAAAGAATATTGGACTCAAGAATAGTTAGCTGATATTTTGTTGGTTATGCTGAACGTTCTTGGAGCTATAAATTTTATGATCCCACTTCAAGTTTTTTTAGACGGTAAATGCAAGATTTCTTGAGGAAGTTGATTTTGGAAAGGAAGAGAACCTAAAGAATGTTGTCTTTGAGGAAGAACCTATCACTAATGGTAAACAATTTCTTGTGCCTATTACCTTTCAAGGAACAACTTTGGTAATAGAAGATAATATTCAGAATATTGGTCTTGACAATATTCATGAACAAGACAACAATGAGATTCTTCCTCAAGTACCTATAGAACAAATTCAGCAACCTCAAGAAGTAGAAGTGTTATTAAGGAGATTCACTAGAGAGAGGAGAATTTCCATTCATGATGAGTATATTGTATTTCTTCAAGAACATGAGGATGATATCGGGTTAACAGAGGATGATCCATTGAAATTTTGTCAAGCCATGAAAAGTTTTGACTCACAAAAGTGGATTGATGCCATGAAGGACGAGATGAAGACTATGCATGATTATGACGTTTGGGATCATATCGAACAACCTGAAGGTGTAAACCTATTGTTTGGAAATGGATATTTAAAACCAAGAGGGATTCAAAGGGTAATATTGACAGATATAATGCTTGTCCAGTTGCTAAAGGCTACACTCAAAACGAAGGTATTGATTATAAAGAAACATTCTCTTCAGTATCTTCGAAGGATTCTTTTTGAATAATATTAGCACTAGTAGCTTATTTTAATTTAGAGTTATATCATATGGATGTTAAGACTGCGTTTCTAAATGGTGACATTAAAGAAACGATCTATATGGTGCAACCAGAAAACTTTGTGTCAATTGGCCTTAAACAAGCTTCTTGTCAATGGAATCACAAGTTTCATCATGTTATTACCTCGTATATTTTGAGACAAATAAAGTTGATGATTGTGTGTACCACATGTTCAGTGGGAATAAATTTATATTACTGGTATTATATGTCGATGTTATACTGCTTGTGAGTAGTGATATGGGACTATTGTATGAGACCAAGAGTTTTCTAATGAAGAATTTTGAAATGAAAGATCTTGGGAAAACTTATTTTGTATTAGGTATTCAGATACTAAGAGATCACTCTCAAGATATCTTAAGGTTGTCATAAGAATGCTACATAGATAAAGTCTTGGATAGATTTTGCATGAAAGGCAATAAACCAGGTGATCCCCCTATAGCTAAGGGAGACAAGTTTAGTCTCGAACAATGCCCCAAAAATGACCTTGAAAGGTATGAGATGCAAAAGATTCCTTATGCATTTGCATTAGGAAGTCTAATATATGCTCAAGTTTTCACACATCCCAACATAGCGTTTGTCGTGGGAGTTTTGGGAAGATATTTTAGAAATCCTGTAATGCATGACTGGAAAGCAGACAAGCGTCTTATGCATTACTTGAAGAGAACAAATGAGTACCTGCTCACTTATCGGAGGTTTGAGAATTTAGAGATCATTGAGTACTATGACTCCAATTTTTTGGATGTCTAGACAAAAGACACTCCACTTGTGGATATGTGTTTATCTGGGCTGAGGTGCTATCTCGCGGAAGTCTGTTAAACAGACGCTCATAGCTCTTTCAACCATGGTTACGGAGTTCATAGTTTGTTTTGAAACATAAAACCTTGGCATATGGTTGCAGAACTTTATCAATGGCTTACGTGTGGTCGATGGTATTGAAAGACCATTGAGAATTTATTGTGACAACAAATTCGCGGTTCTTTAATCCAACAGGAGTTCTACAAAGTCAAAATTTATTGAAATCAAGTTTCTAGTTGTTAAAGAAATTGTTCAAAATAGACAAATTTTAATATAACATATAGGGTGGAATTTTATGCTATCTGATCTAGTGACTAAGAGTTTGGTACCTAAAGTCTTTCATGAGCATATTGCTCATATGAGTGTTGCTCATTAGGATACCTTAGCTCAGAAGGAGTCTATATGTTTTATGATTTAATTTGGATGTTATATACAATTTTTATGCATAATAAAATTGATGACTTATTATTCTATTTTGAATTGTGTATTGTAACTATTGTGCTGCCATTAAAGACTTTGGATTTATCTTACTAAAGAATAAAGAATGACCAGTTAAAAATAGACATGTTTGAGATCACATTGTATGAAATTTTCATGTCACTCATCCATATTTGATTTATGACATTTAGTATATTAATATGGTGATCACCGTGGTCGAGCCACATTTAAATGTGAGGAAGGTGGCGGTGGTTCCATAGTTGATATATGATATGAACCAGACTGTATTAAGGAGAAGTCTAAATATAAATAGCATTCGGATGTGCACTTAAAGAATATGTGATATAATTGTTTCAGAAAAAATATGAAGTCCAAGTGGGAGATTGTTAGAAATTCATAATTTCTAATTAAGTTGTACATCATATATTTAATACAATTATATCGGTTATTTATTTTGAGGTTACAAAGCAAGTGATCTAATTACTGACAACCTATAAGACTTCTGAAACTGATAATAAATATTAGCTTAATGAGTGGATACCCAAATGATTGGCCTATATGGGATAATGGGAACCTATAAGTTAACGCGTAAATAATGGTTATGGTCCTCAAGACACAAAATCACAAATAGTTTCCACCTCTCCTCATAAGAGAGAAAACGAAAGTCCCAAGCAAAATTCAAGATTTGGTTAAGGAATATCATAATACCAAAACTCTCTCAAAAGTATACCAAACGGAGTTAGAGAACATGGATTCAAGTATGACATTGTATCCTTGTTTTATATATATATGTGTATGAGAATCATGAGATTCAAGATTTTAGGATTAATATTTCATTAATAATAAGGAAATCTCTAACAATTGATTGTCATTATATCCATAAAAAGTCATCGAGGAGGGATGAGTAGGTACATCATATGTGAGTTCCAAGTATAAAGTAATAGATATCGTCACCAGGTCTCTCACGGGTCATAGAATATCATATATGTTTGACAAACTAGATGTATTCGATATATATGCACCAGCTTCAGAGTGAATGTTGAAATTTGTTAAGATTGACGTTATCCTTATTTAATTCTACTACCCATGATTGGGATATATTTTATTATTGATTAGAAACGATCATGTAATTATCTCTTTCAATTTTTCCTAAAGTCAAAGGGATTTATGTTTGTATTCTTGTATTATAAATAGAGAAATTGAGTATACAAACTACTCAAGCCATTCAGGAATATTTTTCATCCATTTGAAGTATAATAAGTCTCGGTATGATTGACATTCATCATAGCAAGGGTACACATAACCACACATATAGAATCCTTCGAATCCATAAATATTTTGTTTTCATACAAGTGAAACAAAAGAAAAACTAAAAAAATGTCATTAGAGATGCAAAGTTTCTACTGATAAAAACACCAAGCCATTCCACTCATACTTCAACACTATTAAGCATATGTAATTCCAATTAATATCGCCAAACATTGCCCGATTTAGGGAGATTGAATAACATACATTTTTTATAATTGGCAAATAAATTTTCATGATATAAATTCCAAAATATTCAATTAAGCCACAAAAAATAAAGACTTACTAGATGATGAATATAAGCCAAAGCACTTAATTACCGGAGTTACTCTAATGAGGAAATGCCATCAAGTTAAAACAATTGTGTGAAAACATAAAACAATAGAAAAGTGTTGCCAATAAAAGTTTATAGAATAATATATAGTACTGTATACATTAGAAATGAAAATAGAAAATATTGATGAGAGATTTCATAAGATCAAAGAGTTGGTAGCTTGTGGATAGATACTATTGTAGAAGGTTCACACTACAAAAAATATAGCTGATATGTTAACCAAGTCAGTTACCGTAGACAAGTTCAGGCAATATCTGAGCTTGCTGAACATTCAATAATGTTGAACTATGGAGCGCCTCCAATCCAATGGAGGAAGATGAATATTGATGGTAATCACCAATGTTGAGATTGTTGTGCAATGGCTCATATTCTCTAGATAACAGCAATACAAGTTATGAGCTTGGGCTGATGTAAAGAGGTTGGGATAGATGATTGTATATTTATGTTATATAAATCTAATGTAACAAGGAGAGCAAGAGCTATACATAAATCCTAATTCTATAATACATAATGGTACCCTCTCAACACTCCCGGGGACGTAGGCACAATTGGCCGAACCACATTACCAAATCCCTTGTGTTATTCTCTTATCTCTACTTTATTACTATTTGATTGCTCGTTTGTTCTCAAAAATTGGTATCAAAGCAAATTGATAGATGAATCTTAACCCAGGCGCCAAAGTACAACTAAAGGAGGGTGAAGGCATGTTGGGTGGATAAGGTGTTCCAAAGGTATTGTGCAAGGATAAAGTGGATGGGTTGAAGGAGAAGAAAATGTGGCAGAACTGTGGTGGGAGCAATATATGTTGATCCAAAACCCCATAATTTCATGTATTGGATTCGGATCAAGGTGTTGTTGGGTCCCACAAGGCTCTGTAGCTCACCTAGAGGAGGGGAATAGGTTATACCGTACTCAATTATCGTTGCTCGGTTAACAAATTGCTTTCACAAATTCACTCACTGTTTAATCGATTAACATCAGCTATAACCGATTAACTTGTTCTGCAGATAATCGATTAACTAAAGAGCCTAATAGATTATTCAGTTCTTGTTCTATGAAAACAGTTTTCTTTGATCTCCAAGATTTAACTAAACTTATATGCATTCTTATAGATGATTTAGAACAGTAAAAGCATAGAACAAAATATGCAAATAAATCAGAATAATATGCATGTCAAATTAAGTAAATCATGTAATACGAAAATGTAAAGAGTTTAGGATTGAGAAGAATGAGACACGACTTTTATCCTGGATTGTTTGCAGGTCCACTTGCAAACTACATCTAGGCTTCCCCTTCTGATCTTGGTATATTTTTCTTCACTATTGGCAAACAATTGTTTCTTACAAACACAATTCCAATACAACTTGCAAGAACTTCCTTCTTGGATCCGTTGAGCCCTAAACCCGATTTGACCACTCAACTCGCCTACTAGGATTCCACACCATTCATGATTCTGGCCCCAACCGATTTCTCGCTCTACCCAAGACTTCTTGCCTTGTGAAGACAATCACTATTACCCAACCGTAGCTAGGGTTTTCCTAAACCAATTCGCTACTAATGGTGATACTAAACACACCAAGAGAATATGTTTATGCCTTATCTAAATCTTTCAAGTTATTGATGCACAAACGTGTGCAAACTATTCACTCTTCTAGAATCTAAGAACCCCTCTACAAATCTCACAACTCGGAATATAGAAAATATAAGATGCAAGGTTTCCATACAAAAGATATGACAATGAAGCTCTTTGGAAACCTTTCTAAAGATTCTCTCTTTTCTCTTTTTCAAAATAACACTTTGAAAATCTCTCTAAAGATATGAAAGTGAAAGAGCAACGAATTTGATAACTATTGTGAAATCCATGTTTCGTGTGTGTTCCAAATATGAATGGTAGGTAAGTTATCAAGCAATATGAAAAACTTGAGTTAATATACAATTCTATTTTCTGATGTATATAATCGATTAACACTAAATTTAATCGATTAACAATTCGTTAAAGTACAAGAAACAAGAAATTGCTACAATCCTTAATCGATTAAACCCATACTTAATCGATTAACAGGTTCCCTAGATTTCAATGATTAATTAATTAAAATAACTCTTAATCGATTAAAGGTTTTCCAAAAAGATATTTCAATGTGATATGAACCTCGTACATCATTTTTTAAAGTATGATGCATGACTTTGAATAATGTATGATTTAAAACTCTTTTTAAATGCACCAAAATCATATGATCATGTATCTGTGCATGGACATGTAAATCATGTATGTATGCATTTAAGTCTCATTTTAGTTATGATTGATTTTAGCTTGTGAGACTTCTATTAGGGTTCATCCTAGCCTACACTATTTTTAAGCAAACATCTTAAGACCAAATAAAGATATAAAAATACTTAGCATCTAGATATTCTTGAATGCTTTATCTTGTGTGAATCTTCAGTCTTTACTTTGTTGACTTTGTTGTTTGTTGATTCGTTCATCCCTCCACGCTTGTCCTTGATATACAAAATGTGTTGTTGATATTTGTCTTTATCAAATTTTGTCTTTCATCAACCTTTATCTTTCATCCACCTTTGTCTTCATCAAAATCTATGTGATACATGCTTGCATACACAATCTGCTCATTGATGCATGCTTGCATTTTCAATCTTCCCCCTTTGATGATGACAAACACTTGTCGGATCTAACATCTCTTTTTTGGATATGCTTGCTGACAATCAACTATGTTTTGCAATTTCCTTGTTGTAAGTTGATGCGCATTTCTCCCTCTTACTCCCCTCAATTTAGCATAGGGTGATTTATCATTTGCTTACGGAAGCCTCAACTTTTCTTCTCCTACAACTCCTACAAAACATAAACAACAACTTTTCTCCCCCTTCTGGCATGATCAAAAAGCAATGTCATATATGAAAGCTTATAGCCAAAAGAAATTAAAACAATGCAATTTCTTACTATTATTAATCGATTATATTTCTACTTAATTGATTAAATCTATTTCAATATTACACAGATTTGCATTTTAAAATTCTATTAATTGATTATGCCTGCTTTTAATCGAGTAACACTACTAATATGACGAAATACAGTGTAGATTACATGTTTGCAGAATGTTATGTAACTTGATATCCACTAGTTTTATACACTTGTATTATACAGATTACACACAATAAAATCAATGCAACAGATTTAAAACAACTAAGCATTCATTCATTCATTGATCAAACGATTACAAGAATATGATAGCAAGTACATGATTCAAGTGAAAGCGCAAAAAATACAATTATAGCATGTCATGCGAGTACAATTCAAATTTAAAGTACAAAGCAAAAATAACAAGTTTGATATTACAACGAAACGACCAAAAGCATGTAGACCTCAAACTCCTAAAATGGAACCTAACTCGGACACACTAGATTCCCTAAGCTAGACTAACTAGGAGGTGCTTGCGGAATGCCACCGAAGGTTCTAAACAGAAAATGAAGTTGCTCAAAACAATTTTAGTTATCTTCTTCTTGTCTACGAAACACCGCCATGAGCCTATCCTCCACAATTAATGAGCCATCTTTAGTAAGCTCACCTTGGACGAAATAATGTGGTCCTCTCAAGTATTACTTGTACATTTTCGTGTCATCGTACGCACTCCATTTTTCATCATATAGTCACCAAGAGGTCCACCATCACACGCCAAGCCTCCAACAGCCATAAACAATACATCATTTAATAGAATTAACCTCCCTTGCACCATGCTTCGATAACCACCATCCCTATATTGAAAATTTGCATAAAACTCCCAAACCAGAGAAGGAATATGCTACCATTTAGCTCTAGAAATTGTACAACCCCTTGTACCTCCAATTCATGTGGGAATTGAAATCCATGCTCCACCATCTAAGCCATGTCGGCATAAGGATATATGTAGGTTTTCGGCTGATAAATCTCGCCAACCTTTCTGCTTGAAGAGTAGGAGCATAGAATGGGTCCAAACCCATGGATGGATTCTTCCCAACATTTGAAGAAGACCCTCTAGTGTATGAATTTCTCGTACATCCCGGATGACGACGAGAACGGTTCATTCTAGCGGTATGTTTCACTCTCTTGTGTCTTTCGTTGTTCATTATGGCAGAAATAGGAATGTATAATCAATTGTATAGGGAAACAAAAATTAGGTTTTAGAAAGGGGGTAATATGTGGTCACTCAATTTCAATCTAATTGATGGGTTAGAGATTAATAGGAGGAAATAAATAGAGATTGGGTAGCTCAAATTTGAGATTGAGGATGAATTTCAAAATTAATTTGGGAGAAGAAGAGAGAATGCATGAGGTTAGGGTTTAAAGAAACTAAACCCACAACTGTGATTGAATTTGTTTTGTGACTGCAATTAATCGATTAACCTTTGTGTTAATCAATTAACATGATTTAATTTTTAACACAGATAATCAATTATGTTCCAACTTAATCGATTACATTTTTAAAACAATTTTAGTCTAGGTAATCGATTAAATTACTAAGAAAACGAACAAATAATCGATTAGAACATAGAACATTCGATTAAATAAGTCACTAAGACAAATTTTGACACAATTTGATTTAGTTTAGAGGTTTGCTAAGACTCTAATAGAAAGGACCTATCCTAAACACTCAATACACACTTAACCCAGAGCCAAAACACATCAGAGCATATACAATCTAGAATACATATACAATTAAGAATACATGCATTTATTAGCGATAAGTATGATTATTTAGGATTGTCTAAATGTCTAACATGTATTCAAACATTTAAGCTTAATATCGGGAAGAACATGTGATAATACAATACAAAATAGAACATACATTGATATATAGTTACCTTTTATGCTTTACCTCATCCTTATGAAAATATTAGAAGGTTGCCATATTTGAAATCTTCTTTGGCCTTTCTCCAATTTCTTGATTCTTGTCTTTCCTTTCTTGCATATCACTTTAATCCTTTTGAATATGCATATGCATTTCAAATATTAAATTTGCATATGCATTTCAAATATTAAACTTGCATATGCATTTCAAATATTAAATTTGCATATGCATTTCAAAAAATATTTTTGGTCATTTGCATTAGTATGAAATATGACTTATTGTGCTTCAACATGATTAGCATATCCTATATAATATTTCTATATTTACTTATGAATCAAACTTGGTTAAAAGATCTTATAATTGTTCGACAATGAAATGTTTGCATTTAAGAGCAGGTAAATGAGAAACATATTGCATTTGGCTTCAAAGTGATTTTGGGGGATTTTCTTGGAAATATACTTATCATATAACTTATTCTTGAAAATATGGGCTCACTAGGATTTCATGGAAGAATTTATTTATAACACTTAAAGTATGTAACACGTGGAGTTTAGAAAAGATACCTAATAACTTGTATAGCACAAAACTTCCAAACTTTAAGATTTGAGTTGACATTTTTGTTCACAAGTGTCATAATTCGTTTTCTTTTGGTGATAAGTCATTAAAGTTTGATCTTTTCACCTACTATGTGCCTAGAACACTTGTTGTCCATATGTAATTTGAAGTTCATATATCCTTAGGCACACCTACAAAACAAGTTTACTTGCATGTCTTGGATACCCAAATGATTTTCAGTCCCTTGATGTTAGTAGCTTGGGGATCATGTATCTTAGCTATCCACATATATTTTCCATTTGCAACATCATGAATTCTAATAATACATGTACTCAAAGTATGACCATGCAATCCATAATAAAAGCAAGTTAGGGATTTAAAATATAACATTTTCAAAACATCTATCCGTATCTTGTGAAATGTATTCTTTGCATGTATATATCTCAAACCAGATCTAATCCCAACATTTTTACATGTAGCAAGTAAGTTTTTTAATTTGTAACTACTAGATGTGAATTTAGCAACTTTATCTTTTAATACATTATTTTCTTTTTCCATGCATGTGCAATTTTCACAAGTAGATATCACACTTAACTTAGTGGTACATTCACATGTAGAGTTAGCATATTTAAAATCTAAGATTTCATTTTCAATCTTAAGCTTATCAATAAAAATTTGCAATTCAGAAATTTTCTTTTCATGTTCTAAAATCAACCTTTTTCTATCCACATACTTTCTAGCTAACTTTTCAAGTTCTTCATGCATTTCAAAATAAGCATCGTAAAGTATATCATACGTGGAAAATATAATAGAATTTGAAATAAAATCGGAAGAATTTACCTCACTAGGCTCATCTTGCTCACTTACTTTCAAATAATTCAACTTTTGAGCCATTACACATAGCTTGTTTGATTCTTCATCTTTTGAGATGTTTGTTGATCAAGTGTCATATTTGGGGGCAATCTAAATGAGGTATGCCTTCTTAGCTCTTATTTCTCGAGAGTCTTTTTTGTTGTCATGTTCAATCTTCTTGAGAGAAGTAGGACATGTGTACCTCATGTGACCTACTTTCCCACTCTTATGGCAAGTTACTTTGTCTTTGGGATACTTGCTTTTTTTTATTGAACTCTTTCAATCTACCTTATGAAGCTTCTTGAGTCCTCCATTTTTTCTTAAATACATTCTGAAATTTTTGATGAGGAGGAACATGGCTTCATCACTTATGTCGAAATCAGACTCGTCATCATCAAATTTCTCTTTTTGACTTCTTGAATATGACTTTGTCGTTTTGAAATAGATTTCTTTGATGTTCTCGTCCAATTGATCATTGAGTGTCAAGCGTCTTAACTCTATCTCGTGTTCTTGAAGTTTGCCAAATAGTGTTGGGAGTGTCATTTGTTCCAAGTCCTTTGACTCTATGATGGCCGTCACCTTGGGATGACATTTATGTTAGGTATCAGTGGTTACAATACACCTAGAAGGGGGGGTTGAATAGGTGTAGCGGTTAGAATATCCGCTTTTCGAAACTCAACACTTAATGTTGAATCACCCCTATTTAATTGATTAAAGGAATGTGGATAATCGATTAACGAATTTGATTTAATCGATTAAAACAGAAACAGTAAGCTTAGGCAGATTCGATTACTTGCACGACAATTAACCGATAATGAAATGAATACACAGAGCTTACAGTTTTATCAGAGTATTAACAGTATAGCAAATATACAGAATATAGCAATTAATTCTACTATACAAGTTAACCAATTAAATGCAATAAAGAGAGAGAGAGAG
>NC_032027.1:6727468-6766081 GCF_001865875.1 Lupinus angustifolius
TGTAGCCCCAGCCAAGAACCTCTGTTTTTTCCTTATCTAGAACTCTAAGAAATATGAAGATACAACTCAATCTCTTTGGTGATACGACACCTTGAGATTCCCAATGTTACAACAATTTTTCACAACAAAATTCTAGAGTAAACTTACGCAATTTCAAAGCTCATATATGACAAGTAAGGCTTTACCCTAAACACCTATTACAAACTCATGCAATATGACAATGTATTAGTTTCAAAAACAGAATGAGAAATATATCATGAAATGCCACTCAATCCTAAAGCATAGAATTCTCTCCTTTCTAAACTCACAAATGCACTAACCAATAGATGCAACAAATATCACGAAAAATGCTCTAACTCTCTAAAAACTGCAACATGCAACTTATGAGATCAGTTCTGAAAATGCAGTTTATAAAGAATCAGTTCTGAAGCCTAGTTAATCGATTAAAAATCGATTAAAGCTTTGGTTACTCGATTAACGTTGTTCAAAAACGTAACTGATTCTGTTTTCCAAGTTTTTCAGTTTCAACAACTTCTCAAACAGTTAGGTTAATTGATTAACGTATGCCTTAATCGATTAACATCATATTTTCATGTGTAATTTTAAATACAAAAACTCGAATACGTTATGCACTTAATTCATACATGTTTAACACTTAGTTTATGCCTAGAATGCACATATACATGTATTTATGTGATGCATGAACATATTATGAATGACATATCTCAAAGATGAAATGATTTAAAAGATTTATGCATATGAGATATGTATTAGGTGACCTAAGCCTTAGACTCAACTAAAGCTAGTTTCTAGTCTAAGCCTAGTACCAATCAAAGACTTAAGCATGTTGATTTGTTGGTGATCTTCAAGCTCTTATTAGCACAAGTTGTCCTCATCAAAACCATGACATATAAAGAGAGCTTTCCAAAGTGTTCCTCTTGACATGAACACTTTCAGTTTCATGTCAAGACATCTCAACACTTTATTTGTTAGTTCATATTTGGAATATGGTTTATCTAATGCAATGAGATGGTTAATAGTGTTAGTAAATCACTTTAAAAAATCAGAAATAGACTCATGTGGAAACATACGAAATAACTCATACTCATGTATCAAAGAATTTAATCTAGACCGTTTGACCTCACAAGTGCCTTCATGGGTTATTTGTAAAGTGTCGCACACATCCCTGGCACTATTGCACTAGGAAATCCTAAAGAAATCATTGTATGAAAGAGTAGATGTAGTTATATTTTTTTGCTTTCCAATCAAGGTTTACTTTTCTCTTTTCCTTGTTGGTCAAGAGTCTTCTTGGTTTTTATTTGGTTTCTTCTTCAACCATGTATAGCGGAACGAAAGGTCCATATTCTACGACGTCCCAACTATCCGTATCAATGGCCTCAATAAAAATCTTCATTCGGATTTTCCAATAGGTGTACCCCTCACTAGTGAAAACCGGAGGGCAGTTAAGCTAGCACGGTTGTACTAGCTCCGATACCACTTGTTGGGTCCCACAGGGATTTCTAACTCACCTAGAGAGGTGAATAGCTGATACGGTACACAATTACCTTTGCTCGATTAACAAATATATTTTACAAATTCACTCATTGTTTACTCGATTAACACCAGCTATAATCGATTAACTTGTTCTTCAGATAATCGATTAACTAAAGAACCTAATCGGTTATTCAGTTCTTGTTCTATGAAAAATAATTTTCTTTTATCTCCAAGATTACCAAAATTTAACTAAACTTATATGCATTCTTATAGATGACTAAGAACAATAAACGCACAGAACAGAATATTCAAATAACTCAACGTAATATACATGTCAAGATAAGTAAACCATGTAATATGGAAGTGTAAAGAGTTAAGGGTTGAGAATGAGATACGGCTTTTATCTTGATTCGTTTGTAGGTCCACTTGCAAACTACATCTAGACCTCCCCTTCTGATTTTGGGAAATTTTTCTTCACTATTAGAAAACAATTGTTTCTTCCAAACACAATTCCAATAAAACATGCAAGAACTCCCGTTTTGGATCCATTCAGCCCTAACCCCAACTCGCCTACTAGGATACCACACCGTTCGCAATTCTGGCCCCAACCGATTTCTCACTCTACCCAAGACTTCTTGCCTTTTGAAGACAATCACTATTACCTAACCACAGTTAGGGTTTTCCCAAACCAATTCTCTATCAATGGTGATACTAAACACACCAAGAGAATATGTTTATGCATTGTCTAAATCTTTCAAGTTATTGATGCACCTATGTGTGAAAATTATTCAATCTTCTAGAATCTAAGAACCCGACTAAAAATCTCACAACATAGAATATAGAAAATGTGAGATGTGAGGTACTACGCCAAAGTTGCAGTTAAATAGTGCATATTTTCGATGTATAACAATGCTTTCATGCGCTTTCTATTTGACTGTAGTAGTATATTGTCCTCATTAACAGCGCTTCTTAAACATGAATGATATCTAATCAACAGTGCCTCCTACAAATAGCGTTGTGGAAGAACTCCACATTCGAATATAAAGAATGTAAGTGTTCCAAAGCGCAACTTGAAGGAAACGTTGTGAAAGATACAATAGTTTTTTTACTAATTAATTTTTTTTAGTGTTATTCAAATTAATAATGGCGTTATGACATTCGATTGATGACAATTAATTACATATATAGAACAATTAATAATGGAAATAAATAACATTCAAACAATCTAAGAAATGAGAACCCGTTAATCGATTAACAAATGGGATAAATGATTACAGAGTTATGGTAGTTGAAATCTTGGATTTAGTAGGCTCGTTAATTGATTAAGCATTGTGTTAATCGATTAAGTGCAGAGGAAATAGTTTTATTCATCATATCGATAACTCTTCTTATCAAATGCGTTGTTGTATAGCTAAAAGAAAATAATATGAGAGATGAGTATTGAACGACACTTTTCTATGAATGTGTTGTTGAATTAAATGTAATCAACAACGCAATGTTAAAAAAGCAATGTTGTATAGGTATAACAACAACACATGCATAAAAAAGGATTGTCGAAAACCATTATTCCTAATTCTGCACAGTTAAGCACACAACAAAAAATAACCTGAATGCATACAAAAACAGAACAGAACAACAAACTCAATGCATATAGAAACACCAAATCACAACTATATGAACGCAACTGAATTTATATATTGAACATTAATTACATTGTAATGTTACATAAACATATATTACATACACCAAATCATATATATTACATAGAACATTAATTGAATTCCCTAAGCTACAATCTATAAAAAATCTACTATACCTATTTGCTAACAAAACTAAGTACAAACTTTGACCAATATTCTCTAATTTGGTTGACTTGGCCATGTATATATGATTTGCCAACAAACTTGATTTCATTAGTTGGCCATTGCTGAATGATCTCCTTCATGAATTTCAGCACGTAATAGCCGCAATCAACCTCGTTTGTTTGGCAAAGGGTCTACAATTCAAATGAAGTGAACATATAAGTATAACCTTAGTTGAAATATGAATACACTAAACATATAATTGGTTGAGATGATTTGTGCCAATACATTTATATGAGTCCACTTGATTTTGTGTTGTGGTATTATTTTTCTAGAACGATTGCAGATTTTGTGAACTCTCACCGTACAAAACAATAGAAATTATACTTAATTATGAAACAGCTAGGAAAGTGAAAGTGTAACTAAAAGTTTAAATGAGTAGTCCACTTACTTAGAAAACAATTCTTTCATAGTGGGGTACTTGTTCAGATCACTATGTGCTAATGAGTCAAAGTAGTATATTTTTTCTTTGACCCGATTGATGGCAACCAAAAGCCAATGTTGCCTAACAAAACATATGTACGTGGTTAGGAAATGTTAAGTACAACAAACATATTAAAGACATATATATAAAAGACATTTAAAAATGCTCACCCGGTATTAAAAGGTGCAAGAAATAAATTTGTAGCTTCTATATGAATAAGGAGAGTATCTGCAATTCGTTTTGTCTGTTCCCCAATCTTATTTTTGTCACTTGACACCAAAGCGATAGCGTGTGAGGATATGAACATCACCTTTTTCTTATTTACTGAAATAAAATATTCATACAAGTACCTAATATATATAACACAAATGTTAGTTAATTATAACACACCGCCATGCAAAAGCGAGAAGTTACGAAAACATAATTTACGTCATATATACACATGTAGCAGTTGCACCTATCTATTCATGTTTATTTACATCTTCGACTTCATTGTGCTAACATATTCTTCAGCATCAATCCCGAAGACTTTCTTGGGAATTGATATACTTATTATATCATCTCCCAACTTTTGTACATGCTCAAACAGCTGAGTACAATAGTTGGTAGTGTTCTTGGACCTCACACCCCTAGTAGATGGCTTTGAGTTCACATTCTGGTAGATGGCATTGAGCTCACATCCCTCGAAGATGGCTTAGCCTTTTGGTTGCTACTGGGAGTGGAATGTACATTTTCCTGAAATATTCAATAAAAACATATCAATTATAGATCAATATATATATATAATATGAGTGAGCATAAGGTGAAAAATCATATCTTAGGAGGAATTACCTCAACAAGGACTACTGGTCAAGCCACAAAAGTGCCTATAGGTCTACTGGCAGAGCCACAAAAGTGCATGTAGCCACTCCAACTGTGAAGATATCCTCATCAAGGGGAAATGGCAGCAACCCATCATCATCGATTGCAACATCAATCGAGACCTTCAGATGATGGTGTAGGATACGTGCATTATGAAGCATAGCATCGGCCGACTTGTGCACTACTCGGCTAGTTGGGGTATCTAGGAAAAGTTTGCAAGAACTGATTCCATATATGTTAGTTAAAACATATAATTAGTTTACGACTATAAACTAAATGGAAAATAAATTAAAATAAGTTAACTAAATTACCTCAGGAATGGGAATCGGAATGAGAATGATGTAAGGTGTAGGTGTGCAACTCCCATTGATGGTTGAGGGAACAGTGCCAACATCACTAGCTAGTCATTACCACTCAGTTTTCTTTGCCTTCAATGATTGCTCAAATTTGTTGAACCGTTGCATGAGGTCATCCAATTGATTTTGAACCGTGCTCATTTGGGCTTTGATTGCACGCTTTGGATGGGATACAAATGTTTGCTGGCTAATCCTAAATCATGCACCTAAGATACGGCTAGGGTAGATAGGCAGTCCAAGTGTCTTCTCAAGTATTATGCGACTATCCGGCTGTGCCTCCTATTTCATTTAGGGGAACCTGACAAATCAAGAAAAACCATAATGTTAATTAATCACATTTTGATAAATAAAGTATGAAAATTAAGTATAATTAAAATTGAGCACTTACAACATGTCTTATCGCTTCTTGAACTTGCTCGTTATCGATGACACTATCCTTGTTCTCACGAGCCTCCACCCATAAAATATCGAGTTCTACTCCATTTGGAGTCATAGGTGTATCGCTTTTGTTGTCCAACTGCCAAAACATAACCAATAATATTGTAATTAGATATATATGCATACAAAACATAATCAATAATGTACTTACAAATTAACAATACTTGCAATTTTTTCCTCGATTCCTCTATACCCTGCTCGAGAAGCTCGGTATGGATATAAATGCTTAGATGTCCTCTTGCGGTTTTCATTACTTAATTTGTGAAAAAATAAAAAACATTAACATCAACAATCATATATATGTATATACATACACAAGCATATATACAAAAGTCAATATAAAGAATATGATTTCTTTAACGAAATTTGCATATTTCTTTGGAGGTTTTAGGTTGACATTGCCATCAGCATCTCTGATACATTTCGGTATTAGTTCGGAATTGTAGGAGAGTCTTGCCATCCGATTTAAGGATATAATCCTTATGCTCCTCACCAACATCAAAAGTTGACTGAAATAAAAACACATATACATTAATTATATTGCATGCAAACACATATACATTAGTTATATTGCATGCAAAAACATGCATATACGTACATTGCATGAAAACACATATACGTAAATTGTATGAAGACACAAAAACACAAAAACTGAAAAATAAACTTGTTAGGTATCAGTGGTTACAATACACCTAGAAGGGGGGGTTGAATAGGTGTCGCGGTTAGAATTACCGCTTTTTGCAAATCAACACTTCATGCTGAATCAACCCTACTTAATCGATTAAAGAAGAAAGATAATCGATTATATGCACAATCTTAATCGATTAACAAAAAGAACAGTTTTAAAAAGAAACAGTTTTAATCGATTAACAGAAACAGGATAATCGATTAACACAACAATATTAATCGATTAAACAGAACCAGTAAGCAATTACATAAGCGATTAAATGCAGAACAATTAACCGATAACAGAACGAATACAGAGCTTACAGATTTGTATATTAGAATAGCATCCAGTACAACAAATGAACAGAATGTATCAGTTGAATCAAACATACAAATTAATCGATTGAAAACAGTAAAGAGAGAGAGAGAGAAAACAAATCCTGCAACGCGAATTTTTATCCTGGTTCGTTTGCTGTCCACTGCAAACTACATCCAGGCCTCCCGGCTGACTTGGGAGATTTCCTTCACTATAATCGAATCAATGTAATTTACAAACACATTATCCAATTACAACACTTAGCAAATGACAAGAAATCAAAGAAACTATCCAATGGTTTGACTCCCTTCCTACCGATAAAGAAAACGTTTCTTTCGGCGTAGCCCCAGCCAAAGAATCTCTCGTTCTTTCCTTTTCTTACACTCTAAGCTATGAAGAAACACACAATCTCTACTGGTGATACGACACCAAGAGATTCCCTTTACAACAATTTATTCAAGAATTACAAGAGTAAAATTAAGCTATACCTAAGCTCAAATACAACAAGAAGGCTTTACTCTAATGCACATCTAACACAAACTCATGTGAAATGACAAGTATTAGTTATGAAAACAGAAGTTACAGAATCATAAACTTCATGAAAAACGCATCAAAATATGCATGAACATGTGAGGGAAAACATGAGAGATTATAACATGAAATGCACTCAATCCTAAAGCAAGGAATCTCTCATTTCTAAACTCACTAATGCACTTAACAAATAGATGCAACAATTAACACGTAGAATGCTCTAACTCTCTAATAAATGCAACATGCAACTTATGAGATTAATTCTGAAAACGCAGTTTATAAAGAATCAGTCCAGAACCCCAGATAATCGATTAAATACCTTCTTAATCGATTAACGGGACTAAAAATCATAACTGATTCTGTTTTTCAGTTTTTCAGTTTCAACAACTTAAAAATCAGTTAGGTTAATCGATTAACGTAAACCTTTAATCGATTAACTGCATTACAAAAACGTGTTCCAGTGGCAACCACTTTACACAGCAGTTGGGTTAATCGATTAAAGGTATGGTTAATCGATTAACACTAAATAAAATATGTATTTTCAAATAGAAAACATCAAATATGTTATGCACTTAGATAATACATGTTTGACACTTAGTTTTATGCCTAGAATGCATATATACATGTATTTATGTAATGCATGAACATATTATCAAATGAACATATCTCATGGATGAAATGATTTAAAAGATAAATGCATGTGAGACATGTATTAGGTGCCCTAAGCCTTCGACTCAACTTAAACTAGAATCTAGTCTAAGCCTAGTACCAAATAAAAGACTTAAGCACGTTGAATTGTTGGTTATCTTCAAGCACTTTTAGGCACACGTTGTCCTCATCAAAACCATGACGTTCAAGGAGAGCTTTCCAAAGTGTTCCTCTTGACATGCACACTTTCAATCTCCCCCTTTTTGATGATGACAAACTCTACATCAAGTTCATCAATTTTAAAGTAACAATTGCTTGATGAATAAGCTTGAAGATTGTGTTGGCAAGGTTGATGGAATGCGCACATTTATCGGAAGCTGTTATAACGATCAACCTGCACAATTGAGAAGCAACAAAACAACCTTTCTCCCCCTTTTGACATTATCAAAAAGATAACCCAGGTCAAAAAAGCTAGGAAGAGATATTAGTTAATCATAAAACAATGTTAATGAATTAATTTGGGTTTTAACAAATTAACCTGTTTCATTTTTCGGTAACTTGAACAAATGCGCTTGATTTGACAAAAAAATAGCTCGATTGCTTTTCCTTTCTCATCTTTGTCTAAGTAGCAAGCAAATGCCATAGGTGTGAAAGCTTCCTTACATTTGTCCATTTCAAATCTCTTGAGTAGCTCTTTGTAGTATTTCGCCTCATGGATGAATATCCCACTTTCTAGCTGCTTTATCTGCAATCCTAGAAAGAATGTGAGTTCTCCCATCATAGACATTTCGAACTCCCCCTGCATAATCTCAGAAAATTCTCTACACAAGATATCATTAGTAGATCCAAATATTATGTCATCTACATAGATTTGTACAAGCAGAACATGATTTTCTGATTTTCTAATAAAAAGCGTTGTGTCAACCAAGCCTCTCTCGAACCCTTTTTCTAAAAGAAAGGTACTAAGTCTGTCATACCAAGCTCTAGGAGCTTGTTTGAGACCATATAGTGCCTTTTTAAGTTTGTAAACATGGTTCGGATATTTAAAATTTTCAAAACCAGGCGGTTGGTCAACATAAACTTCTTCTTGAATGTATCCATTCAGGAAGGCGCTTTTTACATCCATTTGAAAGAGTTTGAAGTTCATTAAAGATGCAAAGGAAAGAAGCATTCTGATGGCCTCTAGTCTGGCTACAGGAGCGTAGGTTTCGTCATAATCGATACCCTCCTCCTGGTTGTAGCCTTTGGCCACCAAACGTGCTTTATTTCGAATTATTAAGCCAGATTCATCAAGTTTATTTCTGAAGACCCATCGAGTACCAATTACGGGATGATCATTAGGTTTGGGGACCAAGTCCCACACATTATTGCGCTCAAACTGGTTTAGCTCTTCTTGCATAGCTATACCCCAGTGTACATCCTCAATGGCCTCATCAACGGTCTTAGGCTCAATTTGCGATACAAAAGCTACAAAATTACAGAAATTTCGTAAGGAACTACGGGTTACCACTCCCGTAGATATGTCACCTATAACTTTATCAATTGGGTGAGCTTTCTTTGTTTTCCACACGGTAGGCATGTCTGAGTGCTCTTGAGGTTCGATTTGACCTTCATCATTGGCTCCTTTTTCATTATCCATGTCCTTGGAGTATGCTTCTTCCAAAGCACCTGCAACATCATCAGAAACGACCTTTCTCTTCTCTTTTGGAGAAGATTCGTCAAACTGTACATGGATAGACTCTTCAACTTGCATTAAATATTTGTTAAAGACTCTGAACGCTTTGCTATGAATCGAGTATCCCAAAAATATTCCCTCATCGGCTTTAGAGTCGAATTTCCCTAAGGCCCGCTTTCCATTATTTAATATAAAACATTTGCAACCGAAAGCGTGAAGATGGGATATATTTGGTTTGCGGCCTTTTAAAAGTTCATAAGGAGTTTTGTTCAAGTTTGGCCTTAAGAGTACTCGATTTATAACATAGCATGCAGTATGAACTGCATCAGCCCAGAAGTACTTGGGGGTATTACTTTCGTTAAGCATGGTTCTCGCTAATTCTTCTAAAACACGATTTTTCCTCTCTACAACTCCATTTTGTTGTGGAGTGCGAGGAGCAGAGAACTGATGCAAAATGCCATGCTTATCACAGAATTTGTCGAACTGAAAGTTCTCAAATTCTCCCCCGTGATCACTTCGTATATATATTATTTTTAGGTTAAGTTGGTTTTGGATTTGCTTGGCAAGATTTTTAAAATTTTTGAACGCGTCGCTTTTTGATGATAAAAACAATGTCCATGTAAATCTAGAGAAATCATCAACAATAACTAGAGCGTAGTAACTACCACCAAAACTCATGATTTGTGATGGTCCAAACAAGTCCATATGGAGTAGCTCCAAAGGTCTTGAAGTGGATATCACATTTTTATTTTTAAAAGAGTTTTTGGTTTGTTTACACTTTTGACAAGTGTCACAAATTTCTTTAGTTTTAAAATTCAATTTTGGTAGCCCCTCAACTAGTTCGTTTGATGATAATTTATCTAGATGCTTTATATGGATATGTGCAACACGTCTATGCCATAGCCAGATGTCATCTTCTTTAGAAATAAAGCATTTTGAAAATAATGTAGTGACATCGTCCAAATTAACCATGTAAATATTATTTATACGGTGACCAACAAATTTAACGTTATTAGATAAAATATCACGAATGACACAACAATCAGAATCGAAGGATACACGATTACCTTTATCGCAGAGTTGGCTTATACTCAACAAGTTATGTTCTAGTCCTTCAACATAAAGGACATTATCAATCAGAGTTTGGGATGAGTTACCAACTGTTCCTGTGCCGAGTATCTTTCCCTTGTTGTTGTCTCCATAAGTGACGTATCCTTTTCCTTTAAGTGAGAGATCCAGGAAATTTGATCTATCACCTGTCATATGCCTCGAACACCCACTATCTAAGTACCATTTTTGTCCATGTGTTCGGAGACATACCTGCAAAATAGATTACTTACTTTTCTCAGGTACCCAATTTATGTTGGGTCCTTTTCTGTTAGTGATTAGGGAATCATCTCCCTTCTTTTTCCATACATAAACTCCGCTAGGTATACCATACTTTTTGATATAGCATGAATGATAAGTATGACCATATGTGTTACAATAAAAACAAGTAGGAGAATGCTTATGATATTTGTTTTTAGCTTGAGCTACCGGTTTTCTATATGGTCGCTTCTTTTTAGCAGTGCGAGTATAACCTAGACCAGTTCGATCACCAACATTTCTAGTTTGATTAAGCAGGTTATCTAATTGCAGTTTACTGTTTGTGAGACGTGTGAGTTTTTCATTTAGTTTAAAATTGTCCTCTTGCAAAGTCTCGCAAGTCTCACAGACAGGTTTTTGACATAAGTTACTAGCAGAGCAGTTACATGAACTACAAGAATAGATGAGATCTAAAGTTTCATTTTCCAGTTTTAATTCATCTAATTCTTTTTGTAATTGGCTTATTTTTTGTTCGTTTATCAGGATTATCCTTTTCCTATCAATGTTAATTCTAGCCAATTTCTTTAATTCATCATGCAACTCGACATAAGCATCATACAATACATCATAAGGAGGTGAATCATCCGAAGTGGATGAGGTGTCAG
Organism: Lupinus angustifolius; assembly: GCF_001865875.1. Taxonomy (NCBI): domain Eukaryota; kingdom Viridiplantae; phylum Streptophyta; class Magnoliopsida; order Fabales; family Fabaceae; genus Lupinus; species Lupinus angustifolius. The sequence goes on from NC_032027.1 coordinate 6,738,710, forward strand.
AATATACCTCATCATTGCCCTTGCATGAGTCTGAATTTGTATCGATGTCAGATCTGGCCATCAGACACAGCTTTGCTGACTCCTCCTCACTTGAGGTGCTTGATGTCGACTCCTCCTCAGGTACATCCCAAACGATGTAAGCTTTCTTGGATTTGAAGTCCCTGGGAGTGCTCTTTTCTGAATCAACCTTCTTTAGGTAGGTTGGACACTGAAACCTCATGTGCCCTACTTTTCCACACTCATGGCAAGTGAAGCGATCCTTGTTATTCTTGCCTTTACTGGTTGACTCTTTCGCTTCCTTCTTTTGAAACTTTTTGAGTCCTCCTTTTCTTTTAATGAATTTGCTAAATTTTCGGACTAGGAGACCCATAGTTTCATCATCTAGATCGGAATCAGATTCATCATCAATTTTCTCTTCTTTGTCTTTGGAGGTCGTGGCCTTCAATGTGATGCTCTTCTTCTTCCGGTCTGATTCTTCATTCATGGTCAAGCGACCCAACTCCATTTCATGCTCTTGAAGTTTTCCAAATAAAGTAGCTAAAGGCATAGAATCTAAATCTTTAGACTCAACAATTGCAGTCACCTTTGGTTGCCATCTCCTGTCAAGACAACGCAAAACTTTATTAGTTAGTTCACCTCTAGCAAATGATTTATCGAGAGCAACTAAATGGTTGACAATATGAGTGAATCGCTTTTGCATATCACATATTGATTCGCTTGGTAACATGCGAAACAACTCATATTCGTGGGTCAGCGCGTTCAGTCTTGCGCGCTTGACTTCGCTAGTGCCTTCGTGAGTCACTTGTAAAGTGTCCCACATTTCTTTCGCATTATGGCACTGCGAGACCCTAAAGAATTCATCATATGATAGGGCCGATGTGATGATGTTTTTGGCGCGCAGGTTATGCTGGACCTTTTTGCGCTCATCATCGGTCCATAAACTTTTCGGTTTATCTTTAGGTTGATCGTCCACAAGATGTTGTGGAACGTAAGGGCCGTTGACTACGGATTCCCAAATATCCGAGTCTATGGCCTCAATAAAAATTTGCATGCGCACTTTCCAGTAGGCATACCCTTCACCACTGAATATTGGTGGTCGATTAATGGATGACCCATCACCACCAAATGGATTTGAAGAACCCATTCCTTTTCCCTTTAGGATCACGAATACGCGGTTGAGCTAGCACTTCGTACTAGCTCTGATACCACTTGTTAGGTATCAGTGGTTACAATACACCTAGAAGGGGGGGGGGGTTGAATAGGTGTCGCGGTTAGAATTACCGCTTTTCGCAAATCAACACTTAATGCTGAATCAACCCTATTTAATCGATTAAGGAGAAAAGGATAATCGATTATAAGCACAGTCTTAATCGATTAACACAAAAAACAGTTTTAAACAGAAACTATTTTAATCGATTAATAGAAACAGTATAATCGATTAACACAGGAATATTAATCGATTAAACAGAACCAGTAAGCAATTACAGAAACGATTAAATGCGAAACAAATAACCGATAACAGAACGAATACAGAGCTTACAAATTTGTATATCAGAATAGCTTGCAATACAACAAAAGAACAGAATGTATTAGTTGAATCAAATATACAAATTAAATCGATTGAAAAACAGTAAAGAGAGAGAGAGAAACAAATCCTGCAAATCGAATTTTTATCCTGGTTCGTTTGCTGTCCACTGCAAACTACATCCAGGCCTCCCGGCTGACTTGGGAGATTTCCTTCACTATAATCGAATCAATGTAATTTACAAACACATTATCCAATTACAACACTTAGCAAATGACAAGAAATCAAAGAAACTATCCAATGGTTTGACTCCCTTCCTACCGATAAAGAAAACGTTTCTTTCGGCGTAGCCCCAGCCAAAGAATCTCTCGTTCTTTCCTTTTCTTACACTCTAAGCTATGAAGAAACACACAATCTCTACTGGTGATACGACACCAAGAGATTCCCTTTCACAACAATTACACAAGAATTACAAGAGTAATATTAAGCTATACCTAAGCTCAAATACAACATGAAGGCTTTACTCTAATGCACATTTAACACAAACACATGTGAAATGACAAGTATTAGTTATGAAAACAGAAGTTACAGAATTATAAAATTCATGAAAAACGCATCAAAAATATGCATGAACATGTGAGGGAAAACATGAGAGATTATAACATGAAATGCACTCAATCCTAAAGCAAGGAATCTCTCATTTCTAAACTCACTAATGCAATTAACAAATAGATGCAGCAATTAACACGTAGAATGCTCTAACTCTCTAATAAATGCAACATGCAACTTATGAGATTAATTCTGAAAACGCAGTTTATAAAGAATCAGTCCAGAACCCCAGATAATCGATTAAATACCTTCTTAATCGATTAACGGGACTAAAAATCATAACTGATTCTGTTTTTCAGTTTTTCAGTTTTAACAACTTAAAAATCAGTTAGGTTAATCGATTAACGTAAACCTTTAATCGATTAACTGCATTACAAAAACGTGTTCCAGTGGCAACCACTTTACACAGCAGTTGGGTTAATCGATTAAAGGTATGGTTAATCGATTAACACTAAATAAAATATGTATTTTCAAATAGAAAACATCAAATATGTTATGCACTTAGATAATACATGTTTGACACTTAGTTTTATGCCTAGAATGCATATATACATGTATTTATGTAATGCATGAACATATTATCAAATGAACATATCTCATGGATGAAATGATTTAAAGATAAATGCATATGAGACATGTTTTAGGTGCCCTAAGCCTTCGACTCAACTTAAACTAGAAACTAGTCTAAGCCTAGTACCAAATAAAAGACTCAAGCACGTTGGATTGTTGGTTATCTTCAAGCACTTTTAGGCACACGTTGTCCTCATCAAAACCATGACGTTCAAGGAGAGCTTTCCAAAGTGTTCCTCTTGACATGCACACTTTCAATCTCCCCCTTTTTGATGATGACAAACTCTACATCAAGTTCATCAATTTTAAAGTAACAATTGCTTGATGAATAAGCTTGAAGATTGTGTTGGCAAGGTTGATGGAATGCGCACATTTATCGGAAGCTGTTATAACGATCAACCTGCACAATTGAGAAGCAACAAAACAACCTTTCTCCCCCTTTTGACATTATCAAAAAGATAACCCAGGTCAAAAAAGCTAGGAAGAGATATTAGTTAATCATAAAACAATGTTAATGAATTAATTTGGGTTTTAACAAATTAACCTGTTTCATTTATGGGTAAATTGAACAAATGCGCTTTATTGGACAAAAAAATAGCTAATAAGAAGTGAGAATGGCATACAAGATTTAATCAAATATTAAGCATTGTAAGCATTATTAAATCTCAAATGATCAAGATCCATTCACTAAGGCAAATAAGCTATTTTGACATAATTATAGCAAAAACAAAAACATTTGCATAGCATAAAGAGTAAAGAAAGTCATGAAATAGTACAGGCCATAAAGTCAATATAAAAGACAAAAAGCAAAATACGAATCAGTTCTGAAAGCAACAACGATAACTAAATCCAGAAGGTGCCACAAGATAAAAATAAACCTAAGGATAGGATAACCTAGGTCTAAGGTCAGCTAAACTAAGGTTGAGGCGGAGGATAGACAGGCTGATCATCAGGCACAGCAGTGTTCTGATTTCCCTGGATAAGCATAGACAGCTTCTGAAATTCTGAGCAGAACATGGCATTCTGAGCCTCAGCGGTAGACTGAATCATAGTCCTCAGCTCCTGAATTTTGTTATCGGTGTAGGCATTCTGACGTTCCTCGTATTGCTCCATACCTGCAAAATAAGAGTCCTTCAGCCCTTGGAAGTGCAGATCCATGCGGTTGTTAAGTCGTTGTTCCATGGCTTCCATCTGAGCTAAACCAAACACAGAGCTCTGAGGTGCTGTTCCAGACGACTCCCCCTGATTAGTTGCATTCTGATTACCCAAATCCTCCTGATGCTCATTATCCGACAAGTCCAGATCAAAGGTGGTATAGTCCTCCTGATACTGCCATGTAGTACCATACTTGTAAATTCCCATCTTATGAATGAGACTCTCACCCACCAAGTGATCTTTATCAGTGTACTCAGTAATGATGGTATCAGAAATGTCAATGCGCAAATAATCAACAATGCGGGATATGAAAATGCTATACGGGAGCAGCTTGGACTGAGACAATGAAACGCTGTTCATGATTTTTAGAATTTCCTCAGGCCAATTGATCATCACGTTATTCTTTACAGCATACATGAAACGCAAATCATTCACAGTAGGCTGTGCATGATTAGTGTTCCGCTGCACTAATATGTAAGCAATAACATAATGCAATAACCTGTTCTCAACAGAAAGTGACCCTGCCTTGGTCAGTTGACCCTGAATATACAGATGAGGGCCCCGAAGGAATGACTTGTACACATCAACGGGATCAAAATTGTCCTTGACCCAAGAACAATCCCCTATTCCAAAACCAGACGACGATAAACCTCCAACATTCAGAAATAAATCCTCACTCATCTCAAACAAATTACCGGAAATCATGGACCAATATTTGCCATCCTTGTATCTAAAATTAGCGTAAAATTCCCTAACTAGAGCAGGGTATACGCGTCCCTTCAATTCCAAAAACTGAACGGCTCCTTGAGCCTCCATGTCATGCGGAAAACTAAAGTTTTGTTCCGCTAACCAGGTTAAGTTACTGATTTTTTATTCCAAATATGCTCCTTCACGTCATTCCCTACATCAGCCCATTAGTTGAATGTTAGCTTCACATTCTACCTAACCACAACCCCAATGTAGCTTACCAATGAGTTTCCACCCTTCGAGTTTAATGGTTGGCCTTTTGAGTTCCATTCAACGTTCTTCACATCCTTAATTCTTGCCCGAATGACATTCTTCGTGGAAGTCATTCCACGTGGAGTTCATTTTTGAGCAACGGTTTGCTTGTCTTGTGGAGTCGGTGTAGCTTCGTCACCACTGTGAGAACCATGATCGCCACTTTAGGAAGTCATTAATGAAGTTTTTTGAGATTTCTAAGAGTATGAGAGTTTATGAGAGTATGAGGTTTTGGAGAGAGTATGAGGTTTCTTTTCGATTAAGTTTGAGAGAGTAGTAACAATTCAACAATGCTTTCTGCAGATAGCGCAATTAATAATACCTATTCAATAGTGCATATTAATTGTAGCACTATTGTATTGACCTCTTCAATAGCGCTTCTTAAGGGTTGCGATGTTGTTGTGTATCCAGTTGTTTACTACTCATTCTCATGAACACATCAACAGTGCTTCCTAGATGATGCATTGTTGAATAGAATCTAATTGACAGCGCTAGTATTCAACAGCGCTATCTCAATTATGCATTGTTGAATAGAATCTAATTGACAGCGCTATCTTAATTATGTGCTGTTAAATTGAACTCATTTTCCAAATTAACAACGTATTCATAATTATGCGTTGTTAAATTAACATTTTATATTACGGGTCAAAATATATACAACATGAAAATAAGTTAATTAACAGGAAGTTGTCATGAAGTAAATTACCATATTATTATGTTTATTAATATGAATCTACAGAAATATTAAACATTAAGTTTTTTTAATTTGTTTATTAAGTTTTGTTAATTTGTTTATTGTGTTTATTAATATGGAACTGCAAAAATATTAAATAAAATAATCATTCAAATAAATAACAAAAAAATAGAAATTCACATCCAAAATAATTTTTCATTCTTCATTCAAATAGGCAAAATATATTATAATGAACTAAATGATTTGGTATATTACAATGAACCGAATGAAGCAGATTAATGAAATAAATGATTAGCTAGATTACAATGAACTGGATGAAGAAAATTAATGAACTAAATGATTTGGTAAATTACAATGAATTGAAGGAAGAAAATCAATAAACTAAATAATTTCCAAATTAATTCTTCATCTCACACAAATCTTGTATAACAACCACTTTCCTTCTAAAATATGGGTCATTTTGCCAAATTAAAATATGTTAAAGACCTCCTTGACAAGATTTCAATGAAGGAAATTAATGAACTGATCGAATGAAGGAAATTAATGAACTAAATAATTTGCACATTAAATCTTCATCTCATGCAAATCTTGTATAACAACTAATTTCCTTCTGAAATCTGGGTCCTTTTGGCCAAATGAAAAGATGTTAAAGACCTCCTTGACATGATTCTGAAATAGAAACACAATTTTAGCACTTTTAACACTTCAAGTTGTTGAGATTTGTTGTCTACTCTATTTTTTGTTACTTTGTGTTTTCTTCCTCCTATCTTCATGAACATACTCCTATAGAAACCATTAATATTTATGGATGAGTAACCATTAATATTTCAACAAACGAAGAGGCGCATAACCACTAAATCATTAATATTTCAACAAACGAAAAGACGCATTATCACTCAATCATTAATATTTCAACAAAGAAGAGACACATAACCACTCAACCATTAATATCTCTGACACTTAAAAATGCGTATAAAATCAACAACGTATAATTAAGAAAGTGATGTTACTATGTCATCTTCAACAGCACTTTCTTAATTATGCGATGTGGAATTTATTAACATTAACAGCACTTTCAATCAAATACATTGTTAAACGTAACTCATTCAAGCCAGTGCTAACGTTACTGATGTTCAGTAGAGTTGTATCAAGAATGTGTTGTTAAAGTGACCCATATTGGTAGTACTTGCTTTAGTATGTGATGTTGACGTTCTTCCACCTTGTTTTCAACAACATCATTCAAAATTGTGTTGTTGAATGGCCGTTGTTAATTACGATATCTGGCATAGTGAAGTTTCGTTACAAAAGATATTACAATGAAGATCTTTGGAAACCTTTCTAAAGATTCTCCTTTTTCTCTTTTTTAAAAGAACACTTTGAAATTCTATCCAAATATATGATAGTAAAGAGCAATGGTTTTCAGAACTATTGTGAAATCTGTTTTTCGTGTGTGTTATAACTCTCAATGATATGTATTTTATCAAGCAATGTGAAAATTTTGGGTTAATATACAATTCTTTTTTCTGTTGTATATAATCGATTAATACTAAATTTAATTGATTAACAATTATTTAAAAATACAAGAAACCAGACATTGTAACAACCCTTAATTGATTAAACTCATACTTAATCGATTAACGGGTTCCCAAGATTTTAATGCTTAATCGATTAAAATAACTCTTAATCGATTAAAGGCTTTGCAAAAAGATATTTCAATGTGATATGAACCTCCTACATGATTTGTAAAAATATGATGCAATACTTTGAATAAAGTATGATTTAAAACTCTTTTTAAATGCATCAAAATCATATGATCATGTATATATGCATATGCATGTAAATCATGCATGTATGCATGTAAATCATGCATGTATGCATGTAAGTTACATTTTAGTTATGATTGATTTTAGCTTGTGAGACTTCCATTAGGTTCATCCTATCCTAGACTCTTTCTAAGCAAACATATTAGTCTCTAGATATAAAAACACTTAGCCTCTAGATATTCTTGAATGCTTTATCTTGTGTGAATCTTGAGTCTTGACTTTAACTTTGTTGTTTGTTGATTTGTTCATCCCTTCAAGTTTGTCCTTGATATACAATCTTTGTTGTTGATCTTTATCTTTATCAACCTCTGTCTTTCATCAACCTTTGTCGTCATCAAAATATATGTGATGCATGCTTGTATACACAATCTACTCATTGATGCATGCTTGCATTTTCAGGTGGATATAAGGACTCGGGTGTTGAGTTTAGCCCTGAGACAGATGTTGATTAATTCTCTCTAGATGTTGAAAGAATGATCTCATTTGAGATGAGAAGTGGAATATCCTAATGGCATGTTTGCATGTCGTAGTGAAGGATATTAATTGTTAGCACATCCATAAAAGCTCAAAGGCGCTGGTTGACTTTGATGCAGGGTGTAACACGGGCATTGGCTTGGATGCAAGGTGTAACACATGCACTGGTAGATATGCAAGGTGTGACATGGGCATTGGTTGACATTGATGCAAGGTGTTTGCTATGGATATACTCCTTGTGGTGGAGTGTTATAGTTCTTTTGAACTATAATTTTCGGAATAGGAAATGGTGGTAGCGACTGAGGCTTTTTCGGGAAATTCCATGGTTCAGCTAGCTAAGTATTGGAGAAAGCGGTTGTTGGTGAAATTTGGTATAGAGGTTCCATAATATCGAAATACTTCCTAGCAATAGGTGGCTAGGCGACATGTTCCCTTCGATGGAGGTATAGGAAGGTGCGCTAGAAGTATGGAGAGCTATGGTCTTGATAACATCGTCAAGAATACTCGAAAAGGCTAATACTCAAGGGGAGCAAGCTCTTACGTGAGGGAGTTGTTAAAGAGAATAGCAAGGTGAAGTCATATATTCGCTAAGGTGGAGATTCTTGTGTAGATTTTCTAAGGAGCGAGATATTCGTCTATTTAAATCAAGGTGGAGATTGTTGGGATGTTTGAAATATGTTATTATATGAAGTCCCACATTAACTAGTATTAGAATAGAATAGAGTAGAATAGAATATCAATGTTATATATTGGACTCATGTCCCTTGTTATTATGTGCACCAGATATAAGCGCCAAATAGAAACACCCCGTGGGCACTTGGGCCAATGGGTGTGCTAGGGCTTATAATATTTATTCTCTAATAATATCTTGGTAGCCGCTCAACACTCCTAGGATGTAGGCACAATTGGTCTTGTTACCAAATTCTCGTGTTTCTGCTCTTCTATTTATTCTATACATTTATTTGATTGTTTGTGATCAACACTGCGCAACGATCGCTTTCGCTGCACCAAGAATAAGAAACATGCCATGTCTGGGTCTAGGATATTATTTTATCCAGGATATTATGAGGACAAGACATATAAAAAGAATTAAGCAATTTTAAATTAAAATAGGGAAATTAACCAAATGGTGTCTTAAGCACTACTTTCATTTATCATTGTCTAGTTGTTATTGATTGTTGTTATTGAGTGGTTTTAAGAAGCCTAGTGCTTGTGTTCCAACCGGATTCCGGTTAAGGTTATGTGGCTAAAGAAGATATATAATATAATTATGGTATCTCCTAAATGATTTGGAGTCGTTAATATATTTTTTGTGGTTAAAATGTAAAAAACTGTCTTTTATATCTAATTTCGAATATATGATCATTAAACAATATTTTTTAGTTCGAGATTCGATTACGAATCGGGGAATGTATTAGCACTTGATCCGCTTGTATTAAAATGGTACTCTAAGTAATTGCATACTTTATTATACCCTTAATCTTTTTATTAGAAACTTAATTATTTGAACAAAAAAATACGTTCTTATTTGTGCCTTAGAGTTTATCTTTCTCCTATGTATTCGTCGCTGTAATAGGTAAATCAAGACAGCATAGTTTTGAGTCAAAATTGATTAATGTTGGTTTTATTTTTTATTAGAAAAATTATGTATTTTTTAATTAAAATGGAATCAATAGCAAATAGACGATATTGCTCATAGATCAGCTTCTCGCTTTGAGTATAAAGGAAGAGACAACGCGAGTCATAGCCGGACTATTCAAATTTCATAAATAAATTTGGGAGATTAAAAATATTTAATTAGTCTTAAGTGGAATCAATAGTAATGACACAACATTGTTTATAGACCGACTTTCCATTTTGAGCAAAAAGGAAGAGACGGTGTGAATCATGACCGGGCTATTCAAAGACCATAAACTAATTAAGAATTAAAATATTTAATTATTAAATTTATTACTATACTATTTAATTATTTAAATACTTTTGATTATAATTATTTTTTAATCATTATATTATTTATTAGTATTTAAAACAAAATATTATTATTATTAAAAAAGTATTGTTATTTTATTATTATCTTTAAATTTATTTTATTGCTATATAAATAAAGGAAAAAGAATTGAAAAATAACAGCGAAAATGAGAAATCTTAGTTACAAGGCACGTGACACTCCTAAAATTAATGTGCAGAAGGTTAAGAGGCTGCAACAGATTTTGTAGAATCCTGAGTAGATGCAAAAAACTAGGTGTCTCACATGTGTAGAAACAATGACCTGGGGAGGTCCAGACTATGGAGAAAAACTTGCATAAAGACAAATATGTCACGTCATATTTAGAGACAAATATATTTATGATTTTTTATACTATCATTTATGACTAAATTTTAATTAGAATGAAATTCCTAATGCGTTGATAATGTTTTATTGGTTGTCTCCATATAATATATCTCTACACAGATCATGCGTAGAAATGGAAAAAATCATGTTTCTTTGTTCAACAGCTCGAATGGCGACCACTTATATAAGGGCATGTGTCTTCGTGTAGGAGAAAAGACCGAATGCATTGCAGAGTGTAGTGTCTTGGTTTGACAATGTCCAATAAAAGACCAACACATGGTACAAGCAAGGGATTCCTATATTTACTAGACGAATCCCGATAAAAAGATATGTTCGACGACGAAAAGGACAAAAGGGCGTTGGATTTTAGCTCATTGACGAGCTAAAGGCAAGACATTTACACTCTGTTTGGTTCGCATAGGAAAATGGAAGGAAAGAAAAAGGAAAGAAAGAAAGTTGAAGGAATGAAAATGAGTAGAAAGTAAGATGAAAAGTTAGTTATTTGGTTTAGAAGAAAAAAGAAGGAAATAAAGTTATAACGTTTCTCTCATGTTGTTTGGTTGTTTAAAAAGTGAAAGGAATGAAAAATAATTATGTGTCAAATTGTTAGGTATTAGTGGCCTAGGAACACCTAGAATGGGGGTTGAATAGGTGTAGTGGTTATCAATCACCGCTTCTTGAACCAAAACCCAACTGCTGGAAAACAGCCGAGTTAATCAATTAACAACAAGGTTTAATCGATTAACTATTTCACAGAACAGAATGATCAGACATGCAATTTGCACAGTAATTAAAACAAAATTGAACAGATATAATATAGATATTTTTACGCACAATTATTAAGTATATGGAAGTAAACAAATAACCAATTTCTCAATTACAGATTCAATTTATAATGGCAAGAAACATAAAGAAGATAAAGAGAGAAAGAACAGTGTACAAAGGATTTTTATCCTGGTTCATTTGCGATCCACTGCAAACTACATCCAGACCTCTCCTTCTGGATCAGGGAGATTTTCTTTCTTCACAATATTGAAATATGGATACAAATACCAATTCAATTTCAAGCACATAGGACGCTCCCTTCTTGAAATCTAGGACCTCTAAATCCTTGATTTGACTCTACCCTTCGCCTCTGAGAAAACCTTTCTCGCGAACTAGCCCCAGCCAAGATTCTTATCCTCAAATCAAGACCTCCTAGCCTTGGTGAAGAACCTCAATCTCTATGGTGATCTCACACCAAGAGACAAATCCAGAATACACAAAAACACATTAAATAATAAGATATACTAAGCACAATAATGCTTAAAATATGACAAGATAAAGACTCAAAGATTAACTCTTTTACTAACCACTTGAGCTATCAAGATTCAAATGAGTTAATCAATATTAGTATACACATAATTTCTCTCTAACAATATCTAATGTATGAGCATGTCAACAAGATAAGAATGGATACATAATTATGCAAAAACATTAAGCATATAATAGCAATTAAAACAACATAATCTCTCTTCTCACGCATGCAACAATTAAATAGCATAATCTCTCTTCTCATGCATGTAATCTCTCTTGCAAAAATACAGTAAAACACGTATGCAAAATGCTCTCTAAATAGCCCTATACAATAGAATGTAATGTTGTGGTTTTCTGAACAATGTCTTGTATTTATAGCATAGAGAGTAGGCGGTTACATTCGTAGCAAAACAGTTAAACAGTTAAAACAGATTTCAGTTATAACAAATAACAAACTAGTTAATCGATTAAGGCTTATCTTTAATCGATTAACGGGGCAACAGAATGACACATAATTCAGTTCAAACAGAAAACACACATTTAAAAGAAAAGCAGTTGCGTTAATCAATTAAGTTACCACGTTAGTCGATTAACTGGAACATTTATGCATATGTTTTAAATGGTAAACTTCTCATATGTTATGCATAATATATATACATGTTTTACCAATTATATTACGCCTAATATGCACATATAACATGTATGGTAGATGCATGAACATATAATTAACTAGATGATATGTCTCATGAATATGATATGACAATTAAGATGGCTTAAGAGACTAGCACCTAGGTTCACCTAACCTATAGTCACTTACTACGGCACACATCCCAGACTACTTAGATTATTGAATCAATTTACATCCTAGTCTAGATATGACCAAATGAGCATAAGGCATGTTGATTGTTGAGCCATCTTCAAGCTTTGTTAGAACTTTGCCTTCATCAAAACATAGGCAAAGACATGCTAGTGCTATCCTTGACACTTTGCACTTTCACAAATTACATAAACATGCCCAAATAAAAATGTCACATTTAAAATGTTATTATTTTTACTACTTTGTTTTTGGTATGTATTTTATCGTAATTGTTCAACTTTTTGTACACTTTCAATTATCTTAACTTAGATAAAATTATTATATCGTGTATTTCATCCAAGGAAGACACAATCATTCTATTTGAAACATATGTAATAAACTTTGAGTATCTATTTTGAAAATCATGCAATAAAATAGAAATATTAAACACACTTGACATAATATCAATAAACATAAAATATATGACATTCATAACCAAACAAAAAAAAAATTAGTCATCTCCAATTTACATGGCTCAACATTACACATTAATTACATATAAACTATAATGTATCAAATATCCACCACTCCATGTGATTTTCAAATGAAACATAACTACTAATCAAACATGTGAAATATCCACCACTCCATATGATTCTCACCTGCAACATTACATCTTAATTACATATAAACTATGAAATTGATGCTTATTTTTGTGAGGAATAAATAGAAATAAGTGAAGAGAAGAAAGTGATGAGACAAATGATGGTATTATAGTATTTCCATAAACAAATATGTTTTCCCTCCACTTTTCCACTCACATTTGGGGGAAAAAATTTTAGCATGGGCCCCACGTTTTTTCTCTCTCATCCTCTTTTCCTTTGTGAACCAAATAATGGAAAAGTTATTTTTCCTCCTTTTTTCTTTCCACCTCTTTTCATTCCTTCTATTTTCTTCGATACCAAACACAACCTTAATCTTATGTAAGAGGAGGGCTGCAAAAACAAAATAAACACTTATCCTAAAGACAACTCTTTTACCTTTTTCTCCCGATGTGTTTTTTATCTACGTGTTTCTTATGCTACTACTAAAAATAGTATTATTCCCAAATATTTAACTTTATTATAATTTCAATTAGAAAATATAACCTCTAACACTTTTTTTCTACTCTAGAAACTATAAAAATGGTTAGGACATTCTTTTGGGGTAAAAAATTATTACTATGCCTATAAATAGGTAAAAATATAATTATTTGGTATAAGAAAAACATAAAAGTGAACCGAGATGTATTTATTATTATTATTTTTGATTATTTGAAAAATTTATACTTTATTGATATTTTTCCAAAAATGGGCAACAAAAATGGTTTTTTGCATTTGTGAGTTAGCTTTGCCTATTTTTGATTGCAGGGTCAAATATACAGATTTTGTTTCACATTATTATTTTTTTTAATTATGTCTTGACTATTATTTTATTAGTTACATTATTGACTTACAAAGAACTTTGTGAAGCAAAATAATAACTTAAAAAAGATTTTATCCCATTTTCTGCCTTAATTGCAAAATGGTAAATATAATTTAATATTGTCCAATGATTATGTTACACATGATTGATTGTCATGGCTGCTAGTCTTATGAGTGACAAATGAATGTATTAGGAATTGGATTTGGATCTTAATAGATTTATATTATTCAATCCATTGGTATCCAAACTTAATTGATGGGTTCAAATGCATCCATGAATTCATTTTAATGGGTTGGATGTATGAATATTCAATTCATTTGATTTTTTTAATTGGAATTAAAAATAAAGCAATTCTTAAAACCACTTTTTGAAAAATCACTTTTAAAAACATTCTTTTTATTGTTTTGAAAAGGTGATTTTGATTTTTTTTAAGGAACATTTTAATATAACGTTTTTCGAACTTTAAAAAAATTATTGTTTTTACAATATTCTACAATCATGTGACGTTTAAGATTCTACATTAATGATTTGAACATATATTTCTATATGTTATATATTTAAAAACAAACTTTTAATATTAACCACATTCACATGTTCTACAATTGATCTCATCTCAATATAATAAAACATCAAAGTGTGAGTAGCCCGACAAGAAAGTGACAGATGAGATATTAATTTAAATTGAAAAACAAATAACATTATTTGTAAATATTTCAAAATGGATATATTTATGGGTACCTATTGAATATAATGGATGAATTACTAAAATGATTTATTGGATAATATTCATTTAAATTCATTAACTTTAATAGATAAATTAAAATTTAATTTTCTTGGATTTGAATGAATTGTAGACAAATTTATCACTTCTAACTAATCTGGTGAAAAGTTGAAGGAAAATTTATATAGAAGGTGGTCTAATTGTGATAAGAATGGTTTAGGAGTATGAAATTTTCTATAAAAGTGGTCTAACGTTGATAATATGGTATAATTGCTAATCTGATTTAGTTTTATGAAAGTTTTCTCAATGCGAAAGTTTTTATCAATGCGAAAGTTCTTAACTTCTTATTAATCAGTGTTACTATTTAGCACAACCTTTGTTTTTAACCATTGATGCACGTTTGTTTTGATCCAATGGTATATATTTATTGCCCCATACAAATTCCATTTTTAGGCACCAAATACAACATTGTCATTTAATCTTCCGTGAAAGAAACAAATAACATGGTACAAATTAACAAATTATCAAATTAACAAATGACATAAACTGGTCTTATACACAATAGGAGGAGGATACTGGAACTGTGGAAGTAACTTTAAGGTAGGAAAATAATCATGATATTGCCAAAAACTCAACAATTTTATGTGAATTCACTTAGCCACTTCAGTCATTATTGACTATTCTGAATTTGCTTTGGTGGTTCAATTAAACTGCATTATATTTGTAATGTCAAGATTTCCCAGTCAATCAATCAAGCCAAATGCATTATATCTACTGAAATGTCAGTAGTCTTAAATATAAGGTCATTCACAATTGTTATATACATGAATCTTTTTTTTGGTACTACCAACGTAAAGAACTAATTTCTTTCGGGACGTGTGACTGTCTCTCCTAACAATTATTGCTCTCAGAAATCGAACCTCGACCTTTTATTCTTTCTGGAGATCTAGCAGGGTCTTTCACAACTAAAGCAATGTCTTGTAGATACCTAGATTGATCAATTTATAAAGCATAAAATTCTACAGATGTATTAGCATTAAAAAATTGTGGAGTGATCTATATAGACTTCAAAGCAACCTTACTGCCTAGGGAACCCAATACTTCATCAATTCTCCATAGCATAATGAAAAGTAAGTTTATTTATGGATAATCTCTTGCTAGGAATTAGCAAAAGGAGTACTACAACTATAGTGAGAAATCTCAAACTTTTATCTTCCTTAGATGTAAAAATGAAGGAATTGAGAATGCTAGCTGATTCTGCAACTCAATGAGGGTGAACAACACACCATACAGAAGCCATTTTGGAAAATACAAAGTGCTGCAATCTACTACACCATGTGTATCATGTTAGAAGATATTTAAATTGATAGAGAATTATCATATCTATGATTTAGTTAGTCTCACTTTATTTGAATTTATCTATAGTTTATCTTTATTTGTTAGTTATTATTTGAGTTTATCATCTTATCATTTATAATAGCTTCTGCTTATATAATAAATTGTTTGGGACTAACTCATTGAATTTGATCAATCTTTCTATCCTCTCTAACTTGTTCGGTCACTATTCCGTTGTCAAGATGTTGAAAATTTGAAACCCTTATGTTGCAATGTATCATAACTCAATCATTGGGGGGAAACAGACACAGGAACCATATTTAAATCTACAAGAATTTCAAGTCACTTTCATAATTGTAGTTCCTTGTGTACAACATGTTATGAAAAGGTATAAATTTTTCAGTAACAAAATTCATATTAAAAGTTCCATTCTACCTTCCTATACCCCACAGAATCCTCTTTGTAGACAAAGCATATGTACATCAAATCATTCAGTTAATCGACTGGTTGTCTAAGATGATCATTTTGTAGTTACTTGATCAAAACCAAAAGTTTAACATTGCCTGTTCATAGAAATTTACTATCATCAGTTCTTATTTCAAATGTCAGAAAGGAGCATAAACAATCCAATATTTCGAAGAAAAAACAGTCCTAACATATCGGACCCACTGATCATCGCATTTAAACTAAATACCAAATGATAACTAGTGCCAATAGGAGGAAGATTCAATGATTCATGCAGGAAATAAAAAATTGCTTCTCTAAAAAGACAAGGAAAAAAGTACAAGGGTGGAATTTTACCTCTTGGAGAGGACCCAAAGGCACATTATCTTTCGGGGCTGATTTTTTGGTGTTCCAGCTCTTCATCTCTGACAGTACTAATGTGATTTGACTTTGTATGGTCTTTAACAGCCTCAATAGCTCTTCGCCATCGCTTCCGTGAATAATCTCTTGCCTTCTACTAATTCTCTCCTTTTCCAGCCGCTCAATTCTCTGATTCAGCGATTGAAACTCAGCTTGAGCATTGGAATCCATATCCATCTCATGTTTTTTCTGACCAGTTATAGCCATCATATCATTAAGGATAGGTTTTTTTATTTCACTTGGTACTCTAAAGATGCCATTTCGCTTTTCAGCGTCATGTTTAACATGCGATGCTACCATTCCCTCAGACAAAGAGTTTTGTTTTCTTAATCTGTTCCCTACTTCAGAATACCATTTCACAAGCCTTTTTCTCACATTTTCACTTACTTTATGTTTTTCGCTAGTTTGCGGGACTTCAAATACATCATGCTCATTAGGCGAGCAATGCGGACTAGCAAGTTCTTTTCTATGTGGTGTATCTTCACCAAGATTTACTTTATCTAAATTAGTAGAGGAAAATCTGTCTATTTGGTCATAGGTTATCTTAGTGCTAGCTTGTGGAAATATTGAACATGATCTCACTTTCACTTTTTCGTCAAACCATTTCATTTGTTCCCAGTATGAATCAATGGTTCCACATGCAAATTCCACTGACTTTCTTCTCCAATCCAACCTTGGTGGACTAGGACTAACTTCCTTCTTATTGCTATCATCAACTACCTTAGAAGTTACATCTGAAACTGGAATCGGAAATGGAGTAGTTGATCCGTCCTCATTTCTATCGACTCGTAAGAAATTTGTGAATTGAAGAGGGGGCAACGAATGCAGCCTTCTTACAGTTCTACTTTGACCATTTTCTCCATCTTGTTGATCACTTCTATTCAACAACAGATAATCCGGGAATTCAAACTCACTGGCATTGAGGTCACACCCCAACCGCAGAAGTTTGCGTTTATAAGCTTGTACTTGATACTCAAGCGATGCAATTTCCATTTCCTTCTGATACATAAGCTCTTCAAAGATTTCAAGGGTGGCCTCGGCATGGTCCATCTTCTCTTCTGCCATTATTTTATAGTGACTCGCTTCCATCTTCACCGCAGCCTTCTCTCCTTGCAGACGCAGTATCATGTCCAATGCTTCACTGGCTGCTGACGCCGAGGCTTCTCTTTCCTGATCCAATTCAATGCACAGCTTTTGCAGAAGTTGTTGTTGGGCATGAATTGTCTCCTTCATGGCTGCTACATCACCTTGAATTTCAGCCATCACAGAACAAGTGCTGGTTCCTGCTATGCTATGACTATACTTGACTAAATGTTGAATTGAAGTAATAACTAACTGCTGAACACATAACATAGAAATTTTATATCAGGTTTCAAATTGCAATATTTTGTTTTTCTATAGTGTAAATAATGGAATGTAATACAAACAATAGAATGTAACATTTGCTCCATTCTTTAGTGTAAATGATGGAATGATATATATTGGAACTAGTGTTTCAAATTGCAGACTGTATTATATGATGCGGCCACAATATTGCAGTTGTGGTGACCACCTCAACCACATCACACCGCAATTATGATGTGATACCAAATCACAATGATGCGACCGCAAGAGGCAGCAACGCAATCACATTGGACCGCATTTGGGTCGTATCTGGTCGCAACGCAACCACATCGAGCCGTATTAGACAGCATTGATATCAGAAAAAAAATTTAGTCACAAAATAACTCAAGCTGCATCCGCATCGCAACAGCCGCAATGACCATAATCGCAATAACCACAATTTAAAATATTGATTGAAACCATTTTATCTTGTTCCACTCAACAATACCCTACTTTTTATTCCCCTCCAACAAAGAGGTATGTGATGGTATGGATTTTTATTTTACTAATCCTTATCATCCCAACAATGGAGAAGTACTCTTCAATTTCATCATACATAAACTATGCCAGCAATGATACATAACATATATTCCAATTCATATGAGGGTCAAGTCAAAAATTTAGTTTGGGGGAGCTAGACCGTACCAAGCCTAAATAAAATTTAGAATTTTTAAGTATGGCCAAACCAACATAAAGGAATACATGAAATTTGGAAAAACATAAAGAAACCCCCTCATGATTTAAGGGTATGTGAAAAGAAAGGGAGGGTTTGAGAGCTAACTCACAAATATATTTTATGGCTTTGAAGTCATTTTCTTTCCTCTATTGTCCTTCAATAACCAACTCACAAATAGACCTTATAGAATTTTAGTCATCCTTAAGTATCCAAAGAAAGCTGCAAAGTATAAATTCCACTGTTCTCAAATAAAATATTAAATGAACATGTTGTCAGTAAGGCATGTGAACATAGTAAATAACTAAATACACAAAACCCATGAAAATGACTTTGAGACTCTAGTCCATGGGTTTTATCTATTAAATGAATGTTAATCCAATTCTAAGAGACCAAACAAAAACTATAGATAAAACAAATTAGACAAATTTAGAGACAATATTTCATGGATGGAGCATTAAGGCGTTCTTCGATCTATAAAGTATACTCCACCCAATGGTCTAAGGCTTGCTTATTGAGAAACATAGAGCATTGAAAAAATGCTTAATTGCAAAATTTCCATTATATCAATCAGAAAAATCAAAATGGCTTTTCACACCAACAAAAGTAATCCATTATGATTACAAGCACATATATAATCCCTAAATAAGAAAAATCCAATGAGAGAAAATAACTGCTTACCACTACAAATCTGAACAAAATCCAACTCAGAAATCTATTTGCCTTAAAGCTGGAAAAAATGTAGATGTAGCTTACCACAAAAATTGGCTTTTGGGCTGAAAGAAAATATGAGAAAATAAATAAGAAAATGATGGTTTCATTCACACATGCGAATGAAAAATACTAACCAAGTAAAGATGAGCGCGTTTTATTAAAAAAGGAAAAATATTAACGAAATTAATTTTCATGCACTACAAAGATTCTTACAGGTCAAATGTAATAATTTTATTCAAGTCAAGACAGTTGTTGAACACTGTATACAACGTTTGTGTCTAAATATTATTTCTAAATACAAAGGAAAGAGGTAAAGTAAGAAAAAATATAGGGTAAATGATTAAAAAACACAAGATCAAAATTATTATGTCATTCTGGTAGCTGACTTCATTTAGTTTGGTTAAATGAGATAAATTTGTGAAAAAATGTAGATAATAATATAAATTTTATATACATTTATTGCATTACCCAGTTTAATCATTCTTGACTCATCAATTACATCCAAAACAGATTCAACAAACATGAAGTTAGTGTAACGGATATCAGATTCTTGTTAGAAAAACCCTTTAACAATATTGTAATAAAAAAGTTTATGAAAAACTTACCTAAATGATACTCACAGTGTTTAATTTGCGGTCGTGATTGTATTAACGACGGTTGTAGTTACTGTGATTGCGGTTGTTGCTGTATGAATTATTTTGTGATTAAAAAACTACTTTTAAATTTGGTGTGATACGATGCGGTTGCGTTGCGGCCCGATATGGTTACGTAGCAGCCACATAAATGTGATTTGGAATCACATTAAATCACTGGATACTCATATTGCATTGATGATAACTATGACTGGTATTTGTGAACAGTTTGATGTGTGTTCAAGGTCAATGAATTAACAAAGAAAAAAAACAAGAGGGAACTTTGTTCTGTGTTGGCTAATGAAAATGAATAGCACCCAGATACAAAAGTAGAACAAAGAGACAGTGGATTTTGGTTTCCAGATACAGCACTGTTATTAACGTCTGATTTGATAATGAGTCATGAGTTGAACCTTTAAGTTACTTGTTGCATTGATTCGATAATGAGTCACTAGTTGAACTCTTAAGTTACTTGTTGCATTGTATCTAAATTTAAAATTCATAATATTATATGATAGTTTCATGTATTAAATTTAAAAACTTTATTATTATAGAAGTGTTCTATTAAATAAGAAGATTTTAATACAATAAAAATAAGTTAAAAATATTACCAAACAAGTTTTTAAGCTTTAATTGCAACAAACTAAATAAATAAATAGATTTAAAACTCAATTCAAAAATAGATTTTGTTATAAAATAAGCAAACAAATACAACTACAGCATTGAGGAACATATAACAAATGAATTGAAGGCATCATATTTTTTCTCCATGGAGACAACGTCATTTTTGGTTTTTATATTAAAAAAGATTGAACTAATGAGTCATAAGATATCAATTTTATGTTTAAATCGATTATTTGGAATTATTCATTTGATGTGTGAGTGCTTAGATGAGCAACTCAAATCATTAGGTATTCCGTTCCGAGCTATCTGAATTGAACTTAATAATTTTGAGTTAATGACCAAACAAATTTGTTATTCCTTGTCAATTTATTATGTTCTTTTATTGCATTAATACTAATAAGGTTAAAAATCTATTTTGCTTCCTCGTATATAACAATTTTATTTTGATTCAAAAGAATTTACAAACTCAAAATTCAAAGATATAAGAAATGGGTCAATTATCTTTTTTAGTCTTTTTGAAAATAATTGTTTTAATTCATATTCATGATATTTAAGTACTAATTTGAAATTTTACTTATATTTTAATTCATACTAATAATAATATCAAGTAACATTGGTGGATAGATGCATGTATTATAAGATGTTCAAATATTTTATTTTGTTATTAATTAGGTAATAGGTGGGCTATATTAATTAAATTTCCCTATGTTTTAACTTATATTGTTGAATTCGTGAACATTAGGAAGAAAAAAGTTGAACCTGTATGTTAATGGCGAGTTTATTTGATGAATAAAATAATGTGATAAAAATTAGCATATTTATGATTATATATTTTGAAATTCAGGCTATGACTTTTCTTCATGTAAATCATATTATATATACGATTGTGTGCCTTTCACTATAGAGCATAAAATCTATATAATGACATTGTAAAGATTTATACACAATTAATGTATCATCCACCATTCATTTGTATTGCTTTTATTTAAAAGTCAATAATGATAAAAAATGAATGATAGATGATTCAGTGACAGTGAAAAAACTCTTACATTATAAGTATATATCATTTTCTCTTCACTTTAACTCTTGTATGAATTAAAGTTTCCTCCTTTTAACACTTTTGGGGTTTAGAAAAAAGAAAAGAAAATTGATAAAGAAAAAATATAAGAGAAGAAAGTGGGTAGAAAATGTGGTGGTTTTTTAGTTGTTCGGTATGATAGAAAATGGAAAGAAAGTGAAGAGAAAATAATATAATTATTATTAATAATGACATTTTTTGTACTATCAAGAGTATCTCATCATCCAATGAGTAAAGAACTAATCAATTTCGCGGAGTGTGACTATCCCTCTGAATAAGTGTCTATCCCAGGAATCGAACCATTGATCTTTTGGTCTTTATGTGGATCTAGTGGAACTTTACATCATTAAACTAACGTCTTGTTGTTTATTAATAATGACATTGACATGCATATATTAGTTTATTTTCTTTGGAATTTTAGGAAATTATCGACATTTATAAGTGTGGCTAATACAAAAGACGAATTTTTTTAATGTTTAGGGAGTTAGCGACGATAAAATTTATCACTAATTTTCTCGGACAAGGATATGTTGTTGCAAAGTATATCCCAAACCAATGAAAATATGTCATGTCAATTAAAAAAATTAAACATTCATTCTTGTTTATATTTTTCTTTCATCGTCATTTGTTTGGGATATGGTTTGTGATAGTTGATCCCAGTCCATTTTCCTTGTTTTCCTCCCAATATTGGAGAGAAAACATAATGGCATGGGTTCAACCATTTTTTCTTTACTTCTTTCTTTTCAATGCAACCAAACAATGGAAATAATTATTTTCTTTCATTTTTCATTTTTCTCACTTTCTTTATTTCCTTTTCCACCCAACCAAACATAGCCTAAATGCTTAATTGGTTGACAATGAGTACCGCATTTGGGGAAACCCGCATATAATACCCCTAATGTGTTGCATTTGAGTCTTTATTTTTGGACTTGAGGGTATTTAGACTAGCAGATACTCATACTTGTTATTCCTTCATATATATATATATCAATCAACATATTTGTAATATCATGTTTATCATAACTACAATGTATATTCTTAACCCATAATTATAATATCATGTTATCTATAAATGTGATTGTTATATTGTTAAACAATGATATTTTATTGTTAGTTCATATGTGCGATGCAATGTTATATTAATTAAAGAGTTCTTCCTACATAATTTTCTTCACAATGTTGAAGTAACTTTGTTTGATTAAAATGAGTTGGCTTTCATGGTGAATTTAAATTATGTTTATTATTTTTTGAATATCTAAAATAACATACAGGATTATAAGAAATAAAAGTACAATTGCATAAATTACTCACAATTATTTTTAATTATTTCTAAATTTTTGGCCAACCCGCGGGTTTATTGGGTAGCCACGGACCCGCGAGTAGCAGACCTAGAAGATATCTTCATGGGTCTGGTTGGATTCTAGTTCAAAATTGAAGCAACGAGGTGGTCTAGTAGTACATTACACGAACCTTAGGTTGTGTTTGGTCTGGTGAAAATGGGAGGAATGAAGATGGATGGAAGAAAAAAAAACTTTTCTATTGTTTGGCTGCAAGAGAAAATAGGAGGAGAAGAAAAAATGTGTGGGACCTATGTTAAAATGTTTTCTTCTCAAATGGAGAATGCAGATCAGCTGCCCTGACCTTGTACCTAACTATGTCTTAATCCAATGAATTTTTTACACAATAAAAAAATTGAGTAGTGGAAAACATATATGTTAATTTTTATTATATGTCAAAATTATTACAATGAAATAAGGTTAGGGACATGCTTTTAGGATAGATGATCTTCATTCTCAAACGGGAAGGAAAACACATGGAAAAAATTACTTTGATAAAATGACTACAATACTCTTATTTTATCTCTAAATCCTCAATTTACTTATATTCTCTTCTAAAACTCACTTTCTCATTTTATCCCTCCTCAAATGAATTTGTCACTACAAAAAATAAAATAGAGCTTTATAATTCCAATTTAGTTTTTTCATTTTCTAATTTCAATCAAAGAATGTACTTTTTTTCCAATGGTTCTAATTCATGCAACCCCATTTAGTTTTTTTATCTTATATATTATTTTGTATTCATTTCCTATAAAAGTCATTCTTTTATGTGGTAGAATATGAATGTTTTGCACAATAAAAAAATGCATTTCTTTTTATTTTATTTTCAGTCTTAATTATTTTTTGGAGAACTTGTTGGGTAATATATTTTTATTATTCTTTTTAAAAGTGTTTTTATTTAATTTTTATTTTTATTACACACGTGATATAGAAATCAATATGTCTTGATTTTTTCTACTTAATATTTTGTCTATAAAAGTGTTTGTTTGGTATCTATACTTTTTAGGGTTAGTTTGGTCAAAAGAGTATGGATCTCCTATGTTTTAAACATGCTAAAAACAAAATAGTAACAACAACAATATTGTAAATGTGACATTTCTTATTTGGGGTGTTTATGTAATTTCACAAGTATACTTTTTTTCCTTTCACTTTTTGGATAATCAAATAAGAGGAGAGAAAAATTATAACTTTTTGTCATTCCCTTTTCTTTTAAACCAAACAAAATTTTCACATCACCTTCTACTTCTTTTCAATCCTTAAACTTTCTTTCCTTCCATTTTTCTTTATGAACTAAAGAGAGTGTACAAATAGATATAGTATTAGAGCATAAATCTAAATTTTATGAATTTCTATAATATCTAAGTCAATTTTGTATGAATCCTAATTGATTAAATTGGGAGTTTGAATTGTTGATAGCATACTATAACTTATTGTAAGGAATTTTGGGTCACACATGTAATGTTTAAATGTGTTTAGAGTCATTATCTTATGTAACCAAATTAAAGTGATATAATTCAAGTAATATATATGGCTATAGACATAATTGTCATGAAAATTATTGTGTAGATACTTAAAGTCTTATTTCTATTTTATGATGGGCAAAATTGAAATAAGAAAATCAAGTAGCATCATCTTGCATGGAAGGGTATGCAAGTCCTTATAAATAAAGGGTTATGGTCCCCAATTGTAGACACCACATTACAACAACAAAATCAACTCTATTCTCTTCATCCCATTGGAAGAGGAACTAAAGAGTAAGGGTGGTCTACAATTGGAAGGCCAAAGAACCTACATATTCTATTATGAACATGCACTTGCATACATGGACAAAAGGCTTGGAGTTGGTGGATACATGATGAAAGATGATATAAAGTTTATTTACCATATTCTATATGAATACATTAAGGTACGTTTCCGCTCTAGTTTTATCTATATTCTTCTTAATGATTTGATATGAATGATCTTGGCTATATATGATGATAGTTTACGGATACATGACGAAGAATGACATATAGTTCATTTACCATATTCTCTATGAATATATTAAGGTACGCTTCCGCTCTAGTTTTCGATGAGTTGACATGAAAGATTTTGGCTATATATGATGATAGTGTTTATCATCTTTAGTATGTATTATGTATCTTTAAGTCTATAAAGTCTTCCATCATTAATTAAAGTCTATCTATTAAAGATTTTTCCTACAAGTGGTATCATAGCCACTTTCATGTCATATCATTGAAAAATAAGGTTATCATGCAATCATATTTTGAGAATATAGTTGAATTGTTTTTATAGAAATTCATTGTTTTATAAAGATGTCATGTTAAGATTAAACATGTTTTAGTTATTTGTTAGAATCTTTATATTGTATCATGAAAATATGTTCTATTTGGTTGATTTAGTATGTTTTCATAAGAACATGAACTTTGATTTTGATTCAAGTTGACACAAGAGATTGTTGATCGCTATGATAGACAATTCCATTAAACTAAACTATTTGTTATGTGCATTCTTAAAGTATGAATAACATTAGGAATATTTTTATTCAATTGATTTGCTTCTAAATTCATGAACATAAATAGTATGGATTTAGTTTTGAATGATGATAATGAACTTAGAGAGAAAATTCATTTTAAATTTGCAATACATACATATGGTGCTTTGAAATAAAATCCCCAATTTCACTGCATAGAATTTGCAATGTCTAAATTCATCATAGTTGTCAATCGTGTATATTGTTTGTCCATGGTCGTATTAGTTTGGGATTTTGTTAAAACGTGTTCTGTGTTTGCTAAGTTTTGTAATCTGTTGTGATAAACGTTTGGATACGTTTAAGAGAACTTTTGTTGCCAAAAGTTACGAACGTTGCAATTGGTTGCATTGGTTACGTTGAAGCGTTTTCATAACTCGAGTCGTGTGTTCTACACTGTTCAGACTTCAGATGCCTTTTTTCGGAATTTAGCGTTCCCAAAATGTTAAGTAAATTTTAAGTTGCCAAACTACACAACAGGAGTCAATGGCAAACTACACAACAGGAGCCAAACTACAATGTCAAACCGGAGTTCGATACGGCCATGTGGCATATTTGCATGGCTTTGTTATTTTTACCTGTTGCATTTTATTACTTGAATCAATGTTCTAAAAATAATAATGAAAGGGCATGCCAGGTATTCGAACAGAGGGAGATGTGGATTAGAAGAGATCCTATCACTAGGCTGCTACCTTAGTGCTTCCATTTCACTCCAGAAGATTTTTATATAATCTAAAACAAATAATATTTTGTATTATTTTGGTTAAGTGTTCAATCAAATTTTGGATATCTTTTGATTACAACATTGTTTGATATTTTGTGTGAACTTACAAAAATAAGAAGCTACTAAAGTGACAGCATAATTGTTTATAATAAATGTTAAAAGTTAGTGTATATTTATCCTTACGAATATTAATCGACCCAAATGAAGATTATTATTTGACCGGATTATATATACACATGTGATGGTAAACATGTGATAATTATAAAGTTACATTTATGAATGATAAATCGGTCCAAAGAACATTTTATTATTTGACATGCATTATTATCAATGATTGACCATTACAATAAGACTATCATTAATTGACAATTGATATGGAATATCAAGCCAATTGTATGTTTGTATTTTATGCGAATAGTAATCAGCCCAAAGGAAAATTATTATTTGCACAAAATTATAAATATACTTGTGATAATAAATATGTGATAATCATATGGTTTTCCATGTGAATAGTAAGTCGGTCCAAAGAAAGACTTATTGTTTGACATGACTGATTACCAATATTTTATTATTACATTGAGTGTACCAATTATAAGTTAATATTTTTGTCCAAAGACTGAATATTGTTGTTGTGCTAGGTAACTCGTGATGTGTGACATCAATATTTGTATTTAAGGGTTAAAGTTAATTGTGAGTTTAATTGTAAGAATGATTGTAATTTGTTTTGTTCTTTGTTCTATTGATTTCTATGCTTTTATAACATGTGCAATATATATTTTAGAGTCTTCCTAAATTGCACTACCTTTAAGAATTAATGAGAGAACATTGTGTTTGTTCTTGAATATATGGATCTAGACCTTGCACTTTAGAAATGAACAACTCATTAATTTTAAGGAAGTTCTATTAAGGATAAAGGGAACTATAAGGAATGAGAATGTTATGTTAGGTATCAGTGGCTAAAATACACCTAGAGGGGGGGGGGGGTTGAATAGGGGTCGCGGTTCCCCTTTACCCCTATTT
>NC_032027.1:6766181-6766489 GCF_001865875.1 Lupinus angustifolius
AGAGGGAAAGAAAAAGCCTGCAACAAGGTTTTTATCCTGGTTCGTTTGCGGGTCCACTTGCAAATTACATCTAGGCCTCCCGGCTGATCTGAGAGATTTTTCTTCATTATAATTGAAATAACGTTTTACAAACAATTCTTCCAATTACAACACTGAGACTCTTTCTTGAAACAAAAGAACCTTATCCCTTGATTTGACTCCCTTCCTACCGCCCAAGAAAACCTTTCTTGCGGTGTAGCCCCAGCCAAGAACCTATTCTTTCTATCAAGATCTCTAAGCTAATGAAGATACAACACAATCTCGTTGGT
>NC_032027.1:6766589-6766884 GCF_001865875.1 Lupinus angustifolius
ATCAAACAACAACAAAACAACATTTCTCCCCTTTTTGACATTATCAAAAAGATAACCCAGGTCAAAAGTAGACAGAGATATGTAGTTAAACATAAAACGAAGTTAATGAATTAATTTGGGATTTAACCATTTACCTGTTTTATTTTCGGTGGCTTGAACAAATGCGTTTGTTTAGACAATAAAATAACTAAAAGGCAGAGTGAACGACAACAAGATTTACCATATCAAATAGCAATTAGCATAATAAGCAATATAGTGCAATAACCAGCTTAATTTATGCACCAGAAAATCTCAT
>NC_032027.1:6766984-6767750 GCF_001865875.1 Lupinus angustifolius
AGCGAATGAAGGCATTCTGAGCTTTGGTTGTTGATTGAATCAGATTCCTCACAGTTTGATATTGGTTGTCAGAATAAGTAGTTTGACGCTCTTCATACTGTTCCATACCAGCAAAGTACGAGTCCTTCAACCCTTGAAAGTGAAGATCCATGCGGTTGTTGAGCCTTTGTTCCATAGCCTCCATCTGAGCCATACCAAAAACAGAATCCTGTGATGCTGTCCTAGAGGGCTCCCCCTGATTAGTAGCATTCTGATCACCCATGCCACCCTGATCATCATCACTGGACAGCTCCAGATCAATAGTAGTGTAGTCCTCCTGGTATTGCCAAGTAGTGTCATACTTGTATATACCCATTTTGTGAATCAGACTCTCACCAACCAGATGATCCTTATCAGTATATTCAACAATAATGGTGTCAGAAACGTCAATATGCAAATAATCCACAATCCGTGAAATGAAGATACTGTAGGGAAGCAGCTTTGACTGAGACAGAGAAACACTATTCATAATCTTCAATATTTCCTCAGGCCAGTTAATCATCACATTATTCTTAACAGCGTACATGAAACACAAATCATTCACAGTGGGCTGTGCATGATTTGTGTTCCTCTGCACTAGAATATAAGCGATGATATAATGCAGCAGCATGTTCTCAACAGATAATGACCTAGCCTTGGTCAGTTGACCCTAAATATACAAGTGAGGTCCTCTAAGAAATGACTTATACACCTCAGTAGGATCAAAATTATCCTTAACCCATGAGCC
>NC_032027.1:6767850-6768938 GCF_001865875.1 Lupinus angustifolius
AGCCGACTCCTATTCCATAACCCGAAGATGATAACCCACCAACATTCATAAACAATTCATCACTAATCTCAAACAGTTTACCAGAAATCATAGACCAATATTTACCATTCTTATATCTGAAATTTGCATAAAATTCCCTAACTAGAGCAGGGTAAACTAGTCCCTTTAATTCCAGAAATTTAACGGCTCCCTGAGCCTCCATATCATTCAGGAAACTGAAATTTTGTTCCGCCATCTAGGTTAGATCAACATACCTTACATATGTGGGTTTTCGTCCTTGAAACTTAGCCAAACGGGTCTCTTGCAGAATAAGCGAGTAAAATGGGTCACCACGGTCCCGAGTGGAGGATGAGCCAGCTTCCGGTCTTCTTCTGCGATTGGCAGGAGTTTTGAACCTTTTCGGGCGACTTTGCTCCATTGTTATGCAGAAACCGAATTGATGTAGGACCAAACCGAGAAGGAATATGGCAAACCTAACCTAGGGTTTTGATTTGGGGAAAACGGGAATGGAATGAAATATGGATGAAATTGGAGATTTCAAGGGGATTAGAGAGGGTTAGGGGTGAGGTTTATCTAGATTAAAGCACTTGGGTCAGTTGTGTTATAGTTACAGAGACTCAAAAGCAAGAGGAAATGGAGAAAAATGCCGAAAAAGCGTGAAATCGAAGTGTTGTCTGCACTTAAACTGCTGATTAACAGTAAATGCTTAATCGATTAAACACGGTAAAAACAGGTTTTTAGCTAGCGGAACGGTTTCAACTCTTTGGGACTTATGCATGCATTCTAACGGATTAATATAAACATATGCAATCACAAAAAGAAGTTATCATGAGATATCATTTTGCATTTCAACACATTTCATTTAAATCAACAGACTAATAAACATATAGAGGCAAGACATAAACTAAACATTTAGACAATTTTAATCAAGATATTGTTCATCAAGAATTCCAAGTTCTCTCCTTAGAACATAGAAAGTATCCCGTGGAAGGGGCTTGTTGAAAATATCTGCTAACTGTTTAGAAGTTTCAACAAATTCAAGCACGCAGTCACCTTTTTGTACATGATCACGTAAAAAATGATGTCTA
>NC_032027.1:6769038-6770446 GCF_001865875.1 Lupinus angustifolius
TTAAAATTTTCAAAACCAGGTGGTTGGTCAACATAGACTTCTTCTTGAATGTAGCCATTCAAGAAGGCGCTTTTTACGTCCATTTGAAATAATTTGAAATTCATAATAGATGCAAAGGAAAGAAGCATCCTGATGGCCTCTAATCTGGCTATAGGGGCATAGGTCTCGTCTTAGTCGATACCTTCCTCGTGGTTGTGGCCTTTGGCCAGCAAGCGTGCCTTATTTCGAATGATTAAGCCTGATTCATCAAGTTTGTTTTTGAAGATCCATCTGGTACCAATCATAGGATGATCTTTAGGTTTAGGGACCAAGTCCCAAACGTTGTTACGTTCAAATTGGTTTAGCTCTTCTTGCATAGCTATACCCCAATGTACATCCTCAATGGCCTTATTAATGGTCTTAGGCTCAATCTGGGATACAAAAGCTACAAAGTTACAAAAATTTCGTAAGGAACTACGGGTTACCACCCCCGTAGATATGTCACATATTACTTTGTCGATTGGGTGAGCTTTCTTGGTTTTCCACATAGCTGGCATACAAAAGCTACAAAGTTACATAAATTTCGTAAGGAACTACGGGTTACCACTCCCGTAGATATGTCACCTATTACTTTGTCGATTGGGTGAGCTTTCTTGGTTTTCCACACAACAAGCATATCTGAATGCTCCTGAGATCTGGTCTGCCATTCTTCATTGGTTGCTTTTTCATTATCCACGTCTTTTGAGTATGCTTCCTCTAAAGCACCTGCAACATCATCAGACACGACCTTTCTCTTCTCTTTTGGAGAAGATTCGTCAAATTGTACATGGATAGACTCTTCTACTTGCATTAAATATTTATTAAACACTCTAAAGGCTTTGCTATGCATCGAGTATTCCAAAAATATTCCTTCATCGGCTTTTGAATCAAATTTTCCTAAAGCCCGCTTTCCATTATTTAAGATAAAACATTTGCATCCGAAAGCGTGAAGATGGGATATGTTTGGTTTGCGGCCTTTTAAAAGTTCATAAGGAGTTTTATTTATATTAGGCCTTATAAGTACTCGATTTATGACATAGCATGCAGTATGCACTGCATCTGCCCAGAAGTATTTGGGGATGCAGAAAATAGATGTAAAATACCATGCTTATCATAGAATTTATCGAACTGAAAGTTCTCAAATTCTTCCCCGTGATGACTTCGTATATATATATATATATACGTGATCACTTCGTATATATATTATTTTCAGGTTAAGTTGGTTTTGGATTTGCTTGGCAAGATTTTTAAAAGTTTTCAACGCATGGCTTTTTGCTGATAAAAATAATGTCCATGTAAATTAGGAGAAATCATCAACAATAACTAGGGCATAGTAGCTACCACCAAAACTCATGATTTCTGATGGTCCAAACAAGTCCATATGGAGTAA
>NC_032027.1:6770546-6771224 GCF_001865875.1 Lupinus angustifolius
CTTTTGACAAGTGTCACAAATCTCTTTGGTTTTAAAATTTAGTTTTGGTAGTCCCTCAACTAGTTCGTTTGATGATAATTTATTTAGATGTTTTACATGGATATGTGCAACGTTTCTATGCCAAAGCCAGATGTCATTTTCTTTTGAAATAAAACATTTTGAAAACAAAGTAGTGACATCATCCAAATTAACCATGTAAATATTATTTATACGATGACCAACAAATTTAACATTATTAGATAAAATGTCACGAATAATACAACAATCAGAATTGAAAGATACACGGTTACCTTTATCACAGAGTTGGCTTATGCTCAAGAGATTATGTTCTAGTCCTTCAACATAAAGAACATTTTCAATAAGAGTCTGAGATGAGTTACTAACTGTTTCGGTGCCAATAATCTTTCCTTTGTTGTTGTCTCCGTACGTGACGTATCCATTACCTTTAAGTGAAAGATCCATGAAGTTTTATCTGTCACCTGTCATATGTCTCGAACATCCGCTGTCTAGGTACTATTTCTGCCCTTGTGTTCGAAGACATGCCTGCAAAAAGATATACCTCATGATTATCTTCGTGTGTGCTTGAATTCTCATTGTTGTCAGATCTAGCCATCAGACATAGCTTTGCTGACTCCTCCTCACTAGAGGTGCTTGATGTCGTTTCCTCCTCAGGTACAT
>NC_032027.1:6771324-6771853 GCF_001865875.1 Lupinus angustifolius
TTGCCTTTGTTTGTTGATTCCTTAGCTTCTTTCTTTTGAAACTTTTTAAATACTCCTTTTCTTTTTATGAATTTACTGAATTTTCGAACAAGGAGACCCATTGTTTCATCATCCAGATCGGAGTCAGATTCATCATCATCTTTATCTTCTTTTGTTTTGGAGGTCGTAGCCTTCAATGTGATGCTCTTCTTCTTCCGGTCCGAATCCTCATGCATCGTCAAGCGACCCAATTCCATTTCGTGCTCTTGTTGCAGTCACTTTCGACTGCCATTTCTTGTCAAGACAACGTAAAACTTTATTAATTAATTCTCCTCTGGCAAAAGATTTATCTGGAGCAACTAAATGATTCACGATATGAGTAAATCACTTTTGCATATCACTGATTGATTCGCTAGGTAACATGTGAAATAACTCATACTCGTGGGTCAACGCATTTAATCTAGCGCGCTTGACTTCGCTAGTGCCTTCGTGAGTCACTTGTAAAGTGTCCCACATTTCTTTTGCATTTTGGCACTGCGAGACCCTAAAG
>NC_032027.1:6771953-6772913 GCF_001865875.1 Lupinus angustifolius
ATCACGAATATGTGGTTGAGCTAGCACATCGTCCTAGCTCTGATACCACTTGTTAGGTATCAGTGGCTAAAATACACCTAGAAGGGGGGCGGGGGTTGAATATGTGTAGCGGTCAGAGTATCCGCTTTTAGCAAACAACAAATAATGTTGAATTAACCCCAGATTAATCGATTAAAAGAGAAGGAATAGTCGATTAACGCAAGCAATTTAATCGATTAAAATAGCTCAGATTACACAAACAAATTCAGTTTCTTGCACGACAATCAACTCAGATCGAAGCAAATATACAGAGCTAACAGAAATATCAGAGTTACAACAGTATAGTATAGAAACAGAATATTACAATTAAAACTACTATACNTACAAAGTAATCGATTAAAGCAATAAAGAGAGAGAGGGAAAGAAAAAGCCTGCAACAAGGTTTTTATCCTAGTTCGTTTGCGGGTCCACTTACAAACTACATCCAGGCCTCCCGGCTGATCTGGAATATTTTTCTTCACTATAATTGAAATAACGTTTTACAAACAATTCTTCCAATTACAACACTTAGACTCTTTCTTGAAACTACAGAACCTTATCCCTTGGTTTGACTCCCTTCCTACCGCCCAAGAAAACCTTTCTTGCGGTGTAGCCCCAGCCAAGAACCTATTCTTTCTATCAAGATCTCTAAGCTAATGAAGATACAACACAATCTCGTTGGTGGTAAGACACCTTGAGATTCCCAAAGTTACAACACTTTTTACAACAAAAACATAGAGTGATCTAAAGCAATTACAATGCTCAAATTAAACAATTAAGACCTTACTCTACAACTCTAACACAAGTCTCATATAACATGATAATGCATTAGTTAAAAACAGTTTTAACAGAATATGGAATCTGTCCAAAACATCAAGAAAATGCATGAACATATGAGATGAAATGATGAGAAATTAAACATGAAATGCCTCTCAATCCTAA
>NC_032027.1:6773013-6784423 GCF_001865875.1 Lupinus angustifolius
GAAATATGCTCTAACTCTCTTAAAATCTAACATGCAAGTTATGGCTTGAATTCTGAAAACGCAGTTTATAAAGAATCAATTCTGCAGCCCAGTTAATCGATTAAATCCTTGGTTAATCGATTAACGTGTTACAAAATTGTAACTGATTCTGCTTTCCAAGTTTTCTGTTACAACAGCTTTTCAAAAACTTATGTTAATCGATTAAAACACACCTTAATCGATTAAATTCATATTTCGAAGTGTATTTTCAAATTGCAAAACTAAAATACGTTATGCACTTAATTTATACATGTTGAACACTAAGTTTTATGCCTAGGATGCACAGATAACATGTATATATGTGATGCATGAACATATTATGAATGATATATCTCAAAATTAAAATGATTTAATGTTTTATGTATATGAGACATGTATTGAGTTTAGCTAATCCTTAGACTCAACCTAAACTAATTACTAGTCTACGTCTAATACCAATCTCGAGACTTAAGCACGTTGATTTGTTGATGATCTTCAAGCTCTTATGAAACACAAGTTGTCCTCATCAAAACACATAGTGGGCAAGGCAAGCTTTCCAAAGTGCTCCTCTTGACATGCGCACTTTCATGTTCAAATAGCGTGAGTCTTATTTTCATTAGGTATGCAATTTCATGACATTCATTTAAAGTTAAAAATATATAGTAGATTCCTTATGCATTGGCTAAGTGAGTCAAATGTATATATAAAGTTGTGCACATCAGGATATTGTGTACTTTGTTAGAATGCAGATATTTAAGGAATCTCCTAACCAATAATTGGAAGGCAACCAATTAGATTATTAAGTACTTATAAAGAACAAAGAAATTATATTCTCACAACATAAATGATTCATTTTGATATCATTAGGTATTATTATTTAGTTTTGTTAGATATCAATACGGTTGAAAATCCATGGAAGGCTATATGTGCCTATTAGGTGGATGATGAGCTATTTCGAAAAGTGCTAAGAAGACACTTATAGTTTCTTCTATTATGGTAGTGATTTTCATAGCTTATTATGGGACATCTAATTATAGGATATGACTATACAATTGTCACTTGGCTGCTGATTTGGATAGATCAAAAGACCATTAAAGCTATATTTTGACAAAAATGATAGCATTGCTATATCCCGTTTAAGGAAACAGTTCAGAGTGGTAAAATGTCTATAGAACATATTGACACAAACTCCAAGTTGCAGATCTGTTCACTAAAGGTTTATCATATAATATCTTTCACAAGTACATTGCTCATATGAGTATTATATCACTTGCGGGTAGTTTGTTTAGTGTGAGTTTGTATTTGAGTATTCTCTTTATATAGACATGTCTACGGATATGGAAATATTTTTTTTTGCAGAATAAGGTTTATGGTTCAGTTTCACTCTAAAATTTATTTGAGTCCTCACTAAAATAAACGAGGACCAGTTGAAAATCGACATGTATAGACCACCTTCATGTGATTTTCATGCTACACATTTCATGATTGATCTAATGTCATTTAGTTGTATTAATATTAGTGATCATTGATTGGACGGGATAAGGATATGTCTAAAGTTTATAATGGTGTATTTTTGAGCTCATGAAGTCTAACACAATTTATAAAATTACGTATGTGACCAGTGGGAGATTGTAAGGAATTTTGGGTCACACATGTAATGTTTAAACGTGTTTAGAGTCATTATCTCATGTAGCCAAATTAAAGTGATCTAATTAAAATAAGGTATATGGCTATATACATAAATGTCATGAAAATTATTGTGTAGATACCTAAAGTCTTATTTCTATTTTATGATGGGCAAAATTGAAATAAGAAAATCAAGTAGCATCATCTTGCATGGAAGGGTATGCAAGTCCTTATAAATAAAGGGTTATGGTCCCCAATTGTAGACACCACATTACAACAACAAAATCAACTCTATTCTCTTCATCCCATTGGAAGAGGAACTAAAGAGTAAGGGTGGTCTACAATTGGAAGGCCAAAGAACCTACATATTCTATTATGAACATGCACTTGCATACATGGACAAAAGGCTTGGAGTTGGTGGGTACATGATTAAAGAAGATATAAAGTTTGTTTACCATATTCTATATGAATACATAAGGTACGCTTCCACTATAGTTTTATCTATATTCTTCTTGATGATTTGACATGGAAGATCTCGGCTATATATGATGATAGTATTCAACATATTTGATATGTAGTATTCATATATATTAGTATAAAGTCTCCAACCATTAAAGTTTATCTTAAAGATTTTTCCTACACTTATTGCTTCACGTGTTGCATGATGAAATAATTACAAATGAATTTCATAAGCGATTTTATTAAGTCTAATGATACCATTACTTCTTTTCTTTTTGAAGAGAATTTGTTTAGAAAATGTATATAATGAAAGGAATGTTCAAGTAAATTTATGTTTTTTGTCCTATTGATGAAATCTTTTTTGCAAGTTGCAACTAATGATTTGGGTATGATGTATCAAATAAAATACTATCTCTATGATAACTTTGAAATAAAGAATACGATAAACACATCTTATGTAATCAAAATTGAAATATATCGTGATAGATGTGTTATGGATCCCAGAATGTCTCATGCACCCAAAAACATATGAAGTGCTAAGCTATCCGAAAAGAGCCAAAATAACATTATTAGAACATTAAATGTTGTATTAAGAATGCATGATAATCTGAAAACCATAGGAAGAATTAACTTATTTTATAATGTAGGTAAATCTATGAGATAACATAAAGATAAATCAGAATTAAGCAGTAATGCTCTCAAGAAGA
Source organism: Lupinus angustifolius (assembly GCF_001865875.1). NCBI lineage: Eukaryota > Viridiplantae > Streptophyta > Magnoliopsida > Fabales > Fabaceae > Lupinus > Lupinus angustifolius. The sequence goes on from NC_032027.1 coordinate 6,775,824, forward strand.
TACACACCTAGATCAAGGAGATGTTATTTGGAAATGAATAGACTTAACCATCAAGGAATCCTAATAAATATATCATCTTTCAGTGAGTATAAATACAAGATCTCAAATATATAACTCTCCTCATTAATTATGAACATTGATTTTGTTGGATAACAAGGGCTTACAATCACACCTAGAAGAGGGTGAATAGGGGTTGTGTAGCACTAATACTACTTTTTCGATTAATGAGATATTTAAAAAATTACCAATTTAATCGATTATGTTGAGTCTTAATCAATTAACCACAACAAGATTTAATTGATTAATCACAGGTTTAATCGATTAACCTGATTCTTGTTTTTCTTGAAAGTATGTTTTCGTGCACAAAAAGTTAACAACAATTTCAATCAATTTTAGATGCAATACTTAACGAATTTATGCCTAAGTAATATTACAGATTCAAAGCGTGCAATAAACTCAATAAGCAAATTAATCTAACTAAGCAAGTTATAAATCGACTGCAATTATAGAGATGAGGGATAGAAAAAATTCGAGACGCCAATCTTTTATCCTAATTCATTTGCGAGTACTTGCAAATTACATCGAGACCTCTCGTCAGATCTTGGGAGATTTTTCTTTACTATTGGAAATGAAAATTTTAGAAACACACTTCCAAAATACAAGACTTCTTTCTTGGCCGCTAGAGATCCCTGAATGGTTTGATCCTCAACCCGCTTCTAATAGATACTAAATACTACTTCTAATGGTTCTAGATCCAGCCACTCGTAACTAACTATCAAGACTCTTGCACAAGTGAAAACACCACCTAACCGTAGATAGGATTTCCCAACTCAATTCTTGATAGCAACTTCCTTGGGGTGGTTCCTTTTTGGACGAACGTTTCTTGGTTGGTGTATTTGATATGTGTTGTGGATTGTATTGAATAATAATGCAACAAAATTGTATATGTATTTTGTTATATTTGATAAAAGAAGGTGGTTAAGATATGAAGAGGGGTGGCACCATAAACAAGAATTTGATAAGCTGAGATGAAGTTCGCCACAAGAAAGGATTCTTGATAAGAACAAAGGCGCCACAAACAATGGTGAACTGTTTGATAAGCCATGGTGTAGTTCGCCACAAGAGCTTTGGGGTTCTTGATAAAAAAACTGGTGTCTTGGTTCAGCGAAGAACTTAAAAGAATAATTCTCACTAAGGTGGATAATTTCTGACAAAATTCAACTTGTATTTCTCCTATCAAACTCGGTTACAAATAGTTGAATGACTGTCCACTTGGCTCCTCAAAAATTAACACTAGGAATCACACTTGAATGAATTAATTATAACAATAAAGATCAAATAATGGCTGATTGAAATTAGCTTCAACCCCACACAAATTTTCCTTACAAAGTGTTATTATTTTGGATTCAAAAATACTAAAAAATGAACAAATGAAAACACTATTAACTATAATTGTAATTCACATGGTAACCCCCAAAAAGGAAACAAATCATACCATATTCTCTCCTTGAATCACATGCCAGAAAAGAAAAAAAAATCATCCCTCCTTATGTTGCATGGCAATCCTCCAAGAAAGGAAACAAATAATCATATCACCCTCTCTAATTTGAATCACACGTCTACTTTAAGAGGGAAATAAATCACTCTCCTTTGATTCACACGTCTACTTTAAGAGGGAAATAAATCATTCACATGGAATCTTTCCATAAAGGAAAATAATATCATACCACCCTCTCTCCTCATAGTTTATGGCAATGTTTCCATATGAGGTATACACACAAATTATTTCCTTATTTGATATGAAGAAACACGTGAACATAGGTTGCATGTGGATTCCCAAAGTGTTCTTGGTCTCACTTGCACACTCTTCACTTTATTGAATGTAACTTGATGATTTGACATGAATTAAATCTTCTCATGCATCATATTATTTTTGGGCTTGACTTTGGAACAACCCCTTATTCTTTAAGTGTGCCTCCAACAAATGTTATTAAGTTGGTGTTTATCCTCCAAATTGTAGGGTATCCTCCTTTGGCTCACATCAATTCTCTAACAAAGGTGATACTAACACACCAAGAGAAATCAAGAAAATCGTCAACAAATTTACAAGTTGTTTTGGCCTTAAAATGTGTTAATATAACAATTAAGAACACCACTAAAACCTGACCAGAAATCTCACAAAAGACATAAAAGAATAATGTGCGATTATACTAGGTTTTTCAAAAATGGTTTTGACAATAGATGCATAATTCATAATTTCTAATAAACTATTTTATCTCTCTTTTCTTGTGTCAAAGAAAACTAATGACTTTTCACAAAGCAAGAATTTCGCTCAAAATGAATTTCTAGGTTTAATCGATTAAAGCATGACTTAATCGATTAACGACACCAAGAAAACCAACACTTCAGCTACTGTAACTCAGTCAATCAATTAATCCAATACTTAATTGATTAATGAGTTCCCATTAATATTTAATTGATTAACACATGTTTTTGAAATCAATTAAATATGTTGAAAATAATTTCTTTGATGCATGATGAACCTTCTACATGATGTATATATGTATGATTCATGATTTTTGAAAGATGTAAGATTTGAATGCACTAAAATCATATGTAGGTGTATGAGTATGTTAATCATGTGTGTATTTATGCAGGTCTCATTTAAAGTTTTTCAAATTTAAGGTTGTGATATTTCCACTCAAGGTTAACCTAGCCTAGACTCTATCAAATCAATTATCTTAAGACTCTAGAGAAATAAAATCTTAACCTAATTCTTCTTGATTGAACATGAGCTTTGGCTTTTTTTGTTTGTTGATTTGTCCTTGTCTTTAAGCTTACGTTTTATCATTGTCTTCATCACAACAATGTAATGATGCAGACATGGAATCTCAATCTCCCCCTTCATTATGATGACAAACCCTTGTGTGTATACACCTGTTTGAATGGCTTGATGAAAGCCAGTTTGTTTTGAAATTGTTGTTAATTGATGCGCTACTCCCCCTTGCGGTATTCACCCCCTCAATCCATGTGTGAGGTTTGTTTATAAGGAAGCTACACAAGCTAATGAATGTATGTATGATCTTCAAAACTCAAACAACACAAACGTTCTCCTCTTTTTGATATGATAAAAAAGTAATGATAAAACATAAAGAGTATAGCCAAAAGTATGCAAAAAATTAGAAAATTTAATGTGTTAATCGATTACGCAATCATTTAATTGATTAACGAGTTAAAAAATGGTTAATATATTGAATACATGACTGCATATAATTGATTATTCTTGTAACTAATCAATCAATTAAGTAGGTTGATAATCTGCCAAATTTTCAAATTTTGTGTATGTCATTTGCAAAATCTATAGATTATACCATCCACATGCATAATAACATATGAAGTGTAGAATAATCAATGCATAAGTGAAATAATCACAATTTAGTCCATAGATCATTCATATTTATGCACGATAGTAAATATATTCATAGCTAATACACAACAAGAAATATAAGTCCAGGTTACAAACCATGTTATAGTAAGTCACAACAAAATATAACAAATAACAGCAAGACACACACCTAAACACTAACCTAACTAGTACATTCTAAGATGCCTTAAGCTAGACTAAGCATTAGGAGCAGGTTGTGGTGGTTGAGAGAATCAATTTTATCAATTAAAACAACAGATAATTGATTAATGTAAAACAAAATTAAGCCCAGGTGATCGATTAATGTTGAGTTAATCAATTAATAGTTTAACAATTTACCCATGTAATCGATTAAAGCCTTAAATAATCGATTAAATGTAGAGGTTTTCCTAATTTGAGTACACTTCGAATTAGTTTAATAATTTGATAAAACATGACTAGAAGAAACCTATCTTGAAGACTCAAAAACATGCTACCATACAACCAGAACAATATGAAGTCATATAAGCATAAGAAACATGCATTCAAGCAAGAAGTGTTGGGTATCAACAAGTCAGAACACACATAGAAAGGAGTTGAATAGGTGTCACGAATCACTTACTCCACTTTTCCTATATTTAGTGCAAAACAGAAATCTACTGCACTTAATCGATAAAGCTTGATATTAATCGATTAATCCGTGTTGGACATAATCGATTATGCGTGTGGATAATCGATTATCCTAAGTTCTTGCCGATTCTTGATTTTAATGGTTTCTTGCTACACAAGTCACCGATTACCAATCCTTATGCAATTAATTGATTATAGAGATTACAGAATGGTGTTTACACAAGTTAGAACATATTATAAAGAATCAATTAGCAAGAATATAATAAGCAAAAATAAACGAGATAAGGGTTAGAAAATTGTGCACAAGGAAATTTTTATCCTAGTTTGTTTGCGGTCCACTGCAAACTACATCCAGGCCCTCCTTCTGATCTCAAGAGATTTTTATTCTTAAGTATTGAAATATGTTTGATACACACAAACTTCCAAGAAATTATAAAACTAAGACGCTACTTTCTTGGACTCTACATGCTTGACAACCTCAGTTTGACCTCTCTATCTCGCCTGCTAATATCATCTATCTTTTCGTGATTACGCCCTAGCCAGGTATCACTTGCACCAAGACCTCCTAGTCTCCCTGAAGAACAAGAAGATCTCTTCTTGAAGTGAAGTTACTGACCAAGAGATCACTTTCCTTGATTGAAACATATTTTGAGTTTTCTTGAGTACTGAATACTCGAATATAACAATGTAAACTCAACTTAAAAACACTAAGAAAAATACTCACAAGAACCTATTCTATATGAGAAAATTATACAAAGGTTTTCACAAAACAGATTTGACAATTTTCAAAAAACAGACTTTTCTTACTTTCACTTTAAAAACTTATTAAGAAAACAAGAATGAATGTTATGCATGAAAAGCCCTAGAGATGCATGCTACAACTTAAATTTATTAGCCCTATTCAACATGTTCTTATTCTCTAAACGTTTTTAATGCAACCTATATGAGAATGCATGCTCAAAGATCTTCTAAATATGTAAGATATGAAAATATGAACCTTATGCCACATGGGCCAGAATTCCAGCATTTATACCAAACATATTGGTGCTACTACTAATCGATTACTCATCCATTTAATCGATTAATGAGCTGTTAAAAGTTTGTTTTTCTATTATGTCTTAATCGATTATACAACGTCTTAATCAATTAACACACCATCAACATCAGATTGGTTAGCTACTATAATTCTCGATAATCGATTACACATAATACTTAATCGATTGTACTGATTAAAAATACTTTTCTTGATGTAAGGTAAACTACCTATATGATATGCACATGCTATTCATAGTTTTTCAAATATAATACCTTTAATGTATAAGACTATGTATGTGAATGGATGAGCCTACTCATCATATGATATCTAGATGTGATATCTCAATTTTAACCTAATTTATATTAAGGCTATTGTGAGACTACATCAAGGTTTACCTAACCTAGACTCGATCTAAGGCAATCATCTTAAGACTTCTAATAAAAGTAAAGCTTACAACTCCCTAAGTCTATAGATGCAACCCTAAGTATAGGTTGTGATTGATTAACCAATTTTTAAAGAATTGAACAAGTGCACAAATCACTACATTTAATCGATTATCATGGTACATAATCGATTAAACTGACAAGAACAAAATATGAACAAAGTTTGTATGATAGATGCAACATGTATAAATGCAGTCATGCATGGAATGATTAATAATTCTGATTCATTCAGCTTAAGCATGTATTAATCAAACATATATATAATACAAGCAATATATGATCAAGATTCTCATAAAAACCAAAATTCATAAATTATCAACATAATTAAACATTGTTCAACAAAACATGAAATAGAGAATTAAAGCGAGTACATAGCAAGAGTTTGAAAGCATATTACAAGAAAAAGACACAATGCCCAAAATGAAATGAAGTACAAGATCCAAATGATATACTAAACCACTAAACATAACACCCTAAAGGCTAGACACTCCTAAAGTACTCATAAGGTGGTGAAGGATGGCGTCTTGCTTGTAGATGCATTATGTCGTAGTTGGTCCGAATGAGGAAGTCTAAGCATTAATTTGTTCATTTAAGCGTTCATTTTGTCTCTCAAATCCCGACTGAAAGAACTTCCTTAGACACTCATAGTGTGTGTCAATGCGAGCATTGAGCCTCTATTCCATGGCGTCCAAATGAGTTCTCCCGAAATGTGATTCTTGAGGCATAGCAGCAGCCTCCCTCGATTTTTAGGAACCTGCTCATCCATAGCAGTTGGAATTTCTTCATCAGACAAATCCAAATCCACAGTTGTGTTCTGATCCTCCTGGTATTGCTAGGCATTATCATACTTATAGATTCCCATTTTGTGGATTAGGTTATCACCAATCAAGTGCTCACAAGAATTTGTTGTGATGATCACAGTATTAGATGTATCTATTTCTAGATGGTCAATGATGCGGTATATGAAGATGCCTTAAGCAAGCAACTTGGTTGATGAGGTCGAGATACCATACATGACCTTTTGAATTTCCTCGTGCCAATTAATCATTATGTTTTCTCGGATAGCAAACATAAATTTTACGTCATTGATAGTTGGTTGGGCATGGTTTGTGTTCCTTTGTACTAGAATATATGACATAATATAATGTAGAAGTCGGTTTTCAACCGTAGTGATCCAGACTTTGTTAACTCTCCTTGCACGTACAAGTGTGGTCCTTTGAAACAAAATTTATACCTTTCAGTTGCATCAAATGAGTTCCATAACTCATTTGAGCAGTCTCCTAGGCCGGAACCGTCACTAGATAGTCCATCCACATCCAGAAATAAGGTCTCATTCAGTTGAAACAATTTTCCCGAAACAATAGACCAATAGCTACCATCTTTGTATCTAAAATTAGCATCGAACTCCCTAACTAGAGTAGGATATACCTTTTTGTTAAGCTCAAGAAACTAGTTCACATCCTGAACTTCTAATCCGTGAAGAAACTCGAAGCCTTGTTCTATCATCCAAGCCATATCCGCATAGCGGATGTATGTTGGCTTCCTTCCTTGGAATTTTTCTAAGCGAGTTTCTTGTAGAATTAGTGAGTAGTAGGGGTCACCGCGATCCCTCCTATCACCATGGCCGGATATAAAGCCAAATTCAGTTCTCCTTGGGCAGTTAACTATTGCTTTGACTCTTTTATGCTTTCCATCAGCCACCTTTTTAGGATTAGAGTGGTTTAATACATTATATAATCACTTTAGGGTGATTGTTGGCTAGGTTTTTGAATTGGGGAAAATTCTAGGTTTTCAAATTTCTAGAGATTTTAGGGAAAATTGATGACTAACTAGGCTTATTGAAGCTCGGTTTGGATTTCTATATGACTATGATTGATCAAATTTACCAATTGACATAAGAAAGGATAGGAATTCGTGATTTAGGGTTTGAAAAATCTTTCCCAAACACATACTGAATCTTATATACTCTACTACTGTTAATCGATTAATTCTCCTATTAATCGATTAAGACCAGTTAAAGTTTTAAATCGATGAGCTCAGTTAATTGATTAAAGGAAAACTTAATCGATTGAAGATAGATATTTTCAAAAAGCATAAGCTGCTGTAACTCAGTTTAATCGATTATAACACAAGGTAATCGATTAACATCAGTAAAATTGTAGAATTAAGTATGTTTTTGAGATCTACAAGGCATGCTAAGACACTTAACCTAAGAATCTATTCTAGACAGAATTACACACTTCTAGCACATAAACATAAAATAAAAAATACAATCTAAATGCACAAGGGAAACATGCATTCAACATATATCATATAGATAAGCATAATGATCATGCAAAGACACACAATACCAATATCAAAACTAGTTGAGATATTGTTCATCAAGAATTCCAAGTTCTCTTCTTAGAACAAAGAATGAATCCCATGGAAGGGGCTTGGTGAAAATATCCGCTAGTTTTTTAGTTGTTTCAACAAATTCAAGCACACAATCACCTTTTTGAACATGATCACTGATCGAGGCCATACCCGATACAAATAATATAACAATTAAAACTGCAGTACTAGGAAGTGAATCCTAGGTCGTTTCCCAAGGATTATCTTTCAGGCAAAGCTTCAAACACCTTATACTCACACACACACAAGGGGGTTTTTGCTATTGGATAGTATGAACATAAATCAAAATCAGAAACAGTAGTTAAACAATGTAATAAAACGGCTAAATCCCTTTGGTTCGTTTGTTCACAACTCAATCCTCGGTTTCAAAAGATTATTTTCAGATTCCAACCATTAACTTCCGAATTTGTTGAGAATCAATTAACTAAGCGATAATCAATTCAAAGCTCCTGAAGCTAAACATCAAACTAAGCGAAATCAGTAAAGGTATGAAACGATTAACAAATTCACACGAACTAAGCATTCATGCACTAGAGAGAGTAAATCAACTAAGTGAAGATAAACTCAACCAACCAGTTTCTAAGCAATGGCATTAAGCAAACCATATTCAGAAAAGATAGAAGAAATCAACAATAAAGAAACCGAAAATGCATTAATAACAAAACCTCAAGAGTTGTGATACATTACCAAAGGA
>NC_032027.1:6784523-6785261 GCF_001865875.1 Lupinus angustifolius
TTCATGAAAACAAACACAACCATAGGCTTGACAAGCCTCTAACATCAACATTATAAGCACACACACATAAAGATCAAAAAGACTTTTGAAGGTTTTAATGGGGCCAAGGACAAGGTAGGATAAATGATATGTAGGTAAAACCAAATGGAATATAGGAGCAATGGGGAATAAGTAAAAAGTAAGCAAAAATCTACCCAAAATAAGACCAAATCTCTAATTCCTATCTTCTTTACCTTACTCAACCTTGTATTCACTTTTGTTTCTCTTTTTGTTGTTTTACTTTTTCATTTTTTTTTTGTTTTTTTTATGAACACTTATGTACACAATTGTGTTAACCATCATTAAGACATGACCAAGAATTCACAAGATTTGAAGAACAATGCACCCTTTCTTACTTAATACTCATTCCCAAAACAATTCCAAAGCTCCAAAATTCCCTAAGGTTAGGACAATCATGGTTTTTCACTTATAAGCTTGTAATGAGCTAAGTAACAATGAAAGAAGTAAAAGTCTCAAAGGGGCTATCAAAGGATAAATTCGTTCAAGGTAGGCTTATATGACTAAGTGGCTTATTCAAAAGAAATGCCTAGATCACTTCAATATGTGCATGTGAATATCAAGTATCAACAAGAAACAAGTCAAGTTCTAGAGTGCAAGTAATCAAGAGTGCAATCACACATGAAAGAATATTAGAGGGCATACAACAATCCATCCACAATTAAGGCTCAAATTCTCACA
>NC_032027.1:6785361-6787802 GCF_001865875.1 Lupinus angustifolius
TCCAAGAAATGGCACCACCTGCTCTCTAACACTGCTGACAAGTGCTACAAATCCTCCACGCATCTTTGAAGATGGTGGGCCAATAAAATCCAGAGTCAAGCACCTTTCGTGTTGTCCTTTGGGTACCAAGATGGCCACCCATTGCAGAAGAAAGACAAAACTAAAGGACTGACTCAATCTCATGATATGGAATGCATCTTCTAGTAACCTGGTCAGTACACAATCTCCACAAATAGGGATCATCCCAAACATAATATTTAGCATCACTCTTAAGTTTATCATTTTGAGCTCTAGATGCAAGTGGAGGAAAAACAGATGCAACCAAATAATTTACAATATTGGCAAACCAAGGGGTGGGGAAAGAAACAGAAATATTCAAAAGTTGTTCATCAGGAAAATCATCTCTGATAGGCATCATATCAACAACTCCTTCAATCCTGCTCAAGTGGTCAGCCACCAAATTTTGTGCTCCACTCCTATCACAGATTTCCAAATCAAACTCTTGGAGCAAGAGCATCCATCTAATCAACCTTTGTTTGTGCCTTGGTCACTAACAATGGCTCTAGGTATGCCAAACCTGCAAAAAATGTGAGACCTAACAAAATCCATAACAACCCCGAGCATCATTAGTCCTGGTGGCCTTAGCTCCACCCATTTAGAAACATAATCAACAGAAAGTAGAATATAGTAAAAGCCAAAAGAAACAGGAAATGGACCCATGAAATCAATACCCCAGACATCAAACATCTCGCAAAACAACATAGGTTGTTGAGGCATCTCTTGTCTCCAAGAAAGGGTACCACCTACTCTCTGACACTGCTCACAAGTGGTACAAATCCTCCACGCATCTTTGAAGATGGTGGGCCAATAAAATCCAGAGTCAAGCACCTTTCGTGCTGTCCTTTGGGTACCAAGATGGCCACCCACTATAGAAGAATGACAAAAGTGAAGGACTGACTCAATCTCATGATCTGGAATGCATCTTCTAGTAACCTGGTCAGTACACAATCTCCGCAAATAGGGATCATCCCAAATATAATATTTAGCATCACTCTTAAGTTTATCATTTTGAGCTCTAGATGCAAGTGGAGGAAAAACAGATGCAACCAAATAATTTACAATATTGGCAAACCAAGGGGTGGGGAAAGAAACAGAAATATTCAAAAGTTGTTCATCAGGAAAATCATCTCTGATAGGCATCATATCAACAACTCCTTCAATCCTGCTCAAGTGGTCAGCCACCAAATTTTGTGCTCCATTCCTATCACGAATCTCCAAATTAAACTCTTGGAGCAAGAGCATCCATCTAATCAACCTTGGTTTGGAATCAGCTTTCTTCAATAGGAACTTCAAAGCTGCATGGTCAGTGAAAACAACAATTCTAGAACCAAGCAAATAAGACCTAAACTTATCCAGAGAAAATACAATAGCTGAAAGCTCTTTTTCATTTGTGGTGTAATTTGCTTGTGCAGCATCTAAAGTCCTAGAAGCATAATAAATTACCCTAGGCAGTTTGTCTACTTTTTGAGCAAGGACAACCCCCAATGCATAATTAGAAGCATCACACATCAGCTCAAAAGGGATTATCTAATCAGGTGCCTAGATAATAGGAGTGGTGGTCAAGGCTGTCTTGAGGCAATCAAATGACTCCATACATCTCTCATTAAAATCAAAGACCACCTCCTTTTGCAACAGGTTGGATAGTGGAAGAGCCTTCTTGCTAAAAACTTTAATGAACCTGCGATAGAAACCTGCATGACCAAGAAAAGAACGAACCTCTCGCACACAAGAGGGGTAAGGCTATTGTGAAATAACATTTATCTTGGCAGGGACTACCCCGATTCCCCTATTTGAGATCACATGCCCCAAAACTATGCCTTGCTCTACCATGAAGTGACATTTTTGGTAATTTAGAATAAGGTTAGTTTCGATGCATTTATGAAGAACTCTATCCAGACTATCCAAACATGTATCAAATGAAGATCCATAAACTGTAAAAATCATCCATAAACACCTCTACGCAATTCTCTAAAAAATCACTGAAAATGCTCACCATACACCGATGGAATGTACCAGGGGCGTTGCATAGGCTAAAAGGCATCCTCCTATAGGCAAAAGTGCCAAAGGGGTAGGTGAATATGGTCTTATCCTGATCCTTAAGAGCAATATGGATCTGGAAGTACCCAGAAAAACCATCAAGAAAACAGTAATGAGATTTACCTGCTAAGCGCTCAAGCATCTGATCAATAAAGGATAAGGGAAAGTGATCCTTTCTTGTTACTTGGTTGAGCCTCCTATAATCAATGCAGACTCTTCAATTGTTCTGCACTCTCATAGGAATTAACTCATCTCTCTCATTTCTCACCACTGTAATTCCTGTCTTCTTTGGAACCACCTGAACTGGGCTCACCCAACGACTATCAGAAATGGGATATATAATC
>NC_032027.1:6787902-6788203 GCF_001865875.1 Lupinus angustifolius
AGTATCCTATGCATGCACATAGATGGGCTAATACCAGGAATATCAGCTAAGGTCCAACCAATTGCCTTCTTATGCTTCTTCAACACTTGCAACAACTTCTCCTCTTGATCAGCATCAAGGGAGGTGGAAACAATAACATGAAGCTTATCATCACCCTCTAAGTAAGCATACTTGTGGTTTTCAGGCAAAGGTTTAAGCTCCAATACAGGTGCCTGCAAAACAGGTGGAACCAAAGTAGCAGACATAGATTCCGCAACTTGTACCTGGACAAGTAAATCAGATTGTTGTATGATGTCTGCAA
>NC_032027.1:6788303-6789020 GCF_001865875.1 Lupinus angustifolius
TATCACCAAACTCCATAGATAATGTTCTATCATGAACATCTATCTTGGTTCGGGCTGTTCTCAAAAATGGCCTCCCCAAAATGATAAGAATTGTATTACGGGAGGATCTCTCTTCCATATCGAGAATATAAAAATCAGCAGGAAAAATAAGTTCACCAACCCGAACCAAGACATCCTCTATCAAACCAGCAGGGTAAGCAGTACTCCTGTTTGCTAATTGAATCACTACCTTAGTGGGTTGCATAGGTCCAAGTGAAAGAGACATGAAAACAGACATAGGCATAACATTAATCGAACCACCTAGATCTAGCATGGCATTCTGAAATTTTCTATTACCTATTATGCAAGGTACGACAAATGTACCTGGGTCCTTACATTTTTCAGTAATGTGAGGAACAGGTTTACCTATTAGTGCTGAAACATTTCTGCCCAAGCTGATCCTCTCATTACCTTTGAGCCTCCTCTTGTGAGTGCACAACTCCTTTAGAAATTTTGCATATCTTGGAATTTGTTTGATTGCATCAAGTAAAGGTATGTTCACCTCTACCTTTCTAAATGTGTCCAAGATCTCCTTGTCTACCTCTTCCATCTTCTTACTTTGAATGGCTCTTGGAGGAAATGGAAGAGGAATGGAAGATGGTTGTGCAGCACTTGTGGAAGGTTCACTAGCAAGAATTTGTTCACTAGTGTTCTCAGTCTCTTTTAAAACCGGTTGCT
>NC_032027.1:6789120-6812802 GCF_001865875.1 Lupinus angustifolius
TCTCTTGAATCTCTCCCAATATTTATATAAACCTTCTGCATGTAGTTGTCTGATGCCAGAAATATCTTTTCTGATTGCAGTGGTCCTGGAGGCAGGAAAGAATTTTTCAAGGAAGATTCTCTTCAGGTCATCCCAACTAGTAATAGAACCAAGGGCCAAGTAATACAACCAATCTTTTGAAGCACCCTCAAGTGAATGTGGGAATGCCTTCAAACATATGTGATCTTCTTGGACATCACGAGGCTTCATGGTGGAACATACAATGTGGAACTCCTTAAGATGCTTATGAGGACATTCACCTGCAAGTCCATGAAACTTAGGCAACAAATGGATTAGTCCAGTTTTTAGCACATATGGCACATCCTCATTGGGATACTGGATACACAAGCTTTCGTATGTGAAGTCAGGTGCAACCAGCTCCCTTAATGTCCTCTCACGTGGGATTGGAGGTGGTTCAGCCATATTTTCAGAGTAAATAGCAGAATGCACAGAAACAGCAGAATGCACAGAAACAGCAGAATCAGTATCACTATCAGGTAGATTAACACTAAGATGAAAAGACTCGCTATCTAAATTCAAACTCCTAACTTGTCTAACCAAACTATGAAATGTTCTATTAACATGAGAATTACAAAGCAAAAATCAACAAATTATAATCAAACATAAATCAACCATAATTTCCTCCACTTATCCAAAATTACGCTACAACATGCTAAACATTTCAATTACACCACATTCTCATTACAAGAAACCCTAATCCCCAATCATAGAATACAAGTCCACAATCATTTTTAACATTTTTATTTTTTGTATGCTGATACATCCTATGATAGATGTTCGTTTGTGGATGAACGATTTGGTCGAACTCAATGTCCAGGTATGAGATCACGAGTATCCGGTTTGGAACTCTTCAGGAATCTGGATGAAGTTGACTTGGACTCGCTGGTGGAGGTACTTGAAAAGGTTCTTCGACGATCAAGTCAGTAAGACTTTAGATGTAATGCCAGGGAGCAATAAATGAGATATGATAAGTAAGTATAGAATAGTAATATCAAGTGATGAGGGATTCAATGCTAATGATAGAGTGATACTTCCTATTGGGGGAGACCCCTATCTATAGTGGTTAAGATGGGTGACGTGGCTCTAGAGAGTACTGTTGGCATGGCCAACCATTCTAACTTGCGGGGACTGCTTTTCCCATGCCAAGTGGGTGGTGGCTTTGGTAGGTCCGTACTCTATACATAGTTGACTTGTAGCTTGAGGCAGGCCTGACAACCATTTCGCACTTTGCTCTTGTCGTGTGGCAAAAGGGTAGATGGAATGGTAAGGTGGTGTGGAAGTATGTTGTTGGTGGTGTGTAAGATGGGGAGTGTCCTGGACCCGACCTAGAATGTCCACTCATGAAGAGGTTGGCTTCCAGATAAGATCCTTGACCAGTCGTACTCGATATTGCTTGGTCGGATATATGACTACCCTTAAATATTTAGGATGCCCAAATAACCGGGATAGAATAGTGAGTAACAAGTATTTGTAAGGAAAATTTTATGCATTAGGTTTATTGGAGGGTTTATAGATTCAGTGATCTTGCCGGAATCTATCTCTCCTTTCTCTTTCTTCATATTTTTTCTTAAATGATGACCCCAAGGGTTTTAGTTTTTACGTTAGTTAACTTTATGCCATTCACCATGCTTGTATACTCATGGTCAGCACAATATCTAAGTATATGCACAATTTTTATATCTTTTCAATTATCTTTGTTATGATATCGTTCCATTCATGTAGCCGACTCCACCTAGTCGGATAAAAGCCTTGGTTGTTGTTTTATCTAGGGATGGCAATATGGGTCTAGCCCGATGAGCCGAACCATTCAAATAGGTATTTTTATGAGGTTGGGCTTGAGATTTTAGCCCAAAAACCCACGTTCAGCACGGTTTAGAAGCCTGTTGTTTAAACGAGCCATGGAAGACCGGGCTGGCCAGGCTGGCCAACATTAAAAGAGAAACACATGTTTAAAACAGTGTACAGTACATATCATAATACATAAATATAGTATTTAATCTAATAATTTGTTACAAATACTTCTATGTCAATTATCATAAACATTTTATTTCAATATATTTTAGCCACATATAGTACTTATTTTCAATGCCCTAATAAATGTCTAAGCAAGTCTGCAATACATATACAAATATCATTGACCTCCTATGAATGACTTAGTTACATTCGGTACCTCTTTTTATTTAAAAAAAAGTGATCAACCTCCCTTTCTAGCATTGCTTTTCTATTACAACTGTTGCATCTGAATCTGCATTTAGCATTTTTTCACATATTCTTAACAAGTATAGAAGTCAATTTTTAATCCAAAAATGTGGAAGCTTTGATTTGTGCTTGATTGAGTGGGTTTTTTGTGAAGGTAATTTATTGTTTTTCAATGTAATTATCATTTATTTGTTAGTTAATTATTTTTATTAGCATATATTACTTTAATCATATACATAATGTATATGAAGAAGAAGTTTGGAAAGAAGTTGATGGTGGTAATAATAGAAAATTGGAAGCATCTTCTTCCAAAAGAGCATCTAATGTTTAAAACTTAGGAGTTAGAAGCTTTAGTGTGAAGTAGAAGTCTAAAAGTTTAAGACTATGTTGTTTTATTGTTTAGAATTTACAAGTTTTAAACTAAGACGTAATGTTATTGAGGTGTTTTGTTTGTTATGATTTGTTTTAAAAGACAATTATGAGGTCTGATGATTATTTATTTTTGTCTAAAAGCTTTAATGTGTACTTCAAAAAAAAAAAAACAGACCAGCTCTTCCAAATATGGGTTGGGCTGGCATTTTGAGCCCTTTTAGCAATAAGGGTCAGGCTGTACCAACCCATATTCTGGGAGGCGAAATGTAGGCCGGGCTGGGCTGGCCCATATTGCCACACCTAGTTGTATCAATTATCTTCCCCTTGCTTCTTAACTCATGACCTCGAGATGTCTCTTCTCATTTCCCCTTTGTTCCACCAAGCTTTATTATACCATATGGTTGTCACTTGTTAGTTTAGGACAAGGAGCTTTTCCATTTTAGTAATGTTTACTGTGAAGTAGCTGAGCATAATCAGTTTCAATTTGACATTATGGTTTGATCCATGTATCCAACTAACCTGATGCGAAAATGCTGGTCATTATTGTTGTTCTGTCTAGAGTTATTATATAATGTTTTATAATGAGTGGACATCATTTGAACAAGGTGCTTGATCAGTCCCACACAGTAGGGGAGTTTGAAACGACATTAATGTACAATTGATTTCCTTAAATTAGTTCATAAATAGAATTGAATTCATTGTTCCATGAACACCAAATTCCTTGGGATGGTCTCTAATTATTTTAGGGAAAAACAGGCAGAAGAAAATAGTATACAGACGCATCTTGTGTGATTCAAGAAAAACTATAGGGAGAACTAAGTGGCCAATTTTGGAAAGTTAAAAACTCATGAACTTGATATACTACTAAGTGCAAAACCTACAGTTTCAGGCAAATTTGTTTTCAAAATTTCAAATAGGTTTTTTTTCTTCTTAAATATGTTGGCATCAATATTGTTTGATTACCTTTTTTATTCTGTCTTTCCATTAATACTAGTGGCTAGAGGCTTCCACTTGTAATTTTGTATTAGGCAAAGGGGAAGAAAATGAAAAGCTATGGTGTATACATCCATACAAATTTAGGCTTCCTTTTTATTATATTCACCGACCACATTTTACTTTTATCATATCCATTATGGTCGAGGTATTAGACAGACTCATTTGAAAATCAACGAACTCCATTAAACACTTCGAAAATGGAAATGAGTGAGAAGACTTGAATGGAATCCATGAATGATGAACATATCCAAGTGCATAATATGATCATTCATATTATAACTAAAAATCAATATGTCATAAAAAATACAAGTACAAACCAACGTAAATGTGGGAGCAAGAGGTCGTTCATAGCTGATTGAAAAGTGGATGGAGCATTTGTTAGGCCAAAAGATATAACTAAGAACTCATAATGACCATCAAATGTTCTGAATGTTGCCTTATGAGTGTCCTCAGGCTTCATTTGAATCAGATGATAGCCAAATCATAAATCACTCTTAGAAAATATTGTTGCATCACCGTATTCATCTAATAACTCATCAATGGTTGAAATGGGAAAACGATCATGGACTATAATCGCATTAAGGGCACGATAATCCACACAAAAAGGCCATGTACCATCTTTTTTTTACTAATACAACTGGTGAAGAGAATGGGCTAGTACTAAGTGTAATGATCCCATCCTTAAGCATTTCAGAAATCATGAATGTCATTGATTCCTTTTGAGAGTGAGGGTAACGGTAAGGCTTGACGGAAATTAGAGTAGAGTTAGGAAATAGGGTTATTAAGTGATCATGGGGGCGTTTTGGGGGAAGTCTGTGACGGGATTGGAATATGTCATTATATTTGGTGAGGAGAGTGTGTATATTGGGGTGGTTGGGGGCAGGTTCGGCTTTATGAGGGTTTAGTGTGGTTTGGAGGGGTAGAAATATAAGAGTGTGAAAATAAGCAACTGAATTTGCGTGAATTAGTCGGGTCAGTTGGTGAAAAGAGGATTGTGTCATATCGGTTGTTATATCCCCTTGGAGAGTAAGATTTTCAGTCCTTACCTTAAAAGTTATAGACGGAATTGCAAAATCCGATATAATGTGCGTACACAAATAAAATGGGATATAAAAAATCTTGTTTTGAAGTAAGATAGGAGTATCAGGACACGAACGAGTACAATAAGTATGAGCTCCATTACCAACGATAACTAGAAATTGAAGGGTAGGTGTGATATTAACTTGTAAGTAGTGAGCCAAATGTGGTTGTAGGACATTGTGCAAACTACCTGTGTCCACTAATACTGTAACAACATGTCCCATAATTGAACCTATGAAACGAAGAGTTTTTGGAGAGGGTTGGCCTTCGAGATCTTATTCTGACAGTTGAAAATGGATAAGCTCCTCAATAGGAGGAATTTGTTTAGCCTCCACAGGTTCAAGTGATATCAACAAATCTTCAAATATGGCTAAAAATTCATCCACTAAGAGCACTAAACATTGTTCGCCTTGACACTATGGCCTGATAGGTATTTTTCATTGCAATTATAGCAGAATCCTTAAGTCCTTATTTCTTGCATTTGGGCCGTGGTGAGGCGGCTAATCGGCATAGTGGAAAATGTGTGGCTTGACCCAATTGAAGAAACTGGGTTAGGACGTTGGGTTGTTGTTGGGAAATTGTTAGCCCGAATGGTCTTGGAAATTTTGGTTTCGAGTCTTTGATTTTAGATTCAACTAGTTTTTCCAATCCCAACACTTCAAAAATTGAAGTTGGTCTTAGAATGGACAATTCATATCCAATCCTCGGCAACAGCCTTGACAAAAAACAGTTAAGAATGATGTCTGATGATAGACCCTAGATTCTGTTACAAATTTTCTCAAATTGCTGTTGATATTCAGCTACAGTCCTAGTCTGGCAGAGCTTAAATAGTTCCGCTTGATGGTATTGGTAGGTAGAAGGATCAAAATGAATTTCCAGCATCTGAGTAAAATTTTCTCAATGAGTGATATTGCTATTGTAGAAATCTCATTTGAACCGACTTAATGCTTTACCTTTCAAGTAAAATGAAATGATATGGAAAATTATAAGTTAAAAGTTATAAAAGTCTTAACATTATTTAATAATTTATAATTTAAATTTAAAATTATACAATTATCTAATTAAACAACTAACAAGAAAAGTTTTACAACAATAAAATGTCACAAATAAATTGATGCAACAAAAGAGGACAAATAAGTTTAAACAATTAGTTTTTGTTAAGATAACAAATGAAAAGAAATCCAATAAGCACAAAAAAGTTCAAAGCACAATAGAAGATGTCATTTTGATGTTATTTTAACAAGATTTTTGATTAGATTGGTCTCACATACTGAGTCACTAGTTTTATGTGCAAAATAGTCAAATCAAATATATTCATACTCGTTTTAGTTCATGATTGATCAAATAATCAGTTCAAACCAGTTATATATCCATTATATATTGGACTAGACAGTTTAGTGGAGTTTCATAATACTGTATTTATTGCAACCTGCACCCCTTATTCTATGTCCTAGATCTGCCACAGGTAATTAGATCTGCATCTGGGCAAGCTGTTTTGGATTTACAAGCATATGATATTGAGGCCAGACAGAGTCTGATCGAGTGACTGACAATTTCCATACCAGAATCTGCTCATGTGAATACCATTGCCCCATTTCTTTTTACTTATTAGTTTTGTTTTGAGGTTGTAAAGGTTATTGACGATATTGTAAAGTCAAACCATAAGGGTTAGTTTGGGAGTTGGATTTTGGAGGAGAAGAAATGAAAAGGGAAGGTTTGAGAGTCATCTCACATATATATTTCAAGGCTTCCAAGTCTTCCCTTTCCATTACTTTCCCTCCAAAATCCAACTCTCAAACTAACCCTAAAGGTAAGGATTTAGTTTTACTGCTAGCTAATCATGTGCCAAGTTTCTATAATGGAGTGGCTCATTAGGTGTGACAATAATTTAATTGTGATTGATTTTGGTGATTACACTCTGATCTTTGTAGTGTAAATGTTTTTGTGATTAAAGATTATTTTTTAAATTAATGTAATCTGATGAGATTGTGTTATAATCATATCATCATAATTTGATATCATACAAAAAATTGTAATATAATGTGGTTACAGTCGGTCACCACAACCACAATGTTATGGCTGCGTCTAGTGATGTGACCTATAATTTAAAATAGTAAGAGTCGAAATGTTTCGTATTTCCTTAGTTTACAATTTTACATTATATTTTTTCTTAATTTTCTTGACAGCTCTTTGTTTGGCTGATAAGTTCATAAATGACAATATCACTATATCATGTATATCATGTGTATTGTTCCCAGATTTTTTTTGACCCTAATATTTGAGCTTCATCTTGTACTGGGTTGCTCATACCGTAGACACGTGATGTTTTTTGGAATATTTGATAGGCCTAATAGAAAAGAACAATTTCCCGTGTTCATATTTTGCTTAACTATAGTAGTTAGAAGTTATTTCAGATTTATGGTTGTGCAGTGTGCATTCCTATGGTGGGTGTCCAAATACACACCAAACATAAAAATATATTTCTTATTCTATTTAACCAATATATTAAACTCTGATAAGTTATTAAGTAAATAGTAAGATTAGTGAGTGACACTTTAAATCGATTTCCCTTAAAAAGTTCTAAAAGTTTTATAATATTACCTACCATTATTTAATAATTTTGTAATCTAAATTTAAAAATATTACTATTATACAAATATCTAATTAAACGGTCAACAAGAAAGACTTTACGATAACAAAATGTCTCAAATAAGTTGATCGTGATAAAAGCGGAAAAAATAAGTTCATAATTTAATTAAACAAATTAAGTTTTGTTACTAAGATAACAAATGACAAACAAAATTCCAATAATTCCAAATAAGTTGAAGATACAAAATTATAAGACTAGGGATGGCAAAAATACTCATCCTATAGCAACTCGCTAAAATACCTGTAAAAATAGCTTATGGGTGGGAACGGATATCATGATACCCGCCTTGTGGGTATCCACGTATTTATAAATTTATTTTTTAATTAAATGACTTATATATATTACACTTTTTTTTACTATCTTATAATTATATATTATCTATTTTAATATTACTTTTTAATGACTTTTAGTGATTGAAATATATGATAACTTTAACATGTACATAAAATTTATTATTTATTTAATAATTATATATATATTGATTATTACAAAAGATATAAATATATGTTTAAAGTTAAAATTTCATTGGGTACCCGCTACCCGCACCCCACAAATAGTATGGGTATGGTATGGGAAAATACTACCCGCGATCATTTCACCCTGTTACTATCCCTGTATAAGACGTCATTTTGATGTTATTTTGAAAAGATGATTGTTTTGACTTGTCCGACAAATTGACGCATGATTTTTATGTAAAAATTAGCCAAATTGAATCGATTCACACTGCTTTTGGTTCACGATTGATTAAATAAGAAACTTGATTATATAGATAAGACTGATCAATTTAATCGAGTTCAATAATACTACATTTATTACGACTTGCATCCCTCACTCCATGTCCTAGATAGGACTTGTTTGTCCAAAATTACATCATTCTTTGATATGTTAAAATGGCCTATGAACCAGTTAAGTCTTGCTTCAACAGAATCTCAGTCAATAAGGTTTTGTTTAATTACGTTTTTGTACTTATAAATATTGGTAATTTTAAAATTAGTCCTGATAATTTTGTTTATTCTGCATTTAGTCCCTAACTTTTTTTTCCGTCATGGTTACCATGTCAAGTTTGGATGAAAAAAGGGGATATGGCTTAACAGGAAGGGGTTCCTCTCCAATACTGGAGAGTCCAATGTTGGATAGGATTATGACAATGTGGCAAAAAAATATTTTTGACGGTCATGATTTCCTAGTATTTTTGAATAAAAAATAAATAAATAAAGTTTAAAAAAATTTCAGCCACATGTTCTGAAAGTGCAAAGTGTCAAGATAACACTTAGCTTGCCTATGTTTTGATGAAGACAAAAGATTTAGTGAAGGCTTAAAGATAACTCAACAAATTAACATGCCAAGGACTTAAAAGCTTCATGTCTAAACTAGAGTCTTAGATATGTGTCTTAATTATTGAGTCTGGGTTAGGTAAACCTAGACGCAAATCTCACAAGTTCTAAAAACTATCATATCATTTACATGAGACATGCCATCTAGATTATTATATGTTCATGCATTAATCATACATGTTATTTGTGCATCTTAGGCATAACATAATGGTACAACATGTATAGTTGATAAGCATAACATATAGGTAGTTCACCATTTAATCTCTTAGCTGAAAATTACCAGTTAATCGATTACGCCAGGCGTTAATCGATTAACATGAAATTAGTTTTAATCAGTTTTAACAGATAACTGAAAAATAGAATTCAGGTATTCTCAACAGCCCGTTAATCGATTAAAAAGACACTTAATCGATTAACTGGGCGTTAAACAATTTTTCTATATAAACTGTGATTTTACACCATGCTTCATACATTCATTTATTCATTTTTAGAATTTCTAAGTTGCATATTTCCATGCTCATTGTATGTCATATAGGCAGAGAGAATTGCATGTGAGAATAGTGAGAGATAGTATCATGCTTAGGGATTAAAATGTCATCAATTGCATGTGATTAAATGTGTTTATCATTCAATATTTTCTTGCATGATTCTTTCATTTCTTCTAGAGATTTCGTAGGGTAGAAATTACATGTTTCTTTATGATTCTGATCTTATACATAATCTTGATAATTTGTGAGATTTGTATAGGGTTTATAGTTTGTGTAAGGTTTAAAGTTTGTTCTTAATTGTAATATTTGAGTCATTTTGTGCTTCACATTACTCTGTTTTTTGTGTTGTTTTTGTAACAAGGAAAGGCGTCTCTTGGTGTTGTACCTCCAACGAGATACAGAGAGTCTTCACCAAGACTTGAAGGCCTTGAGTTTAGAACATACTCTTAGATGAGGTTGGATCGTAGGAAAGGTTTTCCTAGGCGATAAGTGTGGTCATACTAAGGTAGGGGTTATAGGAATTCAAGAATGTAGCGTCCAAGGTCTTGTAATTGGAAGTGTGTATGTAATATACATTGGTTTCAGTTTTGGTGAAGAAAATCTCCCAAGATCAGAAGGGGAAGAGTGGATGTAGTTTTGTAGTGGACCGCAAAACGAACCAGTATAAAAACCTTGTTGCTTGCTATTTCTTACCCTTATCTCTTTACTTTTTAAAGTTGTTTTAATTGTCTATTTTAGCAGATAATTTGAATATTGTAATTCTGCCATATAGAGATCATTTATGTTCAAACGTCATGAGCTTCTAAGACACATCAATGGTTCTATGCCTAATCAATACATGGTTAGGAATGCTTACCAAACTCTGCGAAAGGTGGAAGGACGTCACACACTTTCTTTTTTCAAAATACTTTGGGATTGTAATGTTCCAACTAAGATGAAGTGCTTAGTTTGGAAATTTGCCTTGGATGGGGTCCCAACAAAAGTGAACATTGCTCATAGAGATGGATTAGGTGCTCAACACACCATTCTTTGTTCTCTTTGTGGTATGTTGGAGGAATCTACTAGTCACTTGTCCTTCTCATGTTCTATATCTTATTTTGTTTGGCGAAAGCCTTATTCTCACTTTGGTTTAACTTCTGTTATCCATAATGATGTCCAGACTTTTTTCTCACTCCATGAAAATGCCATAAGGCTGGATAACAAGAAACAACATTGGTGGGTGACTCTCTAATTTGCCACTATTTGGACTATTTGGACTATTTGGCACATAAGGAAAAATGTAATTTTTATAATGTAAGGTTCCACCTAGATGATGTGGTGGAGCTTATTTTTTGAATTCTTGGAGAGTTTTCAATGCTCACTTTCCTTTGTTCTCTTATTCTTTTGTTGATTGGGTGAGTCAACCTTCAGACATTTTGCATAGTATTTTGATAAATTCTATTTTTGGCGTAACTTTTAAACTGTTTATGAGAATTGGACAAATATTATATGGATTTGGGGTAGAAAACAAATTTCTAAATAAATTTTCAAACTACTATAATTCCCTCCTAAATGTCCAAAAAAAATTATTTTTCCATTTCTTTTCAATTTTTGAAGTCTTAGTTTGAATTTGTTTTGTTGAGTTAAATCAGTTAGGATGTTATGGATGCAATGTTTTGGTTGTTTACTCAAATTTAACATGAATTTCTAATTTTGCCTTTTGTGGTTATTACTATTGTATGAAGTGCATGACTAGGGGTAATTCAGGCTTGAAACTTGTATTGGTTGTTACCTACGATTTTAGGATGGTATTGATACAATGTTTTGGTTTTTTACTCAAAGTTAACATGGATACTCATTTCTTCCATGTGTCATTGTTACTATAGCATGTAGTGCATGACTATGGGAAATTCGGGCTTGAACGTTTTGTGGTTGTTAATATAACATGAATGTTTTGTGGTTGTTTTCTCAAGTTTAATATTAATTTCCTTTTTTTCCATGTCTCGTTGTTAGTGTTGCATGTAGTGCATGACTACGGAAATTCAGGCACTTTGCACAGTATTTCGATAAATTCTATTTTTGGCATAACTTTTGAACCGTTTTTTAGAATTAAAAAAGTTTTATATGGATTTGGGGTAGAAATATCCATTATAAAGTAATTTTCATACTACGTCTTAAAATTACCACCAGAAAATCCAAAAACAAACTTTATTTTCCGTTTCTTTTCTATTTTTGAAGTTTAATTTTGAATTTGTCTTGTTTAGTTAAATTAGTTAGGCTTTGACTTGTTGCTTGAAACTTTTTGTGGTTGTCTCCATTATTTTAGGATGTTATTGATGCAATGCTTTGGTTGTCTACTCAAATTTAACATGAATTTCAAATTATGTTGTGTGTGATTGTTACTGTCGCATGTATTGCATGACTAGGGGAAATTTAGGATTGAAACATTTTGTGGTTGCTTGCTATGAGTTTAGGATGTTATTGTTGCTATGTTTTGGTTGTTTACTCAAATTTAACATAACAAGTGCAGAAGTGAGGATATTTTTTGATTTTACATCATATTGCACTTTCTTCCTGTCTTAATCATTCCATGAGGATTTCGGCTTCACTTCCCTCACACTGTTGATAACTGTGAAGGGTTCATAGGGTCCTTACTCTATTGCATTCCAAATGTCTAGATCTTGAGACTCTACGAGGACTCTCATTCTGATCTTCCAAAATTCGTAACATTCTCCAACAAATCTTGGAGGGCGATTGATGTTGGAACCTTCTCCTAGAAATGCTCTTGCGGCCATCTTAGAAACAAGATCAGTTTTGAGAATAAATTACTAAAAAAAAGCTCTGATACCAATTGTAAGACTGAGATGACAACTAAGAGGAGGGGGAGGGGGGGCGGGGTGAATTAGTTGTTGAGAACTATGACTAATTTTTCTGCACAATTCTAGAGTTAATAGTAGCTGAAAAAGATATGCAGAGATAATCAAGTAAGTGTAAGGAGATAAAAGAGAAGAGAGTATACATAGATTTTATACTGGTTCATCTTCTTTTCCACCGAAGGCTATGTCCTATACTAGGTAAATTCTTGTAATTTTCTCTTAGAATTCAAGAGGAGAAAGGAGTTGGCAAATGTGATACAAAAGTTAATTTTGTAATCTCATTTCGGTCCAAAAGCATCTCATCCTTGGATAGATGGCTAATGCTCCTACACAATGATTTGGATTATGGTGTAATGTTATTTATTTTCTTCATTTGTATCATCTTTTTATTTCAATACATTCAAGTTGTTACTTTTGGTTAAGTTTTGATTCTTTACAAAATTCTTAATGCGGTTTTAGCTTGATCACCTAAAACTTGATTTAAAGATCCAAAATGCTTCTTCTCAAAGTGTTGACAAGTCAACTAGAAAGTATAACCTACACCTTAGTTCACTTGCCATATCAAGCATCTATTTTAAGTAACTTATGTTCAAGGCTAAATAATGTTAATAGAGCTTGAAGTAGGATGTGACAAACTACTCCGACGAGTGACAGTTAACTATTATTTAGTGTATTACATAAGGTTTGAAAATCATCTTATCATACTAGGACACCAGATGGGGGATTTAGAAATGATGTGTGAAATTAACCGAAATTATAACACATAACTTGTTAATGTTTTTCAAAAATAATTGGAATATAGAAATATTTCCATATTTCAAATAAATTTTCTCCTCAAGAATTTGTGAATATTAGTTTATGTTTCCTTGTTAACTTTTATGCAGTATAACACAAAATCCTCAAAAAAAGTTGTTAATCATTATTTTTGTTATAATATACCTATATGATTATATGATTTTCTTCTATTAATGCAATTCTCTTTGGTTCGACATAACCCTATACTATACTACAATTGAATCTTGAAAAGAGATGCAAGTGTAACATAGTAAAATGTTGACTTATAAATATTATATGTTGATTAATGATTACTAAAAACACAAGTTCAAACCAATTCATGGTTTGTAACTTTGTACATAGGAATAATATACAAAATGTGCAATCGAATTAATGGATTGTTACTGAGAATAATTAAAGAGTGATGAAAAATAAATCTAACCGCTAACTTTTAGTTCGTGTCATTTATTTTCTTCACCAAGGCTAGGAGGTCTTGATTTGAGGATAAGAATCTTGGTTGGGGCTAGTTCGCGAGAAAGGTTTTCTTAGAGGCGAAGGGTAGAGTCAAACCAAGGATTTAGAGGTCCTAGATTTCAAGAAGGGAGAGTCCTATGTGCTTGTAATTGAATTGGTATTTGTATCCATATTTCAATATTGTGACGAAAGAAAATCTCCCTAATCCAGAAGGGGAGGCCTGGATGTAGTTTGCAGTGGACCGCAAACGAACCAGGATAAAAATTCTTTGTGCATTGTTCTTTCTCTATTTATCTTCTTTATGTTTCTTGCCATTATAAATTGAATCTGTAATTGAGAACTTGGATATTTGTTTACTGCCATATACTTAATAACTGTGCATAAAAATATCTGTATTATATATGTTCAATTTTGTTTTAATTACTGTGCAAATTGCATGTCTGATCATTGTGTTATGTGCAATAGTTAATCGATTAAACCTTGCTGTTAATCGATTAACTAGGTTGTTTTCCAGCAGTTGGGTTTTGGTTCAAGAAGCGGTGATTGATAACCGCTACACCTAAAAAGTGGTATCAAAGCTAGTACGACGTGCTAGCTCAACCACATCCGCGTGATCCGTAGGGAATTAAAATGGATTCCACCAACCCCTTTTGCGGTGATGGCGCATCCATTAACTGCTCTCCCGTATTCAATGGCGAGGGTTACGCCTACTGGAAAGTCCGAATGAAAATATTCATTGAGGCTATTGATTCGGATATTTGGGAATCCATAATTAGTGGCCCCTTCGTCCCACTTCACTTAGTGGATGACGAACCAAAAGAAGAGCCAAAAAGCTTTTGGACCGATGAGGAGCGCAAGAAGGTCTAATTCGACCTTCGCGCCAAAAACATCATTACCTCGACCCTATCCTACAATGAATTCTTTCGGGTATCTTAATGTCAAAGTGCCAAGGAAATGTGGGACACTTTACAAGTGACTCACGAAGGCGCTAGCAAAGTCAAGCGTGCCCAGCTAAATGCACTAACTCATGAATACGAATTATTTCGTATGCTATAGAGTGAATAAAAAACAATCTTATTAACCATTCAAAAACAAAAGGAGAGCAAAAACAATTCACTCACATTACTAACCATCTTATTTCTTTAGATAAGATGTTCACCAAAGGAGAGCTCACTAATAAAGTCTTACGTTGTCTTGACAGGAGATGGCAACCTAAAGCAACGACAATCATGGAGTCCAAGGATCTAGACTCCATGCCTTTGGCAACACTCTTTGGAAAGCTTTAGGAGCATGAGATGGAGCTTGGGCGTTTGACAATGCATGAGGAGTCCGATCACAAAAAGAAGGGAATATCTCTCAAAGCTTCAACATCACAACCCATTGAAGAGATAGATAATGACGACTCCGATTCAGACATTGACGAGGAAACGCTAAACCTCCTTGTACGAAAATTTGGAAATTTCTTAAAGAAGAAAGGAGGACTTAGATGATTCCAAAGGAAAGAAGCACATGAATCAACAAAGAAAGGAAAGACAAAGGAGTGCTTCACTTGCCATGCATGTGGTAAGCCAGGACACATGAAGTATTAGTGCCCCACTTACGTAAAAGGATTTGATTCAGAGAAGAGCACTCCCCGAGACTTCAAGACAAAGAAATCATACATCGTCTGGGATGCATCGGAGGTAGAAACAACATCAAGCACCTCAGATGAAGAGGAGACCGCAAAGTTGTGCTTAATGGTGATATCAGATGAGGCTTGCGGATCAGGTAGCAAGGATACTTCGATTGAGGTATACTCTAACACATCATCCTCTTCCTCTGATTCTCCGTCATATGAAATATTTTATAGTGCTTATGTTGAAATGCATGAAGAACTTAAAAAAATTAGCAAAGTTAAGTAACGAGAGAAAAAGAATAATTTTGCTAAACCAACAAAAAATAATTCAACTGTAGAAAGAATTAGATGAATTAAAATTGGAAAGAGAAACATTAGATCTAATTTTTTCCCGTGCTTCATGCGATTGCTCGAATAATAAATTATGTCAAAATACTACTTGTGAGTCTTGCGAGGACTAGAAGAACGAAAATTTTAAACTGAATAAAAAAATCGCAAAACTCACAAATAGTAAAAACCAATTAGACACCGTGCTTAGAAAAACAAGGAACATTAGTGACCATACTGGATTAGGATATGTTCCCCCATCCCATAAAATAAACCATATAGGAGACCTCTAACACGCCAATATAGAAATTCAAATAAGAAAAATAGAGTTCCTACATGGCATTACTGTGGCACAGATGGCCATACATCTCATTCCTATTACATCAGGAAATATGGGATACCTAGTGGCGTTTACACTTGGGTAAGAAAAGGAGATAACTCCTTAGTCACTAACAAGAAAGGACCCAACATAATTTGGGTACCTGAGTCTAGCAAGTGATCTATATTGTAGGTATGTCTTCGAACACACAGACAAAATTGGTATCTTGATAGTGGCTGTTCGAGACATATGACTCGAGACAAGTCAAAATTCCTAGACTTGTCGTTGAAAGAAAAGGGATTCGACGCCTTTGGAGACAACAACAAAGGAAGAATCTTGGGCACCGGGAAGATTGGCAACTCAACCCACACAATAATCGAGAACGTTCTTTACGTGGAAGGTTTGGAACACAATTTGTTGAGCATAAGACAATTTCAACAAAGGTAATACTGTGTCTTTTGATTCCGACTGTTGTATCGTTCGTGATGTATTATCTAATAACGTTAAGTTTGTCACGTATCGGGTGAATAATATTTATATGGTTAATCTGGAGGATGTCACTTATCTTTTCTCAAAATGTCTTATTTCAAAAGAAGATGACACTTGGCTTTGGCATAGACGAACCGCTCACATATATGTGAATCATTTAGAAAAATTATCGAAAAATAATTTAGTAATCGGTCTTCCAAAACTCGATTTTAAAAATCAAGATTCCTGTGACATGTGTTAGAAATGTAAACAAGTCAGGAACTCATTTAATAAAAAGAATGTGATATCCACTATTAGACTATTGGAGCTTCTCCATATGGACTTGTTTGGACCATCACAAATTATGAGTTTTGGTGGGAGCTATTACGCCATAGTTATTATCGATAATTTTTCTAGATTCACTTGGACTTTATTTTTATCATCAAAGAGCGATGCTTATAAATCTTTGAAATGTCTAGCCAAGCAAATCCAAAACCAGTCTAACCTAAAGATTATTTACATTCATTCTGACCATGGCGGAGAATTCAAAAGTCATAAATTTAATAAATTCTGTAATAAACATGGTATTATGCACCAGTTCTCAGCTCCTCGTACCCCTCAACAAAATGGAGTTGTTGAGAGGAAAAATAGAGTTCTAGAGGAACTCGCGAGGACTATGCTAAATGAAAGCAAGGTCCCAAATTATTTATGGGCTAATGTAGTTCACACAACATGTTATGTAATAAATAAAATACTACTTAGACCTACTTTTTCAAAAACACCTTATGAAAAATTTAAAGGTCGAAAACCAAATATTGCTCATCTTCATGCTTTCGGGTGCAAATGTTTTATTTTGAATAATGGAAAAAAGAATTTTAGGAAAGTTTGTCTCGAAAGCTGATGAGGGCATATTCTTAGGATATTCATTACATATCAAGGCATTCTGTGTATTTAATAAATATACCATGCAAGTAGAAGAGTCTATTCATGTCCATTTTGACGAATCTTCTCCAAAAGAGAATAGAAAGGTCTTTTCTGATGATGTTTCAGGTACACTTGCAGAAGTACCATACCAGGACATGGAAGAAATCCAACAAGAAGCAGAGCAAACAGTAGCAGAGCCACATCAGGAAATGCGTATCGCGTGGAAAACGAAAAAGGATCATCCACTCGATAAGGTGCTAGGTGATATATCTACGGGAGTGGTAACCCGTAGCTCTTTACGAAACTTTTGTAATTTTGTTGCATTCGCGAGAAAGGTTTTCTCAAGAGGCGAAGGGTAGAGTCAAACCAAGTTTTAGAGATCCTAGATTTCCTATGCAAGAAGAGCTAAACCAGTTCGAGCGAAACAATGTGTGGGACTTGGTCCCTAAAACAAAAGATCATCCCGTTATTGGCACCAGATAGGTCTTCCGTAATAAGTTAGATGAATCTAGCTTAATAATTAGAAATAAGGCTCGCCTAGTGGCCAAAGGCTACAACCAGGAGGAGGGCATCGATTATGATGAGACCTACGCTCTTGTAGCCAAACTTGAGGCCATTAGGATGCTCTTGTCATTTGCATTAATCATGAACTTTAAACTTTTTCAAATGGATGTCAAAAGTGCTTTTTTAAATGGATATATTCAAGAGGAGGTGTACGTAGACCAACCACCAGGGTTTGAAAACTTCAAATACCCGAACCATGTATATAAACTCAAGAAGGCCCTCTATGGCCTAAAACAGGCTCCTAGAGCCTGGTACGATAGATTGAGTTCGTTCCTTCTAGAAAAAGGGTTCGAAAGAGGTTTGGTCGACACCCCTCTCTTCATCCGTAGATCTCATAATCATGTTTTACTCGTACATATATATGTTGATGATATTATCGTTGGATCTACTAATGACATCCTTTGTAAGGAGTTTTCTGAGTTGACGCAGAGGGAATTTGAGATGTCGATGATGGGTGAGCTGATCTTCTTTCTTGGACTTCAAATCAAACAAATAGAAAGTGGCATCTACATCCATCAATTGAAGTATTGCAAGGAATTACTGAAGAAGTTCGATATGGAGCAGTGTAAGGATGCATCTACACCTATGACATCTGCATGTTATCCGGACAAAGATGAAAAGGGAAAAGCGATTGAGGTAACCAAATGTCGTGGGATAATCTGCTCCTTATTGTATTTAACTACTAGACGCCCCGATATTATGTTTAGCGTTTGTATGTGTGCTCAGATTCAAGATTTTCCAAAAGAATCACATTATATTGCTGTAAAATGTATCATGAGATATCTAAAAGTAACTATTCATATGGGATTATGGTATCTTAGGGATGCCTCCCTATCCTTGGTAGGTTATTCCGATTCCGACTTCGCTGGATGTAAGTTGGATCGTAAAAGCACTAGTGGGACTTGTCACGTATTAGGCAGCTCCCTAGTTGCATGGCACAACAAAAAGTAAGCGTGCGTTTCTTTGTCCACTGCTGAAGCGGAATACATTGCCGCTGACATGTGTTGCGCTCAAATCCTTTGGATGAAGCAACAACTTAAGGACTTTGGGCTCATATTAGAAAAGATCCCTATTAAATGTGATAACATGAGTGACATTAACCTCTCCAAGAAACCCGTCTTGCATTCTAGAACTAAGCATATTGAAATAAGGCATCATTTCTTGCGTGATCATGTTCAAAAAGGTGATTGTATATTAGAATTTATTGAAACAACTAAACAATTGGCAGATATTTTCACCAAGCCTCTCTCACGAGATACTTTCTATGTTCTTCGAAGAGAAGTAGGAATCCTTGATGAAAAATATCTTGATTAATAATTTTGTGATTGCCTTGCATGATCCCTTTTGAATGATTTGAAAATGATGATTGAATGTTTATGATTCCTTGTATAATCCATGATTTTGTGCTGAAAAGCTTTAAATATATGTGATAGCTTAAGATCAAATTATTCAATGAAGTTTGAAATCCATGCATGCTTTTAAAACATCCAAAACGCTGAAACTAATGCATTTAATCGATTAAGTAAATCGATTACCGAGGCCAAAAATTTTAAAACTGGCATTTTCAACTCGGGTTAATCGATTAAGAGATGCTGTTAATCGATTAACGACATCAGTATATCATAAACATAAGCATTTCTGGACATTTTTCAAAACCCCATTCATCCCATTTTCTCTCAAATCTTAGAGGAACAAGTCCAACATCATCCTAAGCTTCATCCTAGCCCTAAACAGAACCACCTCACTGCATTTCTACTCCATATACCATCTTCCTCATCTCCTATTTCCAAGCATTTCGTTTTCCCCAAATTCAAAACCTTACCCTAGGTTTCCCTCAACCTTCCTCTAAGCCTCCATCACGATTCAATGTTTGATTGCTATGGATAGAGGACGTGGAAAGAGAATCAAGACAACCACACAACATCCACCACATGCTCCAAAACTCATTCCTCCTCCACAACCAAGGCAGAACCGCGGGGACCCATACTACACATTAATTCTACAAGAAACTCGGTTGCAGAAATTTCAGGGAAGAAAGCCCACGTATATTTATTCGGTTAGCGAATGTGACTTGGTTTGCAGAATAGAACTTTGATTTTCTGCATGGCTTGCAAGCTCAAGGGGCTGTGCCCTTCTTGGAATTGAAAGGTAATATTTACCCTCCTCTAGTTAGGGAGTATTACGCGAATTTTAGATATAAAGATGGGAAATATTGGGCAATGGTAGCTGGAAAGTTGTTCGAAATTAATGAAGAAATCTTTATGAATGTGGGTGGATTAGCTTTTTATGGTGCTAGCTTAAGCGATTGTGGTTGGGCTAACGACAACTCATTTGACGTTGTTGAAATGTATAAGTTGTGTTTGCGTAGACCTCAACTCTATGTCCAAGGCGAATTGACCAAAGTTGGGTCACTGTCCGTAGAAAACAGACTCTTACACTACTTGATTGCCTACATATTGATTCAGAGAAACACAAATCATGCACAACCTATCGTGAATGATTTGAGGTTTATGTTTGCTGTGAAGGAGAACAACATGATAAATTGGCCTGATGAGAATTTGAAGGTCATGTATAGCGTCTCAGCGTCACAATCAAGACTACTTCCTTATAGTATCTTCACATCCCGAGTTATTGACTATCTACATATTGATATTTTGGATACTATAGTGATGGACTGCTCATACAAGGATCACTTGATTGGTGAGAGTTTAATTCACAAGATGGGCATCTACAAGTATGCCGACATTTGGCAATATCAAGAGGACTTCAACAATGCTAACCTTGATCCTTCCGGTGAAGATGATCAAGACATGAACCAAGAGCCATTTGCTGCAACTCAGAGGAAGCATTCTGGGCATGCATCACAGGAACCTGCTTTTGGACAAGCTTATATGGATGCTATGGAACAACATCTCAATAATAGGATGGACCTTCATTTTCAGTCTCTTAAGGATTTATATCATACGGATTTGGAGCATTTTGAAGAAAGTCAGATTGCATAAATTGACAACCATTACCAATCCTTACAGAATTATATTCAATCTACTACTGATTCTCAGAATAGAAGAATAGTTTTTGAGTTCAACAAGCAGAGTGTCTTCATCAAGGGTGGTTGTAGCTCGTCGATTCCTGACAACCAGAATCCTCCATCTCATCCTTAGATAGGAAACCTTAGAGCCTTAGTTTAGTCTTCCTAGCTAATGGACCTTGTTGATCCTTGTTTCCTCTTGAGATCCTATGTTTCGTATTGCATTGCTGCTTTTATTTGGATTGTAACAACTCTATATCTATTTTTGAACTACTGTTTTACATTTTTGATAAAATGATTTCGAATTATCACGTTTATACTTGATTGTTAATTATGTTGCATATAGCACTTTACTTTGTTTGAAATGAATCTTGATCATGATTGGTATATGTGATTATATTGAATGATTGTGCCTATTGCAAACTGCTCAACTGTATCAAATGCTTAATCATTTAGTGCTGGATTTGCTTCTGCATAACCTTTCATTACTTTCAAACTGTTTTGTGGCTATATGCTGTCAATTTAATCGATTAACAGTTTCACTTAATCGATTAAATGATGTAAAACTGTGAATTTGTTCAAGCTTCTTTACAGCTGGTGGATTATGGTATCTTAGGGATGCCTCCCTATCCTTGGTAGGTTATTCCGATTCCGACTTCGCTGGATGTAAGTTGGATTGTAAAAGCACTAGTGGGACTTGTCACCTATTAGGTAGCTCCCTAGTTGGATGGCACAACAAAAAGCAAGCGTGTGTTGCTTTGTCCACCGCAGAAGCGGAATACATTGCCGTTGGCGTGTGTTACGCTCAAATCCTTTGGATGAAGCAACAACTTCAAGACTTTGGGCTCATATTAGAAAAGATCCCTATTAAATGTGATAACATGAGTGCCATTAACCTCTTCAAGAATCTCGTCTTGCATTCTAGAACTAAGCATATTGAAATAAGACATCATTTCTTACGTGATCATGTTTAAAAAGGTGATTGTTTGTTGAAACAACTAAACAATTGGCATATATTTTCACCAAGCCCCTCTCACGAGATACTTTCTATGTTCTTCGAAGAGAAAAATGAATCCTTGATGAAAAATATATTGATTAATAATTTTGTGATTGCCTTGCATGATCCCTTTCAATGATTTGAAAATGATGATTGAATGCTTGTGATTCTTTGTATAATCCATGATTCCGTGTTTAAAAGCTTTAAATATATGTGATAGCTTAAAATCAAATTATCCAATTAAGTTTGAAATTCATGCATGCTTTTAAAAACATCCAAAACGCTGAAACTGATGCATTTAATCAATTAAGTAAATCAATTAATCGATTACCTAGGCCAAAACTTTTAAAACTAACATTTTCAACCCAGGTTAATCGATTAAGAGATGTTGTTAATCGATTAATGACATCAGTATAACAGAAACAGAAGCGTTTCTGGACATTTTTCAAAACCCCATTCATCCCCTTTTCTCTCAAATCTCACAGGAACAAGTCCAACATCATCCTAAGATTCATCCTAGCCCTAACCAGAACCACCTTACTGCATTTCTATTCCATATACCGTCTTCCTCATCTCCTATTTCCAAGCATTTTGTTTTCTCCAAATTCAAAACCTTACCCTAGGTTTCCCTCAACCTTCCTCTAAGCCTCCATTACGATTCAGTGTTTGATTGCTATGGATAGAGGACGTGGAAAGAGAATCAATACAACCACACAACATCCACCGCGTGCTCCAAAAATCGTGCCTCCTACTGACTGGTGCGCCTGACAGGGTTGATTGGGCGCCTAACGCTTCCACTAGGCAGCCACATGTGTGTAAATCCCCCAAAAAGAGGATTTCCCTTATCCTCTTATATTTTTGAGATCTCATCCCATTAAAAACTCCCCTTGACTAAAGTACCATCTCCTTACTTATTCAAAGTTTTAATCTTTTATTTGATGTTCTTCTTGAAACCTTTTTGATTGGGAAAATTTTTAAACATCAAGTCAAAATTTTCACTAAAGTTCTTAGAAAATCCCCAAGACAAAAAAGTTTCAAAAATTCCCAATCTGTGAAATTTTGAAGAATGCATATGTGATTGTTGATTTTCTTTAACATTTCATGAATATTTGTGTTGAATGAGTGCTGAATATGATTGAAATATTGTGCATGTGACAAATTTGTTCTAAAGGAAAAAAAATTTGTATTCCGAGGTAGAAACTTTTTCTAGACTTTTTCTCCAACATGAATTTGGTTGACCTATAAACTTTGTGACCAAATATGCCTAAACATGACTCATTCATGGTTATGGAAAGAAAACAATTTTTAGGGTCTTGGCTTGGACACAAAGTATAGAAAAAATGGGTCAACTAAGTGGTAAATATGTGTAGTAAATTGTGTACGTTTTTAAGCCAAAATTTTGTTCTAAAATTAAAATCCCTAACCACATTGAATTCTGTTTTGTGGATGGAAATTGTTTGATTTGGTTTAAAGACTCAATTCAAACATTCCTTAAGGAGAAAAAGTCTTAACATGCTCAAACTTAAGAGTCCTTGCAAGTTATGTGAACTTTATTTTGTATCCCCACTTTACCAAAATTATGAATTCTTGCAAAGACATATGTTTTGATGTATTAATTAAATTTTGGGATTGTTTTGGAATATTTGATGCAAACCAAGATTTTGGAAAATTGTACTTGGGCACTTTGTGTGAATATGTTATTTTTGTGCTTGGTTAATTGAAAAAGTATGATGTTGGGGCTGTTTTTGAAAGTGCGCATGTCAAGAGGAACACTTTGGAAAACTCTCTCATTATATGTCATGGTTTTGATGAGGACAACTTGTGCTAATAAGAGCTTGAAGATCATCAACAAATCAACATGCTTAAGTCTATTGATTGGTACTAGACTTAGACTAGAGACTAGTTTAGGTTGAGTCTAAGGCTTAGGTAACCTTAACACATGTCTCATATGCATAAAACTTTAAATCATTTCATCTTTGAGATATGTCATTCATAATATGTTCATGCATCACATAAATACATGTATCTGTGCATCCTAGGCATAAACTTAGTGTTAAACATGTATGAATCAAGTGCATAACATATTTGAGTTTTTATAATTGAAAATACATATGAAAATATGTTGTTAAACGATTAAGGCATGAGTTAATCGATTAAC
>NC_032027.1:6812902-6813605 GCF_001865875.1 Lupinus angustifolius
ACCAAGGTCTTAATCGATTAACTGGGCAGCAGAACTAATTCTTTATAAACTGCGATTTCAGAACTGATGTCATAACTTGCATGTTGCATTTTTTAGAGAGTTAGAGCATATTTCGTGATAATTCTTGCATCTAGTTGATATTGCATTTGTGAGTTTAGAAAGGAGAAAATTCTTTGCTTTAGGATTGAGTGACATTTCATGATATATTTCTCATCATTTCATCTCACATGTTCATGCAATCATTGATGCTTTTGTGAAGTTTTTTTTGCATTCTGTAAATTCTATTTTTCAACTAATACATTGTCATATTGCATGAATTTGTATTAGGTGTTTAGAGTAAAGTCTTACTTGTTAAATATGAGCTTTGTAATTGCTTAAGTTTACTCTATAGTTTTGTTGTGAAAAATCGTTGTAACATTGGGAATCTCGAGGTGTCGTACCACCTAAGAGATTGAGTTGTATCTTCATTTTGCTTAGAGTTCTTGATAAGAAAGAACAAGGTTCTTGGCTGGGGCTACGCCGAAAGAAAGGTTTTCTTTGTCGGTAGGAAGGGAGTCAAACCATAGAATAAGGTTCTTTATTTTCTTGTGAATGTCTAAGTGTTGTAATTGGAAGAAGTGCTTGTAAAACATTGATTAAATTATAGTGAAGAAAAATCCCAGATCAGCCGGGAGGCCTGGATGTAGTTTGCAAGTGGACACGC
>NC_032027.1:6813705-6814045 GCF_001865875.1 Lupinus angustifolius
ACTAGGATAAAAATCGTGTTGCGGGATTTTTTCTCTCTCTCTCTCTCTTTCTCTCTTTATTGCATTTAATCGGTTAACTTGTATAGTAAATTTAATTGCTATATTCTATCTCTGTGCTATACTGTTAATACTCTGATAAAATTGTAAGCTCTATGTATTCATTTCAATATAGGTTAATTGTCGTGTAAGAAACTGAATCTTTTTGAGCTTGTTGTTTTGTTTTAATCGATTAAGTCAATTGCGTTAATCGATTATCTCTATTCATTTAATCGATTAATCTGGGGTTAATTCAGCATTAAGTGTTGTTTTCGAAAAGCGGATATTCTAACCGCTACACCTA
>NC_032027.1:6814145-6814703 GCF_001865875.1 Lupinus angustifolius
CTAATAAGTGGTATCAGAGCTAGTACGAAGTGCTAGCTCAACCGCGTATTCGTGATCCTAAGGGAAAACAATGGGTTCTTCAAACCCGTTTGGTGGTGATGGTTCATCCATTAACCG
The DNA here is from genome assembly GCF_001865875.1 of Lupinus angustifolius. NCBI lineage: Eukaryota > Viridiplantae > Streptophyta > Magnoliopsida > Fabales > Fabaceae > Lupinus > Lupinus angustifolius. The sequence continues at coordinate 6,814,263 of NC_032027.1, forward strand.
ACCACCTATATTCAGTGGTGAAGGGTATGCCTACTGGAAAGTCCGCATGCAAATTTTTATTGAAGTCATAGAATCAGATATTTGGGAATCCGTATTCAACGGCCCTTTCGTTCCACAGCATCTTGTGGACGATCAACCTAAAGACAAGCCAAAAAGTCTATGGATCGATGATGAGCGCAAAAGGGTCCAGCATAACCTGCGCGCCAAAAATATCATCACATCGGCCCTATCCTATGATGAGTTCTTTAGGGTCTCGCAGTGCCAAAATGCAAAAGAAATGTGGGACACTTTACAAGTGACTCACGAAGGCACTAGCGAAGTCAAGCGCGCTAGATTAAATGCGCTGACCCACGAGTATGAGCTATTTCGCATGTTACCTAGCGAATCAATCAGTGATATGCAAAAGCGATTTACTCATATCGTGAATCATTTAGTTGCTCT
>NC_032027.1:6814803-6815179 GCF_001865875.1 Lupinus angustifolius
ACCAAAGGTGACTGCAATTGTTGAGTCTAAAGACTTGGACTCTATGCCTCTAGCTACTTTATTTGGAAAGCTTCAAGAGCACGAAATGGAGCTGGGTCGCTTGACTATGCACGAAGATTCAGACCGGAAGAAGAAGAGCATCACATTGAAGGCCACGACCTCCAAAGTAAAAGAAGAGAAAACTGATGATGAATTTGATTCCGATCTAGATGATGAAACTATGAAGGCCACGACCTCCTAGTCCGAAAATTTAGCAAATTCATTAAAAGAAAAGGAGGACTCAAGAAGTTTCAAAAGAAGGAAGCACCCAGGGACTTCAAGTCCAAGAAATCTTACATCGTGTGGGATGTACCTGAGGAGGAAACGACATCAAGCA
>NC_032027.1:6815279-6817604 GCF_001865875.1 Lupinus angustifolius
CCTGTGTTGCTTTGTCCACCGCCGAAGCGGAATACATTGTCGCTGGTGTGTGTTGCGCTCAAATCCTTTGGATGAAGCAGCAACTTAAGGACTTTGGTCTTAAACTTGAAAAGATCCCTATTAAATGCGAAAATACAAGTGCCATAAACCTATCCAAGAATCCCGTTTTGCATTCTAGAACAAAGCATATAGAAATTAGACATCATTTTTTTGCGTGATCATGTACAAAAAGGTGACTGCGTTCTTGAATTTGTGGAAACATCTAAACAATCAGCAGATATTTTCACCAAGCCCCTTCCCAGAGACACTTTCTATGTTCTAAGGAGAGGACTTGGAATTCTTGATGAATAATATCTTGCTTAAAATTGTTTAGTTGTTTGCATTATTGTCTTGCCTCTATATGCCTATGTGTCTCGTGTTTAAAATAATATGTGTTCAAATGCAAAAATATATCTCTTGATTGACTCTTTCTGTGATTATAAATGTCTCGATTAATCCGTTTCAATGCATGCATGAGTCCTAAAGAGTTAAAACCATTCTGCTGCCTGAAAATCATTTTTTTACCGTGTTTAATCGATTAAACACTTGTTGTTAATCAATTACCTGGGCATCAGCTTTTAAAAATTCAAATTTTACATTGGTTTAATCTATTAAACCTGCCCGTTAATTGATTAAAACCAGTATTATAAAGGCAAACAGCAGCTCGGTTTTACACTTTTTTGGCATTTTTTTTAACCTCCTTTATGCTTTGAGTCTCTGTATCAGTAACCCAACTAATCCAAGTGCACTAAGGTAGAAAAACCTCATCCTAACCCTCTCAAACCATCAAGAAGTCGCACTTTATCATCCTCATTCCACTCCGTCCCCATTTTTCCACCACATCAAACCCTAGGTTAAGGTTGCCTAATAAATCAAACCCTAGGTTAAGTTTGCCCAAATCCTTCTCTACTCGTTCAACATCAATTCGGGTTCAACAATTACAATGGAGCAAGGTCGCACAAAAAGGGTCAAGACTACAGCTAACCGTGTACGAAGAAGGGAAGCTGGTTCACCTTCCACTCGGGACCGCGGTGACCCTTATTACTCACTCATCTTGCAAGAAACCCGTTTGGCAAAATTCCAAGGTCACAAACCCACATACATAAGGTATGTCAATTTAACCTGGTTCGCAGAACAGAACTTTAGTTTCCCGCATGATACGGAGGCTCAGGGAGCCGTTCAATTTTTGGAACTAAAGGGACAAGTTTACCCTGCTCTAGTTAGGGAATTTTATGCTTATTTTGTATATAAGGATGGAAAGTACTGGTCTATGATTTCTGGTAACCTGTTTGAGCTTAATGATGATCTGTTTATGAATGTTGGCGGGTTATCCTCTTCTGGTTATGGTATAGGGGATTGTTCCTGGGTTAAGGACAACTTTGATCCTGTTGAGGTCTATAAGTCATTCCTTCGAGGCCCTCACTTGTACATTCAGGGTCAACTGACCAAAGCTGGGTCGTTATCTGTTGAGAACAGGCTGTTGCATTATGTTATTGCTTACATTCTGGTATAGAGGAACACAAATCACGCACAGCCTACTGTGAATGATTTGCGTTTCATGTATGCTGTAAAGAATAACGTAATGATCAACTGGCCTGAGGAGATTTTGAAAATCATGAACAGTGTGTCGTTGTCTCAGTCGAAGCTGCTTCCCTATAGTATTTTCATTTCACGCATTGTGGATTATCTGCACATTGATATTTCTGACACCATCATTGTTGAGTACACTGACAAGGATCATCTGGTTGGTGAAAGCCTCATTCATAAAATGGGCATATACAAGTATACAATATTAGGAGGACTACACTATGTTTGATCTAGATTTGTCTGATAATGATGATCAGGGTGATATGGATAATCAGAATGCTACAACTCAGGGGGAGTATTCTGGAACAGCACCTCAGAACTCTGCTTTTGGTTTAGCTCAGATGGAAGCTATGGAGCAACGGCTTAACAACCGTATGGATCTTCACTTCCAAGGGTTGAAAGATTCTTACTTTGCAGGCATGGAACAGTATGAAGAGCGTCAGACTGCCTATTCAGACAACCAATTTCAGGAATTGAGGAATATGATTCAATCTACTGCTGAAGCTCAGAATGCTATGTTTTGTTCAGAATTTCAGAAGTTATCTGTGCTTATCCGGGGTGACCAGAACATTGCTATTCCTGATGATCAGATTGACCATCCTCCGCCTCAACCATAGTTTAGAAGACTTTAGACCTAGGCCATCTTACCCTTAGGTTTACTTCTTCTTTATGGCACTTTCTGGATTTAGTTGTTGTTTC
>NC_032027.1:6817704-6818082 GCF_001865875.1 Lupinus angustifolius
GTAACAGTTCTTGACTTCTTTGACTCTTTATGATATGCCATTATTTTGTTTTGTTTTAATTATGTCGAATAGCCTATTTGATTTCGTGAATGGTTCTTGATCATATGAGATTTTATTATGATAACATTGCTTACTATTTGATTAAATCTTGTATGTCGTTCTCTTTTCCTACTGGGTATTTCTTTTGTCTAAACAAGCGCATTTTTTCAATTCATCCAAAAATAAAACAAGTTAATTGTTAAATCCCAAATTAATTCATTAACTTTGTTTTATGCTTAACTCATATCTCTGCCTCATATTTTTGACCTGGGTTATCTTTTTGATAATGTCAAAAGGGGGAGAAAGGTTGTTTTGTTGTTTTTGATTGTGCAGGTTGAT
>NC_032027.1:6818182-6818653 GCF_001865875.1 Lupinus angustifolius
AGGTTCTTGGCTGGGGCTACGCCGAAAGAAACGTTTTCTTTATCGGTAGGAAGGGAGTCAAACCATAGAATAAGGTTCTTTATTTTCTTGTGAATGTCTAAGTTGTTGTAATTGGATGATGTGCATGTAAAAACATTGATTCAATTATAGTGAAGAAAATCTCCCAAATCAGCCGGGAGGCCTGGATGTAGTTTGCGGTGGACAAGCAAACGAACCACGATAAAAATCGTGTTGTAGGATTTTTCTCTCTCTCTCTCTCTCTCTCTCTTTATTGCATTTAATCGGTTAACTTGTATAGTAGAATTAATTGCTATATTCTGTATATTTGCCATACTGTTAACACTCTGATGATTCTGTAAGCTCTGTGTGTTAATTTCATTATCGGTTAATTGTCGTGCAAGTAATCGAATCTGCCTAAGCTTACTGTTTCTGTTTTAATCGATTAAATCAAATCCGTTAATCGATTATCCA
>NC_032027.1:6818753-6819271 GCF_001865875.1 Lupinus angustifolius
ATTAATGCATGAGTCCTAAAAAGTTGAAACCGTTCTGCTAGCTGAAAATCACTTTTTACAGTGTTTAATCGATTAAACACTTAGTGTTAATCGATTACCTGGGCATCAGTTTTTGAAAAATCAAATTTTACATGAGTTTAATCGATTAAACCTACCCGTTAATCGATTAAAACCAGCATTTTAAAGGCAGACAGCATCTCGGTTTTACACTTTTTCGGCACTTCCTCCACCTCAACCATAGTGTAGAAGACTTTAGACCCAGGACATCTTACCTTTAGGTTTATTTCTTCTATATGGCACTTTATGGACTCAGTTGTTGTTTCTGTTTTCAAGACTTATTCGTGCCTCTTTATCTGTCTTTGCTTGACATATTATGGTTTGTAATAGTTGCTGACTACTTTAACTCTTTATGCTATGCCATTATTTTTGTGTTTAATTATGTCGAATAGCTTATTTGGTTATGTGAATGGTTCTTGATCATATGAGATTTTATGGTGCATGTATCAAACCTGTTATTG
>NC_032027.1:6819371-6819782 GCF_001865875.1 Lupinus angustifolius
CATATCTTGCATGTTGCATTTTTTAGAGAGTTAGAGCATATTTCGTGATAAATGTTGCATCTAGTTGATATTGCATTTGTGAGTTTAGAAAGAAGAGAATTCTATGCTTTAGGATTGAGTGGCATTTCATGATATATTACTCATCATTTCATCTCACATCTTCATGCATTCATCGATGCTTTTGTGAAGTTTTTGCATTCTGTAAATTCTGTTTTTCAACTAATACATTGTCATATTGCATGAGATTTGTGTTAGGTGTTTAGAGTAAAGTCTTATTTGTTAAATATGAGCTTTGTAATTGCTTAAGTTTACTCTATAGTTTTGTTGTGAAAAATCGTTGTAACATTGGGAATCTCGAGGTGTCGTACCACCTAAGAGATTGAGTTGTATCTTCATTTTGCTTAGAGTTCT
>NC_032027.1:6819882-6825446 GCF_001865875.1 Lupinus angustifolius
AAATCTCCCAGATCAGTCGGGAGGCCTGGATGTAGTTTGCAAGTGGACACGCAAACGAACCAGGATAAAAATCGTGTTGCAGGATTTTTTCTCTCTCTCTCTCTCTCTTTCTCTCTTTATTACATTTAATCGGTTAACTTGTATAGTAGATTTAATTGCTATATTCTGTCTCTGTGCTATACTGTTAATACTCTGATAAAATTGTATGCTCTGTGTATTCATTTTAATATCGGTTAATTGTCGTGTAAGAAACCGAATCTGTTTGAGCTTGCTGTTCTGTTTTAATCGATTAAGTCAATTGCGTTAATCGATTATCTCTATTCCTTTAATCGATTAATATGGGGTAATTCAGCATTAAGTGTTGTTTTCGAAAAGCGAATATTCTAACCGCTACACCTATTCAACCCCTCCTTCTAGGTGTATTTTAACCACTGATACCTAACAGTTTTTGTAATTGTTAAAAATATCATAAATTTAGCAAAGCATATTCACAACTTGAATTATGAAATGAGCCATAAAGCATGAGAAAAATTGTATATTTACTTGACAAAATGCCTTAGAATTTTTATATCTAACTCCTATGAATGGAAAACAATTGCATTGTAAAATGTTTTGTAGGAGTGGATGATTCTTCTCAAGGAAAGGCAAGGAAGTTGAAAAGGAATCAAAGAAAAGCACCAAATTTTTCTCTAAAGATGCCAAGAACATGTTCAAGGAGATCATCCTCAAGAGTGCATCGGTCCTAGAAAAGATGTTCCATTTGGAAGAGGAAGAATTTGATGGATTTATGCTCTTGGTGGCAAAATTTGGATGGAACAAACTTACAACACCCAACAAGATGTTTTCTATGGATATTGTGAAGCAATTTTATGCCAACTCAATTTTTTCGAGGGAGGCAAGAGCTAATAGTTACACTTGGGTCAATGGTAAAAGAGTGTACTATGATAAGTACATGATCAATGATTACCTAGGGAACCCATGGTCTCCATTCCCAAATTGTGACCATGACTTTTGCAAGTTTCAAACTCAAAATAAAGGCATCCTCCTCAGGGGAAGGAGAATCACAAGATGATGCTCAAGTAAGAAGAAGCATGTGTTCGCAAGGATTGGAGGTCAACCAAACTGACCCGATATTTCGGTTTTGTATGACCCAAGTCTCTCAACTATGGACCATCATTGTGTTGTCCAATATTTGGTCAGCTTCTCATGTCTCAGATCTACCTCCAGGCAAGGCAAAGCTCATCAACTCCATCTATGAGGAAGATTCCATCGACATAGCCACCATAAACTCGGATGCCATTACTAACTGCATATCAAGGGGTACAGTTTCTTTAATTTTACCATCACTTATTACTGACTTATGAAGGTATCAAGAAGAGCCCGAACCTTATGGGGAGATTATGGCACTCAAAACGGAGATCAACACATATTATGTCTAATCCCATTGCAAGGAAAAAAGCTTGGCCCAAGCTAGGGTCGAATTGAGAAAGAAATTTGGAGACGTGGGTTCCTCTTCTCAACCATCATGAAGGAGGGCAAGTAGTCCTACTTTAGAAGTAATTGTTCAAGAACAAAAATTCCAAAACAAACAACAAATTGTTTGCTATCGTGGGATTACAAGCATATACAGAAGCTTTCAAAGCATACATGGTTTTTATCCAAACTTCCAAGGTGGAACCTATGAGAAGTTTGTTGCCAACACTCAATGGCCGGAAGGAAGATCACAAGGCCTTGATGAAGACGAAGAAGATTAAACAATGCAACAAATTCGGTTTTCTCTTTACATTGTCTTTATGCATTTAATACCTTGCATAACTATTTCCTTGTGTTCATACTTTAAACTTTGTTTATTTGCTTTCTTGTTTTTAATTTAGTTGGAATTATGTTGTGTGATTCAATTTTTTTGCCAAAATTATAGTGTAGTTGTGTTTAATTTTAAAATTTTCATATTCATGAAACATCTCCTTTGAAAAAAATTTCATTGGCTTGAGGATAAGCCATCATTTAAAGAGGAGGAACACGGTTGATGCATATTTGAAAATAAAAAAAAAATTTGGATGTACATTTATTTAGAAAGTAATTTGTTTGTCCATAAAAACTCAAAAAAAATTCAAAAACCAATTTGAATTGGCTAAATGAAATTAATTGCCAAAGATTGCATGATTGATAAATTGCTAAGTACATTTTTAAGCTTTCATTAAGCAAAATGAGATATAAGCCTAAAACTTATTTGCGAAAAAGTACATAATGTCATATCAAGAAATTTTGTGCAAATGGAATTTTAAAATTGTGTAACATGATTGTTGCAAACAATTTTTCAAAATGAAACTGTAAATTCAAACTAAGTGAGGGAGTGAGCCAAACACATGTGAATAAGAATGAAATGAACGTTTGTTTTGTCTAATTACACTTGTTTTAGTATTTAGTTCTTTTAATTGCATAAGATTGATAGGAAAGGATGAAGGCATATTTATTCTTTAGTTGAACCAAAAATGGCCAAAAGGTCTTATTGAAAGAGTTTTTTTTTCTTTGCAAGGCAAGTTTCTTATCTATTTATTTAGTTACTGGTTTATTCTTTGCTTGCCATCTCGGCTTTGTTGGAAAGAATTTCCAACGCCAATATAATGGTTTCAAGAATATTCCATTTGATCAAAAACTTAGCTTTATTGAATTATTAACATCTTTGTACCATCTCGGTTGTGTTGGAATGAATTTCCAACATCGGTTTACTAGTATGAATTTAGAAAATGAACACAAGTGATATTGAGTGATATTTATTTTCGCTTTTATTAACCGAAATACTTCCTTATGGAAAGTTGGTAAAGAATATATGAATAAAGCAATAAACAAATGTTAGTTGCGGAAATTTAAATGATGGAAAGTAAATGTTAGTTGCGGAAAGTAAATGACTGAATATAAAAGGTAGTAGTTAGATCACTAATTATGACTGTGTATTTTTTCTTTTCGCAAAGATACAATTTATGATTTAAATCGCACTTCGATTCAAGGTTTCTTTCTTTGTCAAGAAATAAAATTTATAAGTTAACACTTTACTATTTTACATTTGCATCTCTTTCAAGATTCAATTGTAGTATAATATAGGGTTATGTCGAACCCTAAGGAAAGGCCTAATAGAACATTATTATAAACATATTATATTACTAATAAAGATTGAACATATTTTTGATTGGTTTTGTTTATGAAATTCTAAAAAGTGAATATAAACAACTAATATGCACAAATTCTTGAGTTGAAAATTTAGTTTGGATTATGGCAATATTTGTTAACATGTTTCTACGAAAAATGTTTATAAAAGTTATGTGTTATACATTGGTTATTCCCAACAACAGTTCATAAAATTCCACCAATCCCCGGCGAGAAAAACTGATTTTCAAAACTTACAAAATATACTAATCAATAGAAAACTTCAACTTGACGAAATAAGTTGTCATACCTTATTTCAGGCTTCGTAAACATTGATTAACCTTGATTACAAGTTGCTGAAAATGGATGATTTGATTTGGAAAATGAACTAAGGTGTATTTCTAGTTTTTATTTCATTTGTCAAGACTTTAAAAAGAAGCATTTTGGATATAGAAATAAAGTTTTAGGTGATCAAGCTAAAAATGGATTAAGCACTTTCTAAAGAATTGAAATTTCCAAAGTAATAACTTAAACATAATTCAACATAATGAAACAAGAAATTACAAGAAATATTAGTGAGCAAAAAAATCAACTATGATTTAGGAGCATTAGCAATCTTAATCCAAGGATTTAAGACACTTTACCATGCACAAATGAGATTGCAAAATGAATTTTTTACATATCATTTGATTACTCCATCTCATCTTGAATTCAAGAGAAATTACAAATAAAAGTTACCTAAGTTACTTTGGAGTAGAAATCCTCCAAAAATTTACAAAGAAGAAGTAGAAGAAGAGAGAAATTTGGATGAATTTATGAAGTGATGAATGAATGTGTGAATTTCAATGCCTTAAGTGCCTTGAAGTGCCTCCTATTTATAGGAGTTCTAGGACCTCGCTAAGCTACTCTCCTCCACCACTAAGTTGCTGACCAAACACTTCAGCATGGGTTTCATCACCCGACCAAGCAGCTTAGTCACTTGCTTGGGGATGAGTCACCCAAGCTACGGTGAGCTACTTGGCCCAACTATTGTGAGCTACTATTAAAAGCCTAAGGAGGCTACTTAGGGTGAGGTCATGCATGAGGTAAGCATGCTTGGGTGCTAAGTTAACTTTGGCCAACTTGCGAAGTGCACACCTTCAAGCGCCTATGTGGCACTATTGAGCTACATGCTTGAGCAGCTTGACCGTGCTTGATGCTGATGTGGCTTGGTGCTTGGTGCCACGTTGGGCGCTGCAGGTGCCATGCTAAGCTGCTGAAATAGCACTTAGTGTTTGCCACACTTGTGGTGGCTCGTGTTGTGGCCGTGCCTAGTTGAGTCTGACCGTGCCAAGTTGGTATCCAGGTCACGCTGAGCGTGAATTTGCTCCAAGCTAAGTTGTTTAGTGAGAAGCTTCATGTTGACTTCATGCTTTCCATATAGGCCATGTTTTGGTGAGTCATGCTTCGGGCTAAGCACACACCTTGCCAAACCAAGCTTAAGCATGTCATGTATGGATCATTTTGGTCTAGTTTGAGCACTTTGCTTGCACTAGAATATTCCATAACTTTTCTACCTAAATCCTGCAAAATAAGGTAGAAAAGAAATAGACAAAGCATATATACAAGATTGTGATATTTTATCCAAAAAGTGTTGAGTTAAGTTGGTTCTCTCATATTTGCCAAGGATAAGTGCCATAAAAAGTGTATGAAGTTTAGGCATTTTTGGACCTTATCAACTCCCCCCAACTTAAGACTTTCTTTTTCCTCAAACATATGGTAAAGCACATCCGAATTTAAGACTTGGCTAATTTTTCAAGATATGATTGATATGATTTCAAATTTACTTAAGCATAAAAAAATGTTTGCAATAAGATTTTTCATGATTTGTGAATTTCTTACACATAATTCTTCAAACAAAAAAATCTATTCTTCTGTTCATCAAAAGTGTGTAACAATTTACCTAAGCAAAAAAATTTCAATCAAAAAGTGTTTTTTTTGCACACAAGTTCAAAATTGGAACTTTTTCAAAGGGGTAAGTGTTTCACTCAATATTTTCAACCATTTGATTGTAGTAATTTGAACTGGTTCTTTGTCTGACCTATTCCCTTAAATTGTGTAATCAATCAAGGATCACTAAGGTCTTGTTTTCGGTTGTAATGAGGCTTGGTTTTGATAATCATGGTTTTTCTAGATAATCAAGTTAAGTTCAAGTAAAAAGAGAGCATTTTGTAAAAATTTCTCAAGGAAGCACTTCACTCTACTTTTTTCCATAATTTTCTTTTCCAACCTCTCAGTTTTTGAACCTTGGCTCTTTTTTGGCTTTTCTTTGTATTTCTCAATCTCCTTTTGTTTTTCACTTTCTTTTACAACCTTTGTTGTTTTTGTAAAGATATTGACACAAAAGATTCCTTTTCTTTTAAAGAAGCCAAATCTATCAA